>NC_135839.1:14610000-14942500 GCF_029677425.1 Wolffia australiana | reverse complement strand
GTCGGACGCCACAGCTGGGGGGCGGATGGCAGTCACGAGGAAGCCGCGCTTGAGCATATGCTCGCTGGCCCGGAGGGCTGTGGCCTCGGAGCCAACAACGAGAGAGGATGGGGCTGCTGGCGGGGTGCTTAGTCATTGCCGCAAAATCTTGCACTTTTCTCCAAACAGCCTGCCTGCGCCATCCCTCCTTCCTGGCCACCGTCACCGCAGCTGCGCGAGATTTGGCGAAAGGTTAGGAGGGGTCGTTATCCTCGTCATTTGTGCGCAGCGCTCTGGGGAGGGAAGAGAACGAGCGCAAGTGGCGGGCATGTTGCGCAACGGGGGGCTTACCATAACAGGCCGCAACGACCGGCAATGGGGTGGCAGTCGTGAACATGTTGGGGCGACCAAATCCACGGACAAGGTTTCCAAATTTGTCGCTGCAGGCGATGTACCCCGAGACATCCGGTGGTCTTGCGGAGAGTGCCGACGATGATGTCGAGCAGGTCCTGGATGTCATAGAGCTCTCCCACTCCGCCGCCAGTCTTACCGCAAACAAGCGTTGTATGTGCCTGAGAGGTTTCCGCGACGGGACGGGCGTAAGAACTAAGAAGGAGACGCCCGGAGTATATCGGAAGATGCGCGTAGAGTTCGGAGGACCTACTTCGTCGACGACGAGCAAGAAGCCGTGCTTTTTTCGGAGCTCCACCAGCTCGAGCATCGGTGCAAAGTCCCCTTCCATGCTGAACAGGCTGCGCAAGAAAGAAATCCACCAAGGGCACGGGAGTGGAAGCGATCGTAAAGAGAGCAGGGCAGACGCAACATGCATAGGTCCACCACCTACCTGTCGGTGACGACGACCTTCTTCTCGCTGGCGCAGTTGGTGAGCAGGAGGTCCAGGTGCTGCATGTCGTTGTGCCTGTAGACGGAGACGACGGCCTGGCGGTGGCGCTCCATCATCTGGAGGCCGTCAATGATGGACGCATGGTTCAGGGCATCGGAGAAAACGGCAATCTTCTCAAGCGTAGTCGGCCGCGCGGATGCGGCATTGATGGAGGCCACGGCGCCCAGCGCTGCGAACAAGGCTGTGTTGGCTGCGAACCCCGTCGGCGTTATGACGCACGCCTCCTTGCGGTGCAGCTCCGCCAGCAGCGTCTCCAGTCGCCGGTGGTACTCTGTGTGCCCGCTGATCAGTGCCGCTGACCTCGGACCCATCCCGAAAGCCTTTGACGCCTGCGCCACGAGTAGGTCCTCTCATGCGATGCACTAGACGACGCAAACGTTGATGTAGAGCGTACCTTGATGGAGGCCTCGCGCACAGCGGGGTGGCCGCTGAGGTTGAGGTAGTCGTTGCCGGAGAAGAGAACCATCTTCCTTCTTACCGGCTCCCCGTCGCTGCTAGCTCCAGCCGTGGACTCCTCCACCTCCACGTCCAGCAAGGTGCGGTCCCATGGTCCGGGACCTTCTAACGTCCGGATGTTGGCCAAGGGATCGTCCTCGGCGTTCACCCTGGGGAGGCACATCTTGGGCAAGTACGCCAAAAACTTGGCCCTACCCCCCTCCGCAAGCGCTCTGTCCACCGATTCCTCCCACGTGGCAGATACCGATGCCATCTCAACTCCTTGCGCAGGCGAATGGCAGATATGGGCTTTTCCGGCAGGCCGGGCGGGAAAACTTGGGCTAGCCGTCGGTCGACCTTAGGGGAGGACGAAGAACGGCTTCGCGGTTGTAGCACTGGCCGGTGCACGGGAGGGTTATTTATGCGGGAACGGGCCGCCGTCGCCGTCTGCTTCCGAAAACTATGACGATGCCGTCTTGGGTGGCCGGCGCCGGCGCCGGCACCTTTGATTTCTTTGACAGCTCTCTCCCGAGGCTGTCCTGGGTCCCTTCATTGGAGTGCCAATTATGTTCGGCTTCTACCCTCGGTCGACGACGCTGATTATGCCAATTATGTTCGACTTCTACTCTCGGTCGAAGACTCTCGCGGCCAACGAGGGTGTGCTAATTATGCTAATTAACTCGTCAAAATAAGGGAACTCTGGCGGACCCCCGCAACACGAAACGCGAAACTTCTGACTTTGCCTGTGAAACGATTTGCCCCCCGACTTCACCTCTAGTCTATCCAAAAGAGTGGGCGGCCATCGGAGGAGCGCCAGCGGTATAGTTCACGTCCTTTGAAAGTGTGCAGGCTTCCTTCCGGTTCAGCGCATGCAGCCGGCGCAGAGGCAGGGGCAGGGCCCCGAGAAGGGCGCGAGACTATCCACCAACCGAGTATATTGCTGATAATCTCCAGCCTTTCCGGAAACAAATACGACTTGGGCCGGGCCAAAGACTGTTTCATTCGGGAAGATCGGTCCGCGGACTCATCCCACGGAACCCGCGACTGTACCGCTCATCATATGACGGGCTTTTGAACTCCGCCTCCGCCTCGTCAACCTTCTTCGCACATCACCGATCACAATTTCGAAAGGCGATGGTTGAAAGCTACTGTCCGACAGCTGCAAGATGAACGCTGCGCTGAGGTCCGCCTCGTATCCGTCGTTTCAGAGAACCACTGGTCGTATCAAACAGGCCAAAGACGATGACCCAGGACGTGGCCTGACGGCAAGGTTAACAATCGTCGGGTGCCAGTACGCCCCGACCCGTTAGTTCCTCGAGGATGCCGTCGAAATACGAGTATATTTATCTTTTTTGAGACGATCAGATGTTTATAACGCTACGGGACGACCGCCAAATGAGATATTGATCGCAAGCCACGTCGAATCTATGTTTGGACCTTTATTCCGCAGGCGTAAGTCCATGGCCTTGAAAATTCTTCAAAGCTTTTACGTTAAATGAGCTAGGATCACACTTAGAGCATGGGCTAACATGTACAGTTTTTGACAACTTTAAAATGGTCACACAACTTTAAACGTCCATGTCGTTTTCACGTCAGAACATGTACGACAATGCAGAACCGCTTCAGCACACCAAGCACAGACGATAGGCAACAAAGCAACAATCCGAAATTCCGGATGACGCCGACTATCGTAGTCGTCATAATTTCCTATCACCTTTATCACTTCTTCAGAATTCTTACTTGTCCCAAGTCAACTCCACGCCATTTATGATGTGGAAAACGTTTTTAACGCTGTCTATCATTCTAGCTACATTAAGGATGAATGGCCCGTCAATTCTGTCAAAAAAACTCAATACACCCCGTAGATTGGCGGCATCTAATACATCAAAATTATTTAGGTTTCCATTATTATATGAGCTTAGAGTTTAATGTATTTAGATTGAACAACAACAGAGAACGCCAGATGAACATTGACCTCTGAACCTTCCTCTCACTCACTGCAATTAAAAAACCCTCTTTTTCCCATCTAAAATAGAGCGGTTTAACTGACCCGACCTTGACGACTATGAAAACACAAAAAAATATACTTCACTGAATTAATAATATCGCCTCGAATGATGCCAAACATGCTGGTATTTACGTGAAAATCAAATGCCGACTTTTGTGTGCTGACTCCGTTCAAAAGGCATGGGAAGTAGTGGATACAAGCAGATGAGAATAAACATAAAAAAATCCATGCACCAACAAAAGGCCACAACAATCCACAAATATATGTGGTATGACCCCCCCCCCCACTTGATATGTTTACATCTCTGTCAACATTCATTGACACCAAATACTTCCATTATAGTGCAGGTGAAGTTCTTAAATCTAAGCTCATGAATACCTGAAATATCTAAGTGAATGACAGACATATCACAGGTCGTAAGTCACTACCATTAATCATGTGTTCACGATATTCCTATCTGAAGGATGCTCGAGAAGGATATAGAAATATATTGGAAGAGCAGCACTACCTATTCTAGCTCTTACGATGAGCATGGATGATCTCCTAAACATTATCATTTGTGACGCGAACTTTCTATAATGGGTTTTTCATGCGTAGAGTGTTAACCAAATAGGTCTGCACGAATCCCTGGATGGTATTTGACAAACGCAAATCATGGTGTCCTTTTCACGACGTTGTGAATTAATTTTACCTTCATCAAATAAATTATAAAATCATCAAAACTCAGCAAGGCACGTCCACTGGTGGGTGAGGTCGTCCCCACAGGGAATGGCCTTGAGAGATGGATCTAGCTCTGAAGTTTGGATTAGGAAGAATAAGGTAATAATATGGAGAGTAACACGAATCAAAACGCAAGATAATGAAAAGTGATAGGATAGGTATAATTTATTGATGGGTGATTTATGTTTGGTTGAAATTCCTATGATACTGTAATATGTACTAACAAGTATAGATAGGATGGCAGAGAGGAAGGTTTGTATATATATGCCATATCTTGTAAGCTTTCACCATTCTTATCGTCATTGTTCTTTATAGATATTATAGGCAAAGCATACGTACCGGAACAAAATAAATTTATCGTACTAAAGTGAAGGGAGTGTGATGGGGCACGCCCAAACGACATCGATGAAACAGCAACGGAGTCATCTTTGCCATCATCAGCGCCACTGCCGGTTCGTATCCAGCCCGACCGGCATGTCAAAGCATCTCTGAAGACGCTGGGTTTAAATACCCCAGGTAAAGCACGTCTGTGCACATGTTCGCTTTTAATTATCGGTTTCGTCATCCAATTTCATGTTTCGTGTTTGCCACGACGAGTTCACCATACTTCGCCGCGTGACGCATCCGTATCGTCGCGTTTATCCATCATATTATTTGAATCGTTCTAAGTTTCCTACCTACGTCTTTTTCTATGTTTCAAATGTTGTAAAAGGGTCCCTTATTGGGCCCATATGTGGGCTGTTGTATTGGGGCCCATCACGCCATTAAGATGGCCATGATGGGGACGTTCACAGTCAGATCTGGTTGCTTTGTTTGGCAGTGGCACTTTCCAGGTCTCATGTGAGAAGAAGAGAGTAGGACACTAAGAAAGAGAAGGAAGAAGGAAAGAGGAGAGGGAGGAAGGGAAGGGAAAGGGAGAAAGCATTAGAAGCAGGCGTCATCACCGACCGCTGCAGCCAAGGGCGACGTTGCCCTTCTTTGTGGTCCCATTGACCTTTGCATGTGTTCTCGCACCTTCCAGTTGGGCGTTCATGGCGAATGCTTGGCGAAGGTCAACGCCAGCACCGGTCAGTGGTCTTTGGCTTTTCCTTGCAACGGTTCTCCGGTCGGTGTACCCCAAGGCTCTGCCTCGACGCCCTCAGGCCTTCTTGCGACCACTGCGGATCCACCCTAGATTGCCAGGGCAGCCTGTCGTCGATGGCATCCACTGTTGGACTCCGTCCGTGTTGATTCATTATCTGATTGATCCTCCTGGCTCAGCCGATTAGCTCGGGCCGGTTCGCCATTGTACGCCTCCCTCCTCGTCCTCGCCTTTCTAGGACGCCACGCTCCCGTGTCGCGATCCTGCTCCCGCTGGTGCCAAGCCGTGCCCATCAATGACACGGCACCACCAACCTGCCTCCATCAGTCTGTGCATTGACAAAGAATGCGACGATGAGAAACCTCATCGACGAGGTATGTCGTTCCCTTGCTCGCCTTCATATTACCATCTTTAGTATATTTTTGATTGTGCTCCGCTACCTAAGGGGTTATAATAGGTAAGAGGATTTATCCAGAAAATCACGAGTTGAGTGCTTCCATAGACACGGGCCGAGCCTATCTGTTACATGCAAGCCCCTACGGAATTATTCCGTTCCGCGGCGTGATCGCCGTCGTCGCACCGACAAGGGTCACAAGGTCACCGCCCTCCTCATCGGTCGTCTCCCAGGAGCTTGGACTCGGCAGATTTTCCACAAGTCGGACCTGCCCGTACACTCCACCTAGGTCACTTGCGCTCACGTAGTTACATTCACCTTAGTGAATTACCCGTCAGACGATGCGATTGACGACGTCCAACATCAGAGAGACGGAAATAGGTAGTAAAACCTTCATTCGGAGATTTTAATTTGGACCTAAGTGTAATACTCTAGGGAGCGAGAACTTGAGATAATACCCGTAGTTGGAGATATCTTTAGTATGGTTACCTTTCTCTAATTGATAGCTCGGTTGTAATGAAACATGGAAGAGGTAGATATTGGAAATTGATGCGGATCAACAAAGTGGAGATAGTGCATCTATGTATTCACGTATAACGAACTATGAGAACAACACCATACAGGAAAGTCAATAATAACAAAATGAACAAGAAGCAACGATTTATTAATGGTATTTAGGTTAACGAGGTGAAGACACACACACACATACCTATATATATACACATATATATATGTCTATATATGTGTGTGTGTATATATATACAGATAAGTATATGTGATAGGATTTTTAAGCCGCAGGTCGATAAATAGGATAATTATTTTGAAAGTTCTACTGAATTAAGTGTGGAGAAAGAGGTCCGGCTGATAATAGAGGACGAAATGGTAAATTATGAGTAGATGATATTTCTGGAATCAGCGGCAGATTGACATATGCACGGAAGAAGCATTTTGGTGTACTTTGGATAAAACATGAACGCGAAATGAGAGAAACGTGTATGTAGATTTCACAAATTAAAGGTGGACGACAAAAAGCAATAAAGAGGCTATTCCAAAAGGCTCAAATCAGAATTTGATATGTGCGTTGATTTAGAAAAACTCATCCCAGCCTGGGATATTTTAACATTAATTTTCCACCAGATTGAGACCAGTGTTTTACTAGATCCACACAGATTTGCGCAAAATGATAATCTTGTTGGAAACAAATGATTATATTACTCTCCCATTTTTCAAGAATTTTGTGCTTTGAGACCAAGAAGGGCCTTGGCTTATTCCAAGAACGATTTGAATACTGATGGATTTTAACTACTGACTTTAGAGTTGACCGTTTGTACCTTTGAATTCATAGATGTTACCTTTGACCAATGAATGGGGCTGTTTCCAGTACTCACAAAAAGGAAGTGTCTTGTACAGGAGAGAGACAAGCGACATATACAAAAAGTAAAGGGCCTTGGACAAAAAGAGTTTAAATGATTTAGGCAAATATTGTTTGTCTGTAGCCATGGACCAACCGAATATTGATGAATACAAATCCATGAGAGAGTAATTGAAAATGGTTCCCCTATTACAAACCAATCATTCCAATGTTCCTCGAAGTTATTGTACCCATTGGACCATTATTTGGCATTACGATTCTGATTGATGGATATCTCTAATCGAGGAAAAAAATAGAATCAAACCAGCTTTTTCACTTTTTTCGAAATTAGATATATGTTGTTTATGGCATATTTTTGTGTAGTTATATGATTCATAGTATTATTTCCTATCTGATCAGTAGTGAAATCCATATTCATAGTCGCGATGGGATCTAGTTGTTAAAAAGGACCGACTCGAGACATTTCCTATAACCCGTAGGGGTTATATTTTGATTTGGGTCATGTTTTGGATTAATCTAGCTTTATCGACCGTCTTCGCTGTAATGTTGTTACAAATACTTTTATTTTTTGTAGGATTCCCATAGAATTTCTCAAGTTGTATCAGTAGCAGATGATCATTTGTCAGCCTCTCACCTTATGTGAATAGCGGGGCCATTGAGGAAGATAAAAAATGCATCTTGGGAATCAACCTCATCCTGTTTTTGTTTGTCGCACTTAACCAAAGGAAGGACCTCACAGAATTGATCTTCCTCTTAGGTGCTGAATCTCTGCTTAATCTATCCAATAGTAAAATTGTACGTATTCTCCTATAATGGAATCAACCAAACCCAGGATTGATCAAAAGAGCCGTTAAAGATTCTTTAAATAGGGTGAGAGAGAGAGAGAGATGAGAAGAGTGAGAGGGGAAGGATGGAAGAGATGGAGAGGGAGGGAGTTTGAAAGGGGGAGATTTCGAGAAATAGAGAGGCTGAGAATGTGAGCGGGGGAGACAGAGAAATCCAAAGGGAGATATGGTAAGAGGGAGACCGTGAGAGAGACAAAGAAAACCAGCGGGGCATAAAGATAACAACAGAGAGTTAGGGGAGAGAGCCACAGAGACAGATATATATATATAGAGAGAGAGAGATAAAGGAAGAGAGATAGATAGATAAATAGAAAGAGATAGAGAAAGAGTGAGAGGGAAATAGGGAGAAAGGTAGAGGGAGAGGGACAGAGAAAGGAGAGAGGAAAAGAGAAATAGATAGATAGAGGGAGAGAGGGAGGGAGAGAGGGAGGGAGGGAGGGAGAGAGGGAGAGAGGGAGAGAGGGAGAGAGAGAGGGAGAGAGAGAGGGAGAGAGAGAGAGAGAGAGAGAGAGGAGAGAGGGGGGGAGAAGAGGGAGGGGAAGAGAGAGAGAGAGAGAGAGAGAAACCAAAGTCGAAGGAACATTTTATAGGCACAACCAATGTCGAATTTTCTCGGATCCCAAACTGAATAAAGAGTGTGCAAAATCGACCCGACACTCCAGTAATATAGTGTTGGCGTAAGAGAAGGAGATTGGAAGAGGAAAGATTGAGAATGAGGTAGCTCAGGATGGAGATAATATGAGCGGGAGAGTGTAACACAGGGAGATGAATAGAGGAAGGGAGGAGATTGTGAGACTGAGAGGAAGAGAGAGCGAGAGATTGACACAGGGAGAGGGAGAGAGGGAAAGAATGAGGGGGCAGCAGGAGAGAGAGATAGAGGGAGAGAGTAAGAGCGGGAGGGAGCTAGAGTGAGAGAGATAGAAATATGGAGAGAGGGTGCGAGATTCCGCGACGATCGCACCCAGGACTGCGACCCGAACGACCCACGTACGTGTCCGTGGAGGATCCAAACCAGTAGAGGCTTAACTGCAGCCACCCTCCTCCATATCTTCCCACTTTCTTTCTCCTCCATGGATCTATAAGATCCCAAACTCTCAAGGTTTAGATGGCGACTTTTATTTGAAGAAAGGTTTCCTTTTGAGTGTTTTTTCCGCAGGTTTGCCCTCAGCCATCGAAAGTTGCCGGCGCTGCCGCCGTTGAGGGGCGCCCTCCTGTTGCCATCTCCCTTCAGTTAGCCAGCCCTTGTTCACTCTATGTTTCTCTCTTTCCTGCACTCTCTCTCTCTCTCTCTCTCTCTCTCTCTCTCGCTCTCTCTCTCTCGCTCTCTCTCTCTCGCTCTCTATCTCTCTCTCTCTCTATATATATATATCTCTCTCTCTCTCTCTCTCTCTCTCTCTCTCTCTTTCTCTCTCTCTGCCCTGCCTCTGTCCCGGTCTGTCCGATTCGCCTTCTGTCCCTCTTTCTCATACTCATTTTCTCTATCTATCTTGCCTTCTCTCAATCACCCAGTCTCTCATTGACGCTCTCTCTTTCTCTCATCCGCTCCCTCTTTCTCGGTTGCGTGCTGTCTTTCTCTTCCTGGGTATCGTTCTCTCTTTGCCTATCACGGTTTTTCTCTTTCTCTCTCTGTGTGTCTTAAGAAAAAACGCCTGACATCCAGGACGGAAAGAAGGAGTTATGTAGCGCGGGCAGAGGAATGCGACCGAAGAGAGAGAACAGTTGAAGACGAGAGATATGAAGAGAAAAAATCACGACCGTTATTAGGCATCTCTCCTTGACAATTTCTCGCACTCCCTCTCTTTGGACACTCTTCCTCTTTGTTCGTTTGGCAGGGATATCCCAGCGATCAGCTATATTAACTGGACATAAAAATAAGGTGGAGTGCAACGAATACGCATCTGAATTAAAAACAAATCAAAAGAACAAATAATGATCGTGCTGTGTGGCTGTCCTGAAATCAGCTGGCAGAGCGCCGAGTAACTTCACGAGCTGTCTTCCTCGCATGTTTCTACGGCATCCCGAGTTGATTAGAGCCTCGCCGCAAGAAGATCTGCAGGCCGATGGAGACCAGGGATGCATTCGGCGAGTGCTGCTACGAGCTTCTCGAGTTCTTCCGAGGTATGGGCCGCAGTGAGGTGACCCTTAATCTGGAAACAGAAGATACCGTCGCGTCATGGGGAGGGGAAATAGGAGGCCAGCAAGGCAAGAAGGAGAGTAAGTGAGGGGAGCTCACCGACAAGCGTCGGACGCCACAGCTGGGGGCGGATGGCAGTCACGAGGAAGCCGCGCTTGAGCATATGCTCGCTGGCCCGGAGGGCTGTGGCCTCGGAGCCAACAACGAGAGACGATGGGGCTGCTGGCGGGGTGCTTAGTCATTGCCGCAAAATCTTGCACTTTTCTCCAAACAGCCTGCCTGCGCCATCCCTCCTTCCTGGCCACCGTCACCGCAGCTGCGCGAGATTTGGCGAAAGGTTAGGAGGGGTCGTTATCCTCGTCATTTGTGCGCAGCGCTCTGGGGAGGGAAGAGAACGAGCGCAAGTGGCGGGCATGTTGCGCAACGGGGCTTACCATAACAGGCCGCAACGACCGGCAATGGGGTGGCAGTCGTGAACATGTTGGGGCGACCAAATCCACGGACAAGGTTTCCAAATTTGTCGCTGCAGGCGATGTACCCCCCGAGACATCCGGTGGCCTTGCTGAGTGTGCCGACGATGATGTCGAGATGGTCCTGGATGTCATAGAGCTCTCCCACTCCGCCGCCAGTCTTACCGCAAACAAGCGTTGTATGTGCCTGAGAGGTTTCCGCGACGGGACGGGCGTAAGAACTAAGAAGGGGAGACGCCCGGAGTATATCGGAAGATGCGCGTAGAGTTCGGAGGACCTACTTCGTCGACGACGAGCAAGAAGCCGTGCTTTTTTCGGAGCTCCACCAGCTCGAGCATCGGTGCAAAGTCCCCTTCCATGCTGAACAGGCTGCGCAAGAAAGAAATCCACCAAGGGCACGGGTGTGTGAGCGATCGTAAAGAGAGCAGGGCAGACGCAACATGCATAGGTCCACCACCTACCTGTCGGTGACGACGACCTTCTTCTCGCTGGCGCAGTTGGTGAGCAGGAGGTCCAGGTGCTGCATGTCGTTGTGCCTGTAGACGGAGACGACGGCCTGGCGGTGGCGCTCCATCATCTGGAGGCCGTCAATGATGGACGCATGGTTCAGGCATCGGAGAAAACGGCAATCTTCTCAAGCGTAGTCGGCCGCGCGGATGCGGCATTGATGGAGGCCACGGCGCCCAGCGCTGCGAACAAGGCTGTGTTGGCTGCGAACCCCGTCGGCGTTATGACGCACGCCTCCTTGCGGTGCAGCTCCGCCAGCAGCGTCTCCAGTCGCCGGTGGTACTCTGTGTGCCCGCTGATCAGTGCCGCTGACCTCGGACCCATCCCGAAAGCCTTTGACGCCTGCGCCACGAGTAGGTCCTCTCATGCGATGCACTAGACGACGCAAACGTTGATGTAGAGCGTACCTTGATGGAGGCCTCGCGCACAGCGGGGTGGCCGCTGAGGTTGAGGTAGTCGTTGCCGGAGAAGAGAACCATCTTCCTTCTTACCGGCTCCCCGTCGCTGCTAGCTCCAGCCGTGGACTCCTCCACCTCCACGTCCAGCAAGGTGCGGTCCCATGGTCCGGGACCTTCTAACGTCCGGATGTTGGCCAAGGATCGTCCTCGGCGTTCACCCTGGGGAGGCACATCTTGGGCAAGTACGCCAAAAACTTGGCCCTACCCCCCTCCGCAAGCGCTCTGTCCACCGATTCCTCCCACGTGGCAGATACCGATGCCATCTCAACTCCTTGCGCAGGCGAATGGCAGATATGGGCTTTTCCGGCAGGCCGGGCGGGAAAACTTGGGCTAGCCGTCGGTCGACCTTAGGGAGGACGAAGAACGGCTTCGCGGTTGTAGCACTGGCCGGTGCACGGGAGGGTTATTTATGCGGGAACGCCGCCGTCGCCGTCTGCTTCCGAAAACTATGACGATGCCGTCTTGGGTGGCCGGCGCCGGCGCCGGCACCTTTGATTTCTTTGACAGCTCTCTCCCGAGGCTGTCCTGGGTCCCTTCATTGGAGTGCCAATTATGTTCGGCTTCTACCCTCGGTCGACGACGCTGATTATGCCAATTATGTTCGACTTCTACGGTCGGTGGAAGACTCTCGCGGCCAACGAGGGTGTGCTAATTATGCTAATTAACTCGTCAAAATAAGGGAACTCTGGCGGACCCCCGCAACACGAAACGCGAAACTTCTGACTTTGCCTGTGAAACGATTTGCCCCCCGACTTCACCTCTAGTCTATCCAAAAGAGTGGGCGGCCATCGGAGGAGCGCCAGCGGTATAGTTCACGTCCTTTGAAAGTGTGCAGGCTTCCTTCCGGTTCAGCGCATGCAGCCGGCGCAGAGGCAGGGGCAGGGCCCCGAGAAGGGCGCGAGACTATCCACCAACCGAGTATATTGCTGATAATCTCCAGCCTTTCCGGAAACAAATACGACTTGGGCCGGGCCAAAGACTGTTTCATTCGGGAAGATCGGTCCGCGGACTCATCCCACGGAACCCGCGACTGTACCGCTCATCATATGACGGGCTTTTGAACTCCGCCTCCGCCTCGTCAACCTTCTTCGCACATCACCGATCACAATTTCGAAAGGCGATGGTTGAAAGCTACTGTCCGACAGCTGCAAGATGAACGCTGCGCTGAGGTCCGCCTCGTATCCGTCGTTTCAGAGAACCACTGGTCGTATCAAACAGGCCAAAGACGATGACCCAGGACGTGGCCTGACGGCAAGGTTAACAATCGTCGGGTGCCAGTACGCCCGACCCGTTAGTTCCTCGAGGATGCCGTCGAAATACGAGTATATTTATCTTTTTTGAGACGATCAGATGTTTATAACGCTACGGGACGACCGCCAAATGAGATATTGATCGCAAGCCACGTCGAATCTATGTTTGGACCTTTATTCCGCAGGCGTAAGTCCATGGCCTTGAAAATTCTTCAAAGCTTTTTACGTTAAATGAGCTAGGATCACACTTAGAGCATGGGCTAACATGTACAGTTTTGACAACTTTAAAATGGTAACACATCTTTAAACGTGCATGTTTTTTCACGTCAGATCATGTACGTCAATTCAGAATCGCTTGAGCACCAAGCATTGACGTTAGGCAACAAAGCATCAATCCGTAATTCCGGATGACGCCGACTATCGTATTCGTCATAATTTCCTATCACCTTTATCACTTCTTCAGAATTCTTACTTGTCCCAAGTCAACTCCACACGCCATTTATGATGTGGAAAACGTTTTTTTAACGCTGTCTATCATTCTAGCTACATTAAGGATGAATGGCCCGTCAATTCTGTCAAAAAAACTCAATACACCCCGTAGATTGGCGGCATCTAATACATCAAAATTATTTAGGTTTCCATTATTATATGAGCTTAGAGTTTAATGTATTTAGATTGAACAACAACAGAGAACGCCAGATGAACATTGACCTCTGAACCTTCCTCTCACTCACTGCAATTAAAAACCCTTTTTCCCATCTAAAATAGAGCGGTTTAACTGACCCGACCTTGACGACTATGAAAACACAAAAAAATATACTTCACTGAATTAATAATATCGCCTCGAATGATGCCAAACATGCTGGTATTTACGTGAAAATCAAATGCCGACTTTTGTGTGCTGACTCCGTTCAAAAGGCATGGGAAGTAGTGGATACAAGCAGATGAGAATAAACATAAAAAAATCCATGCACCAACAAAAGGCCACAACAATCCACAAATATATGTGGTATGACCCCCCCCCCACTTGATATGTTTACATCTCTGTCAACATTCATTGACACCAAATACTTCCATTATAGTGCAGGTGAAGTTCTTAAATCTAAGCTCATGAATACCTGAAATATCTAAGTGAATGACAGACATATCACAGGTCGTAAGTCACTACCATTAATCATGTGTTCACGATATTCCTATCTGAAGGATGCTCGAGAAGGATATAGAAATATATTGGAAGAGCAGCACTACCTATTCTAGCTCTTACGATGAGCATGGATGATCTCCTAAACATTATCATTTGTGACGCGAACTTTCTATAATGGGTTTTTCATGCGAGAGTGTTAACCAAATAGGTCTGCACGAATCCCTGGATGGTATTTGACAAACGCAAATCATGGTGTCCTTTTCACGACGTTGTGAATTAATTTTACCTTCATCAAATAAATTATAAAATCATCAAAACTCAGCAAGGCACGTCCACTGGTGGTGAGGTCGTCCCCACAGGAATGGCCTTGAGAGATGGATCTAGCTCTGAAGTTTGGATTAGGAAGAATAAGGTAATAATATGGAGAGTAACACGAATCAAAACGCAAGATAATGAAAAGTGATAGGATAGGTATAATTTATTGATGGGTGATTTATGTTTGGTTGAAATTCCTATGATACTGTAATATGTACTAACAAGTATAGATAGGATGGCAGAGAGGAAGGTTTGTATATATATGCCATATCTTGTAAGCTTTCACCATTCTTATCGTCATTGTTCTTTATAGATATTATAGGCAAAGCATACGTACCGGAACAAAATAAATTTATCGTACTAAAGTGAAGGGAGTGTGATGGGGCACGCCCAAACGACATCGATGAAACAGCAACGGAGTCATCTTTGCCATCATCAGCGCCACTGCCGGTTCGTATCCAGCCCGACCGGCATGTCAAAGCATCTCTGAAGACGCTGGGTTTAAATACCCCAGGTAAAGCACGTCTGTGCACATGTTCGCGTTTTAATTATCGGTTTTCGTTCGTCCAATTTCATGTTTCGTGTTTGCCACGACGAGTTCACCATACTCGTCGTGACGCATCCGTATCGTCGCGTTTTATCCATCATATTATTTCGAATCGTTCTAAGTTTCCTACCTACGTCTTTTTCTATGTTTCAAATGTTGTAAAAGGGTCCCTTATTGGGCCCATATGTGGGCTGTTGTATTGGGGCCCATCACGGCCATTAAGATGGCCATGATGGGGACGTTCACAGTCAGATCTGGTTGCTTTGTTTGGCAGTGGCACTTTCCAGGTCTCATGTGAGAAGAAGAGAGTAGGACACTAAGAAAGAGAAGGAAGAAGGAAAGAGGAGAGGGAGGAAGGGAAGGGAAAGGGAGAAAGCATTAGAAGCAGGCGTCATCACCGACCGCTGCAGCCAAGGGCGACGTTGCCCTTCTTTTGTGGTCCCATTGACCTTTGCATGTGTTCTCGTACCCTTCCAGTTGGGCGTTCATGGCGAATGCTTCGGCGAAGGTCAACGCCAGCACCGGTCAGTGGTCTTTGGCTTTTCCTTGCAACGGTTCTCCGAGTCGGTGTACCCCCAAGGCTCTGCCTCGACGCCCTCAGGCCTTCTTGCGACCACTGCGGATCCACCCTAGATTGCCAGGGCAGCCTGTCGTCGATGGCATCCACTGTTGGACTCCGTCCGTGTTGATTCATTATCTGATTGATCCTCCTGGCTCAGCCGATTAGCTCGGGCCGGTTCGCCATTGTACGCCTCCCTCCTCGTCCTCGCCTTTCTAGGACGCCACGCTCCCGTGTCGCGATCCTGCTCCCGCTGGTGCCAAGCCGTGCCCATCAATGACACGGCACCACCAACCTGCCTCCATCAGTCTGTGCATTGACAAAGAATGCGACGATGAGAAACCTCATCGACGCAGGTATGTCGTTCCTTGCTCGCCTTCATATTACCATCTTTAGTATATTTTTGATTGTGCTCCGCTACCTAAGGGGTTATAATAGGTAAGGATTTATCCAGAAAATCACGAGTTGAGTGCTTCCATAGACACGGGCCGAGCCTATCTGTTACATGCAAGCCCCTACGGAATTATTCCGTTCCGCGGCGTGATCGCCGTCGTCGCACCGACAAGGGTCACAAGGTCACCGCCCTCCTCATCGGTCGTCTCCCAGGAGCTTGGACTCGGCAGATTTTCCACAAGTCGGACCTGCCCGTACACTCCACCTAGGTCACTTGCGCTCACGTAGTTACATTCACCTTAGTGAATTACCCGTCAGACGATGCGATTGACGACGTCCAACATCAGAGAGACGGAAATAGGTAGTAAAACCTTCATTCGGAGATTTTAATTTGGACCTAAGTGTAATACTCTAGGGAGCGAGAACTTGAGATAATACCCGTAGTTGGAGATATCTTTAGTATGGTTACCTTTCTCTAATTGATAGCTCGGTTGTACGAAACATGGAACAGGTAGATATTGGAAATTGATGCGGATCAACAAAGTGGAGATAGTGCATCTATGTATTCACGTATAACGAACTATGAGAACAACACCATACAGGAAAGTCAATAATAACAAAATGAACAAGAAGCAACGATTTATTAATGGTATTTAGGTTAACGAGGTGAAGACACACACACACATACCTATATATATACACATATATATATGTCTATATATGTGTGTGTGTATATATATACAGATAAGTATATGTGATAGGATTTTTAAGCCGCAGGTCGATAAATAGGATAATTATTTTGAAAGTTCTACTGAATTAAGTGTGGAGAAAGAGGGGTCCGGCTGATAATAGAGGACGAAATGGTAAATTATGAGTAGATGATATTTCTGGAATCAGCGGCAGATTGACATATGCACGGAAGAAGCATTTTGGTGTACTTTGGATAAAACATGAACGCGAAATGAGAGAAACGTGTATGTAGATTTCGACAAATTGTAGGTGGTCGACAAAAAGCAATAAAGAGGCTATTCCAAAAGGCTCAAATCAGAATTTGATATGTGCGTTGATTTAGAAAAACTCATCCCAGCCTGGGATATTTTAACATTAATTTTCCACCAGATTGAGACCAGTGTTTTACTAGATCCACACAGATTTGCGCAAAAATGATAATCTTGTTGGAAACAAATGATTATATTACTCTCCCATTTTTCAAGAATTTTGTGCTTTGAGACCAAGAAGGGCCTTGGCTTATTCCAAGAACGATTTGAATACTGATGGATTTTAACTACTGACTTTAGAGTTGACCGTTTGTACCTTTGAATTCATAGATGTTACCTTTGACCAATGAATGGGGCTGTTTCCAGTACTCACAAAAAAGGAAGTGTCTTGTACAGGAGAGAGACAAAGCGACATATACAAAAAGTAAAGGGCCTTGGACAAAAGAGTTTAAATGATTTAGGCAAATATTGTTTGTCTGTAGCCATGGACCAACCGAATATTGATGAATACAAATCCATGAGAGAGTAATTGAAAATGGTTCCCTATTACAAACCAATCATTCCAATGTTCCTCAAGTTATTGTACCCATTGGACCATTATTTGGCATTACGATTCTGATTGATGGATATCTCTAATCGAGGAAAAAATAGAATCAAACCAGCTTTTTCACTTTTTCAAATTAGATATATGTTGTTTATGGCATATTTTTGTGTAGTTATATGATTCATAGTATTATTTCCTATCTGATCAGTAGTGAAATCCATATTCATAGTCGCGATGGGATCTAGTTGTTAAAAAGGACCGACTGAGACATTTCCTATAACCCGTAGGGGTTATATTTTGATTTGGGTCATGTTTTGGATTAATCTAGCTTTATCGACCGTCTTCGCTGTAATGTTGTTACAAATACTTTTATTTTTTGTAGGATTCCCATAGAATTTCTCAAGTTGTATCAGTAGCAGATGATCATTTGTCAGCCTCTCACCTTATGTGAATAGCGGGGCCATTGAGGAAGATAAAAAATGCATCTTGGGAATCAACCTCATCCTGTTTTTGTTTGTCGCACTTAACCAAAGGAAGGACCTCACAGAATTGATCTTCCTCTTAGGTGCTGAATCTCTGCTTAATCTATCCAATAGTAAAATTGTACGTATTCTCCTATAATGGAATCAACCAAACCCAGGATTGATCAAAAGAGCCGTTAAAGATTCTTTAAATAGGGTGAGAGAGAGAGAGAGATGAGAAGAGTGAGAGGGGAAGGATGGAAGAGATGGAGAGGGAGGGAGTGTGAAAGGGGGAGAGTTCGAGAAATAGAGAGGAAGAGAATGGGAGCGGGGGAGAGAGAGAAATCCGAAGGGAGAGATGGTAAGAGGAGACCGTGAGAGAGACAAAGAAAACCAGCGGGCATAAAGATAACAACAGAGAGTTAGGGGAGAGAGCCACAGAGACAGATATATATATATAGAGAGAGAGAGATAAAGGAAGAGAGATAGATAGATAAATAGAAAGAGATAGAGAAAGAGTGAGAGGGAAATAGGGAGAAAGGTAGAGGGAGAGGGACAGAGAAAGGGAGAGAGGAAAAGAGAAATAGATAGATAGAGGGAGAGAGGGAGGGAGGGAGAGAGGGAGGGAGGGAGGGAGAGAGAGAGAGAGAGAGAGAGAGAGAGAGAGAGAGAGAGAGAGAGAGAGAGAGAGAGAGAGAGAGAGAGAGAGAGAGAGAGAGAGAGAGAGAGAGAGAGAGAGAGAGAGAGAGAGAGAGAGAGAGAGAGAGAAACCAAAGTCGAAGGAACATTTTATAGGCACAACCAATGTCGAATTTTCTCGGATCCCCAACTGAATAAAGAGTGTGCAAAATCGACCCGACACTCCAGTAATATAGTGTTGGCGTAAGAGAAGGAGATTGGAAGAGGAAAGATTGAGAATGAGGTAGCTCAGGATGGAGATAATATGAGCGGGAGAGTGTAACACAGGGAGATGAATAGAGGAAGGGAGGGAGATTGTGAGACTGAGAGGAAGAGAGAGCGAGAGATTGACACAGGGAGAGGGGAGAGGGAAAGAATGAGGGTGGGGCAGCGGAGAGACTGAGAGAGGGAGAGAGTAAGAGCGGGAGGGAGCTAGAGTGAGAGAGATAGAAATATGGAGAGAGTGGGCGAGATTCCGCGACGATCGCACCCAGGACTGCGACCCGAACGACCCACGTACGTGTCCGTGGAGGATCCAAACCATTAGAGTCTTAACTGCAGCCACCCTCCTCTCCATATCTTCCCACTTTCTTTCTCCCCCTCCATGGATCTATAAGATCCCAAACTCTCCAAGGTTTAGATGGCGACTTTTATTTGAAGAAAGGTTTCCTTTTGAGTGTTTTTTTCCGCAGGTTTGCCCTCAGCCATCGAAAGTTGCCGGCGCTGCCGCCGTTGAGGGGGCGCCCTCCTGTTGCCATCTCCCTTCAGTTAGCCAGCCCTTGTTCACTCTATGTTTCTCTCTTTCCTGCACTCTCTCTCTCTCTCTCTCTCGCTCTCTCTCTCTCGCTCTCTCTCTCTCGCTCTCTATCTCTCTCTCTCTCTATATATATATATCTATCTATCTCTCTCTCTCTCTCTCTCTCTGTCTTTCTCTCTCTCTCTGCCCCGCTCTCTGTCCCGGTCTGTCCGATTCGCCTTCTGTCCCTCTTTCTCATAATCATTTTCTCTATCTATCTTGCCTTCTCTCAATCACCCAGTCTCTCATTGACGCTCTCTCTTTCTCTCATCCGCTCCCTCTTTCTCGGTTGCGTGCTGTCTTTCTCTTCCTGGGTATCGTTCTCTCTTTGCCTATCACGGTTTTTCTCTTTCTCTCTCTGTGTGTCTTAAGAAAAAACGCCTGACATCCAGGACGGAAAGAAGGAGTTATGTAGCGCGGGCAGAGGAATGCGACCGAAGAGAGAGAACAGTTGAAGACGAGAGATATGAAGAGAAAAAATCACGACCGTTATTAGGCATCTCTCCTTGACAATTTCTCGCACTCCCTCTCTTTGGACACTCTTCCTCTTTGTTCGTTTGGCAGGGATATCCCAGCGATCAGCTATATTAACTGGACATAAAAAATAAGGTGGAGTGCAACGAATACGCATCTGAATTAAAAAACAAATCAAAAGAACAAATAATGATCGTGCTGTGTGGCTGTCCCGAAATCAGCTGGCAGAGCGCCGAGTAACTTCACGAGCTGTCTTCCCTCGCATGTTTCTACGGCATCCCGAGTTGATTAGAGCCTCGCCGCAAGAAGATCTGCAGGCCGATGGAGACCAGGGATGCATTCGGCGAGTGCTGCTACGAGCTTCTCGAGTTCTTCCGAGGTATGGGCCGCAGTGAGGTGACCCTTAATCTGGAAACAGAAGATACCGTCGCGTCATGGGGAGGGGAAATAGGAGGCCAGCAAGGCAAGAAGGAGAGTAAGTGAGGGGAGCTCACTGACAAGCGTCGGACGCCACAGCTGGGGGCGGATGGCAGTCACGAGGAAGCCGCGCTTGAGCATATGCTCGCTGGCCCGGAGGGCTGTGGCCTCGGAGCCAACAACGAGAGAGGATGGGGCTGCTGGCGGGGTGCTTAGTCATTGCCGCAAAATCTTGCACTTTTCTCCAAACAGCCTGCCTGCGCCATCCCTCCTTCCTGGCCACCGTCACCGCAGCTGCGCGAGATTTGGCGAAAGGTTAGGAGGGGTCGTTATCCTCGTCATTTGTGCGCAGCGCTCTGGGAGGGAAGAGAACGAGCGCAAGTGGCGGGCATGTTGCGCAACGGGGCTTACCATAACAGGCCGCAACGACCGGCAATGGGGTGGCAGTCGTGAACATGTTGGGGCGACCAAATCCACGGACAAGGTTTCCAAATTTGTCGCTGCAGGCGATGTACCCCCCGAGACATCCGGTGGCCTTGCTGAGTGTGCCGACGATGATGTCGAGATGGTCCTGGATGTCATAGAGCTCTCCCACTCCGCCGCCAGTCTTACCGCAAACAAGCGTTGTATGTGCCTGAGAGGTTTCCGCGACGGGACGGGCGTAAGAACTAAGAAGGAGACGCCCGGAGTATATCGGAAGATGCGCGTAGAGTTCGGAGGACCTACTTCGTCGACGACGAGCAAGAAGCCGTGCTTTTTTCGGAGCTCCACCAGCTCGAGCATCGGTGCAAAGTCCCCTTCCATGCTGAACAGGCTGCGCAAGAAAGAAATCCACCAAGGGCACGGGTGTGTGAGCGATCGTAAAGAGAGCAGGGCAGACGCAACATGCATAGGTCCACCACCTACCTGTCGGTGACGACGACCTTCTTCTCGCTGGCGCAGTTGGTGAGCAGGAGGTCCAGGTGCTGCATGTCGTTGTGCCTGTAGACGGAGACGACGGCCTGGCGGTGGCGCTCCATCATCTGGAGGCCGTCAATGATGGACGCATGGTTCAGGGCATCGGAGAAAACGGCAATCTTCTCAAGCGTAGTCGGCCGCGCGGATGCGGCATTGATGGAGGCCACGGCGCCCAGCGCTGCGAACAAGGCTGTGTTGGCTGCGAACCCCGTCGGCGTTATGACGCACGCCTCCTTGCGGTGCAGCTCCGCCAGCAGCGTCTCCAGTCGCCGGTGGTACTCTGTGTGCCCGCTGATCAGTGCCGCTGACCTCGGACCCATCCCGAAAGCCTTTGACGCCTGCGCCACGAGTAGGTCCTCTCATGCGATGCACTAGACGACGCAAACGTTGATGTAGAGCGTACCTTGATGGAGGCCTCGCGCACAGCGGGGTGGCCGCTGAGGTTGAGGTAGTCGTTGCCGGAGAAGAGAACCATCTTCCTTCTTACCGGCTCCCCGTCGCTGCTAGCTCCAGCCGTGGACTCCTCCACCTCCACGTCCAGCAAGGTGCGGTCCCATGGTCCGGGACCTTCTAACGTCCGGATGTTGGCCAAGGGATCGTCCTCGGCGTTCACCCTGGGGAGGCACATCTTGGGCAAGTACGCCAAAAACTTGGCCCTACCCCCCTCCGCAAGCGCTCTGTCCACCGATTCCTCCCACGTGGCAGATACCGATGCCATCTCAACTCCTTGCGCAGGCGAATGGCAGATATGGGCTTTTCCGGCAGGCCGGGCGGAAAACTTGGGCTAGCCGTCGGTCGACCTTAGGGAGGACGAAGCACGGCTTCGCGGTTGTAGCACTGGCCGGTGCACGGGAGGGTTATTTATGCGGGAACGGGCCGCCGTCGCCGTCTGCTTCCGAAAACTATGACGATGCCGTCTTGGGTGGCCGGCGCCGGCGCCGGCACCTTTGATTTCTTTGACAGCTCTCTCCCGAGGCTGTCCTGGGTCCCTTCATTGGAGTGCCAATTATGTTCGGCTTCTACCCTCGGTCGACGACGCTGATTATGCCAATTATGTTCGACTTCTACTCTCGGTCGAAGACTCTCGGCCAACGAGGGTGTGCTAATTATGCTAATTAACTCGTCAAAATAAAGGGAACTCTGGCGGACCCCCGCAACACGAAACGCGAAACTTCTGACTTTGCCTGTGAAACGATTTGCCCCCCGACTTCACCTCTAGTCTATCCAAAAGAGTGGGCGGCCATCGGAGGAGCGCCAGCGGTATAGTTCACGTCCTTTGAAAGTGTGCAGGCTTCCTTCCGGTTCAGCGCATGCAGCCGGCGCAGAGGCAGGGGCAGGGCCCCGAGAAGGGCGCGAGACTATCCACCAACCGAGTATATTGCTGATAATCTCCAGCCTTTCCGGAAACAAATACGACTTGGGCCGGGCCAAAGACTGTTTCATTCGGGAAGATCGGTCCGCGGACTCATCCCACGGAACCCGCGACTGTACCGCTCATCATATGACGGGCTTTTGAACTCCGCCTCCGCCTCGTCAACCTTCTTCGCACATCACCGATCACAATTTCGAAAGGCGATGGTTGAAAGCTACTGTCCGACAGCTGCAAGATGAACGCTGCGCTGAGGTCCGCCTCGTATCCGTCGTTTCAGAGAACCACTGGTCGTATCAAACAGGCCAAAGACGATGACCCAGGACGTGGCCTGACGGCAAGGTTAACAATCGTCGGGTGCCAGTACGCCCCGACCCGTTAGTTCCTCGAGGATGCCGTCGAAATACGAGTATATTTATCTTTTTTGAGACGATCAGATGTTTATAACGCTACGGGACGACCGCCAAATGAGATATTGATCGCAAGCCACGTCGAATCTATGTTTGGACCTTTATTCCGCAGGCGTAAGTCCATGGCCTTGAAAATTCTTCAAAGCTTTTTACGTTAAATGAGCTAGGATCACACTTAGAGCATGGGCTAACATGTACAGTTTTTGACAACTTTAAAATGGTAACACATCTTTAAACGTGCATGTTTTTTTCACGTCAGATCATGTACGTCAATTCAGAATCGCTTGAGCACACCAAGCATTGACGTTAGGCAACAAAGCATCAATCCGTAATTCCGGATGACGCCGACTATCGTATTCGTCATAATTTCCTATCACCTTTATCACTTCTTCAGAATTCTTACTTGTCCCAAGTCAACTCCCACGCCATTTATGATGTGGAAAACGTTTTTTTAACGCTGTCTATCATTCTAGCTACATTAAGGATGAATGGCCCGTCAATTCTGTCAAAAACTCAATACACCCTAGATTGGCGGCATCTAATACATCAAAATTATTTAGGTTTCCATTATTATATGAGCTTAGAGTTTAATGTATTTAGATTGAACAACAACAGAGAACGCCAGATGAACATTGACCTCTGAACCTTCCTCTCTCACTGCAATTAAAAAACCCTCTTTTTCCCATCTAAAATAGAGCGGTTTAACTGACCCGACCTTGACGACTATGAAAACACAAAAAAATATACTTCACTGAATTAATAATATCGCCTCGAATGATGCCAAACATGCTGGTATTTACGTGAAAATCAAATGCCGACTTTTGTGTGCTGACTCCGTTCAAAAGGCATGGGAAGTAGTGGATACAAGCAGATGAGAATAAACATAAAAAAATCCATGCACCAACAAAAGGCCACAACAATCCACAAATATATGTGGTATGACCCCCCCCCCACTTGATATGTTTACATCTCTGTCAACATTCATTGACACCAAATACTTCCATTATAGTGCAGGTGAAGTTCTTAAATCTAAGCTCATGAATACCTGAAATATCTAAGTGAATGACAGACATATCACAGGTCGTAAGTCACTACCATTAATCATGTGTTCACGATATTCCTATCTGAAGGATGCTCGAGAAGGATATAGAAATATATTGGAAGAGCAGCACTACCTATTCTAGCTCTTACGATGAGCATGGATGATCTCCTAAACATTATCATTTGTGACGCGAACTTTCTATAATGGGTTTTTCATGCGTAGAGTGTTAACCAAATAGGTCTGCACGAATCCCTGGATGGTATTTGACAAACGCAAATCATGGTGTCCTTTTCACGACGTTGTGAATTAATTTTACCTTCATCAAATAAATTATAAAATCATCAAAACTCAGCAAGGCACGTCCACTGGTGGGTGAGGTCGTCCCCACAGGGAATGGCCTTGAGAGATGGATCTAGCTCTGAAGTTTGGATTAGGAAGAATAAGGTAATAATATGGAGAGTAACACGAATCAAAACGCAAGATAATGAAAAGTGATAGGATAGGTATAATTTATTGATGGGTGATTTATGTTTGGTTGAAATTCCTATGATACTGTAATATGTACTAACAAGTATAGATAGGATGGCAGAGAGGAAGGTTTGTATATATATGCCATATCTTGTAAGCTTTCACCATTCTTATCGTCATTGTTCTTTATAGATATTATAGGCAAAGCATACGTACCGGAACAAAATAAATTTATCGTACTAAAGTGAAGGGAGTGTGATGGGGCACGCCCAAACGACATCGATGAAACAGCAACGGAGTCATCTTTGCCATCATCAGCGCCACTGCCGGTTCGTATCCAGCCCGACCGGCATGTCAAAGCATCTCTGAAGACGCTGGGTTTAAATACCCCAGGTAAAGCACGTCTGTGCACATGTTCGCGTTTTAATTATCGGTTTTCGTTCGTCCAATTTCATGCCAGGTTTGCCACGACGAGTTCACCATACTGCCGTGACGCATCCGTATCGTCGCGTTTTATCCATCATATTATTTCGAATCGTTCTAAGTTTCCTACCTACGTCTTTTTCTATGTTTCAAATGTTGTAAAAGGGTCCCTTATTGGGCCCATATGTGGGCTGTTGTATTGGGGCCCATCACGGCCATTAAGATGGCCATGATGGGGACGTTCACAGTCAGATCTGGTTGCTTTGTTTGGCAGTGGCACTTTCCAGGTCTCATGTGAGAAGAAGAGAGTAGGACACTAAGAAAGAGAAGGAAGAAGGAAAGAGGAGAGGGAGGAAGGGAAGGGAAAGGGAGAAAGCATTAGAAGCAGGCGTCATCACCGACCGCTGCAGCCAAGGGCGACGTTGCCCTTCTTTTGTGGTCCCATTGACCTTTGCATGTGTTCTCGTACCCTTCCAGTTGGGCGTTCATGGCGAATGCTTCGGCGAAGGTCAACGCCAGCACCGGTCAGTGGTCTTTGGCTTTTCCTTGCAACGGTTCTCCGAGTCGGTGTACCCCCAAGGCTCTGCCTCGACGCCCTCAGGCCTTCTTGCGACCACTGCGGATCCACCCTAGATTGCCAGGGCAGCCTGTCGCCGATGGCATCCACTGTTGGACTCCGTCCGTGTTGATTCATTATCTGATTGATCCTCCTGGCTCAGCCGATTAGCTCGGGCCGTTCGCCATTGTACGCCTCCCTCCTCGTCCTCGCCTTTCTAGGACGCCACGCTCCCGTGTCGCGATCCTGCTCCCGCTGGTGCCAAGCCGTGCCCATCAATGACACGGCACCACCAACCTGCCTCCATCAGTCTGTGCATTGACAAAGAATGCGACGATGAGAAACCTCATCGACGAGGTATGTCGTTCCCTTGCTCGCCTTCATATTACCATCTTTAGTATATTTTTGATTGTGCTCCGCTACCTAAGGGGTTATAATAGGTAAGAGGATTTATCCAGAAAATCACGAGTTGAGTGCTTCCATAGACACGGGCCGAGCCTATCTGTTACATGCAAGCCCCTACGAATTATTCCGCCCGGCGTGATCGCCGCCGCACCGACAAGGGTCACAAGGTCACCGCCTCCTCATCGGTCGCCTCCCAGGAGCTTGGACTCGGCAGATTTTCCACAAGTCGGACCTGCCCACACTCCACCTAGGTCACTTGCGCCACGTAGTTACATTCACCTTAGTGAATTACCCGTCGACGATGCGATTGACGACGTCCAACATCAGAGAGACGGAAATAGGTAGTAAAACCTTCATTCGGAGATTTTAATTTGGACCTAAGTGTAATACTCTAGGGAGCGAGAACTTGAGATAATACCCGTAGTTGGAGATATCTTTAGTATGGTTACCTTTCTCTAATTGATAGCTCGGTTGTACGAAACATGGAACAGGTAGATATTGGAAATTGATGCGGATCAACAAAGTGGAGATAGTGCATCTATGTATTCACGTATAACGAACTATGAGAACAACACCATACAGGAAAGTCAATAATAACAAAATGAACAAGAAGCAACGATTTATTAATGGTATTTAGGTTAACGAGGTGAAGACACACACACACATACCTATATATATACACATATATATATGTCTATATATGTGTGTGTGTATATATATACAGATAAGTATATGTGATAGGATTTTTAAGCCGCAGGTCGATAAATAGGATAATTATTTTGAAAGTTCTACTGAATTAAGTGTGGAGAAAGAGGGGTCCGGCTGATAATAGAGGACGAAATGGTAAATTATGAGTAGATGATATTTCTGGAATCAGCGGCAGATTGACATATGCACGGAAGAAGCATTTTGGTGTACTTTGGATAAAACATGAACGCGAAATGAGAGAAACGTGTATGTAGATTTCGACAAATTGTAGGTGGTCGACAAAAAGCAATAAAGAGGCTATTCCAAAAGGCTCAAATCAGAATTTGATATGTGCGTTGATTTAGAAAAACTCATCCCAGCCTGGGATATTTTAACATTAATTTTCCACCAGATTGAGACCAGTGTTTTACTAGATCCACACAGATTTGCGCAAAAATGATAATCTTGTTGGAAACAAATGATTATATTACTCTCCCATTTTTCAAGAATTTTGTGCTTTGAGACCAAGAAGGGCCTTGGCTTATTCCAAGAACGATTTGAATACTGATGGATTTTAACTACTGACTTTAGAGTTGACCGCTTGTACCTTTGAATTCATAGATGTTACCTTTGACCAATGAATGGGGCTGTTTCCAGTACTCACAAAAAAGGAAGTGTCTTGTACAGGAGAGAGACAAAGCGACATATACAAAAAGTAAAGGGCCTTGGACAAAAAGAGTTTAAATGATTTAGGCAAATATTGTTTGTCTGTAGCCATGGACCAACCGAATATTGATGAATACAAATCCATGAGAGAGTAATTGAAAATGGTTCCCCTATTACAAACCAATCATTCCAATGTTCCTCGAAGTTATTGTACCCATTGGACCATTATTTGGCATTACGATTCTGATTGATGGATATCTCTAATCGAGGAAAAAAATAGAATCAAACCAGCTTTTTCACTTTTTTCGAAATTAGATATATGTTGTTTATGGCATATTTTTGTGTAGTTATATGATTCATAGTATTATTTCCTATCTGATCAGTAGTGAAATCCATATTCATAGTCGCGATGGGATCTAGTTGTTAAAAAGGACCGACTCGAGACATTTCCTATAACCCGTAGGGGTTATATTTTGATTTGGGTCATGTTTTGGATTAATCTAGCTTTATCGACCGTCTTCGCTGTAATGTTGTTACAAATACTTTTATTTTTTGTAGGATTCCCATAGAATTTCTCAAGTTGTATCAGTAGCAGATGATCATTTGTCAGCCTCTCACCTTATGTGAATAGCGGGGCCATTGAGGAAGATAAAAAATGCATCTTGGGAATCAACCTCATCCTGTTTTTGTTTGTCGCACTTAACCAAAGGAAGGACCTCACAGAATTGATCTTCCTCTTAGGTGCTGAATCTCTGCTTAATCTATCCAATAGTAAAATTGTACGTATTCTCCTATAATGGAATCAACCAAACCCAGGATTGATCAAAAGAGCCGTTAAAGATTCTTTAAATAGGGTGAGAGAGAGAGAGAGATGAGAAGAGTGAGAGGGGAAGGATGGAAGAGATGGGGAGGGAGGGAGTTTGAAAGGGGGAGATTTCGAGAAATAGAGAGGCTGAGAATGTGAGCGGGGGAGACAGAGAAATCCAAAGGGAGATATGGTAAGAGGGAGACCGTGAGAGAGACAAAGAAAACCAGCGGGGCATAAAGATAACAACAGAGAGTTAGGGGAGAGAGCCACAGAGACAGATATATATATATAGAGAGAGAGAGATAAAGGAAGAGAGATAGATAGATAAATAGAAAGAGATAGAGAAAGAGTGAGAGGGAAATAGGGAGAAAGGTAGAGGAGAGGGACAGAGAAAGGAGAGAGAGGAAAAGAGAAATAGATAGATAGAGGGAGAGAGGGAGGGAGGGAGAGAGGGAGGGAGGGAGGGAGGGAGAGAGAGAGAGAGAGAGAGAGAGAGAGAGAGAGAGAGAGAGAGAGAGAGAGGGGGGGGAGAGAGAGAGAGAGAGAGAAAAGAGAGAGAGAGAGAAAAGAGAGAGAGAGAGAGAGAGAGAGAGAGAGAGAGAGAAACCAAAGTCGAAGGAACATTTTATAGGCACAACCAATGTCGAATTTTCTCGGATCCCCAACTGAATAAAGAGTGTGCAAAATCGACCCGACACTCCAGTAATATAGTGTTGGCGTAAGAGAAGGAGATTGGAAGAGGAAAGATTGAGAATGAGGTAGCTCAGGATGGAGATAATATGAGCGGGAGAGTGTAACACAGGGAGATGAATAGAGGAAGGGAGGGAGATTGTGAGACTGAGAGGAAGAGAGAGCGAGAGATTGACACAGGGAGAGGGGGAGAGGGAAAGAATGAGGGTGGGGCAGCGGGAGAGACTGAGAGAGGGAGAGAGTAAGAGCGGGAGGGAGCTAGAGTGAGAGAGATAGAAATATGGAGAGAGTGGGCGAGATTCCGCGACGATCGCACCCAGGACTGCGACCCGAACGACCCACGTACGTGTCCGTGGAGGATCCAAACCATTAGAGTCTTAACTGCAGCCACCCTCCTCTCCATATCTTCCCACTTTCTTTCTCCCCCTCCATGGATCTATAAGATCCCAAACTCTCCAAGGTTTAGATGGCGACTTTTATTTGAAGAAAGGTTTCCTTTGAGTGTTTTTTCCGCAGGTTTGCCTCAGCCATCGAAAGTTGCTGGCGCTGCCGCCGTTGAGGGGGCGCCTCCTGTTGCCATCTCCCTTCAGTTAGCCAGCCCTTGTTCACTCTATGTTTCTCTTTCCTGCACTCTCTCTCTCTCTCTCTCTCTCTCTCTCGCTCTCTCTCTCGCCTCTCTCTCTCGCTCTCTATCTCTCTCTATATATATATCTATCTATCTCTCTCTCTCTCTCTCTCTGTCTTTCTCTCTCTGCCCCGCTCTCTGTCCCGGTCTGTCCGATTCGCCTTCTGTCCCTCTTTCTCATAATCATTTTCTCTATCTATCTTGCCTTCTCTCAATCACCCAGTCTCTCATTGACGCTCTCTTTCTCTCATCCGCTCCTCTTTCTCGGTTGCGTGCTGTCTTTCTCTTCCTGGGTATCGTTCTCTCTTGCCTATCACGGTTTTTCTCTTTCTCTGTGTGTCTTAAGAAAAAACGCCTGACATCCAGGACGGAAAGAAGGAGTTATGTAGCGCGGGCAGAGGAATGCGACCGAAGAGAGAGAACAGTTGAAGACGAGAGATATGAAGAGAAAAAATCACGACCGTTATTAGGCATCTCTCCTTGACAATTTCGCACTCCCTCTCTTTGGACACTCTTCCTCTTTGTTCGTTTGGCAGGGATATCCCAGCGATCAGCTATATTAACTGGACATAAAAAATAAGGTGGAGTGCAACGAATACGCATCTGAATTAAAAAACAAATCAAAAGAACAAATAATGATCGTGCTGTGTGGCTGTCCCGAAATCAGCTGGCAGAGCGCCGAGTAACTTCACGAGCTGTCTTCCTCGCATGTTTCTACGGCATCCCGAGTTGATTAGAGCCTCGCCGCAAGAAGATCTGAAGGCCGATGGAGACCAGGGATGCATTCGGCGAGTGCTGCTACGAGCTTCTCGAGTTCTTCCGAGGTATGGGCCGCAGTGAGGGTGACCCTTAATCTGGAAACAGAAGATACCGTCGCGTCATGGGGAGGGGAAATAGGAGGCCAGCAAGGCAAGAAGGAGAGTAAGTGAGGGGAGCTCACCGACAAGCGTCGGACGCCACAGCTGGGGGCGGATGGCAGTCACGAGGAAGCCGCGCTTGAGCATATGCTCGCTGGCCCGGAGGGCTGTGGCCTCGGAGCCAACAACGAGAGAGGATGGGGCTGCTGGCGGGGTGCTTAGTCATTGCCGCAAAATCTTGCACTTTTCTCCAAACAGCCTGCCTGCGCCATCCCTCCTTCCTGGCCACCGTCACCGCAGCTGCGCGAGATTTGGCGAAAGGTTAGGAGGGGTCGTTATCCTCGTCATTTGTGCGCAGCGCTCTGGGGAGGGAAGAGAACGAGCGCAAGTGGCGGGCATGTTGCGCAACGGGGGGCTTACCATAACAGGCCGCAACGACCGGCAATGGGGTGGCAGTCGTGAACATGTTGGGGCGACCAAATCCACGGACAAGGTTTCCAAATTTGTCGCTGCAGGCGATGTACCCCCCGAGACATCCGGTGGCCTTGCTGAGTGTGCCGACGATGATGTCGAGATGGTCCTGGATGTCATAGAGCTCTCCCACTCCGCCGCCAGTCTTACCGCAAACAAGCGTTGTATGTGCCTGAGAGGTTTCCGCGACGGGACGGGCGTAAGAACTAAGAAGGAGACGCCCGGAGTATATCGGAAGATGCGCGTAGAGTTCGGAGGACCTACTTCGTCGACGACGAGCAAGAAGCCGTGCTTTTTTCGGAGCTCCACCAGCTCGAGCATCGGTGCAAAGTCCCCTTCCATGCTGAACAGGCTGCGCAAGAAAGAAATCCACCAAGGGCACGGGTGTGTGAGCGATCGTAAAGAGAGCAGGGCAGACGCAACATGCATAGGTCCACCACCTACCTGTCGGTGACGACGACCTTCTTCTCGCTGGCGCAGTTGGTGAGCAGGAGGTCCAGGTGCTGCATGTCGTTGTGCCTGTAGACGGAGACGACGGCCTGGCGGTGGCGCTCCATCATCTGGAGGCCGTCAATGATGGACGCATGGTTCAGGCATCGGAGAAAACGGCAATCTTCTCAAGCGTAGTCGGCCGCGCGGATGCGGCATTGATGGAGGCCACGGCGCCCAGCGCTGCGAACAAGGCTGTGTTGGCTGCGAACCCCGTCGGCGTTATGACGCACGCCTCCTTGCGGTGCAGCTCCGCCAGCAGCGTCTCCAGTCGCCGGTGGTACTCTGTGTGCCCGCTGATCAGTGCCGCTGACCTCGGACCCATCCCGAAAGCCTTTGACGCCTGCGCCACGAGTAGGTCCTCTCATGCGATGCACTAGACGACGCAAACGTTGATGTAGAGCGTACCTTGATGGAGGCCTCGCGCACAGCGGGGTGGCCGCTGAGGTTGAGGTAGTCGTTGCCGGAGAAGAGAACCATCTTCCTTCTTACCGGCTCCCCGTCGCTGCTAGCTCCAGCCGTGGACTCTCCACCTCCACGTCCAGCAAGGTGCGGTCCCATGGTCCGGGACCTTCTAACGTCCGGATGTTGGCCAAGGGATCGTCCTCGGCGTTCACCCTGGGGAGGCACATCTTGGGCAAGTACGCCAAAAACTTGGCCCTACCCCCCTCCGCAAGCGCTCTGTCCACCGATTCCTCCCACGTGGCAGATACCGATGCCATCTCAACTCCTTGCGCAGGCGAATGGCAGATATGGGCTTTTCCGGCAGGCCGGGCGGGGAAACTTGGCCAGCCGTCGGTCGACCTTAGGGGAGGACGAAGAACGGCTTCGCGGTTGTAGCACTGGCCGGTGCACGGGAGGGTTATTTATGCGGGAACGGGCCGCCGTCGCCGTCTGCTTCCGAAAACTATGACGATGCCGTCTTGGGTGGCCGGCGCCGGCGCCGGCACCTTTGATTTCTTTGACAGCTCTCTCCCGAGGCTGTCCTGGGTCCCTTCATTGGAGTGCCAATTATGTTCGGCTTCTACCCTCGGTCGACGACGCTGATTATGCCAATTATGTTCGACTTCTACTCGGTCGAAGACTCGCGGCCAACGAGGGTGTGCTAATTATGCTAATTAACTCGTCAAAATAAGGGAACTCTGGCGGACCCCCGCAACACGAAACGCGAAACTTCTGACTTTGCCTGTGAAACGATTTGCCCCCCGACTTCACCTCTAGTCTATCCAAAAGAGTGGGCGGCCATCGGAGGAGCGCCAGCGGTATAGTTCACGTCCTTGAAAGTGTGCAGGCTTCCTTCCGGTTCAGCGCATGCAGCCGGCGCAGAGGCAGGGCAGGGCCCGAGAAGGGCGCGAGACTATCCACCAACCGAGTATATTGCTGATAATCTCCAGCCTTTCCGGAAACAAATACGACTTGGGCCGGGCCAAAGACTGTTTCATTCGGGAAGATCGGTCCGCGGACTCATCCCACGGAACCCGCGACTGTACCGCTCATCATATGACGGGCTTTGAACTCCGCCTCCGCCTCGTCAACCTTCTTCGCACATCACCGATCACAATTTCGAAAGGCGATGGTTGAAAGCTACTGTCCGACAGCTGCAAGATGAACGCTGCGCTGAGGTCCGCCTCGTATCCGTCGTTTCAGAGAACCACTGGTCGTATCAAACAGGCCAAAGACGATGACCCAGGACGTGGCCTGACGGCAAGGTTAACAATCGTCGGGTGCCAGTACGCCCCGACCCGTTAGTTCCTCGAGGATGCCGTCGAAATACGAGTATATTTATCTTTTTTGAGACGATCAGATGTTTATAACGCTACGGGACGACCGCCAAATGAGATATTGATCGCAAGCCACGTCGAATCTATGTTTGGACCTTTATTCCGCAGGCGTAAGTCCATGGCCTTGAAAATTCTTCAAAGCTTTTTACGTTAAATGAGCTAGGATCACACTTAGAGCATGGGCTAACATGTACAGTTTTTGACAACTTTAAAATGGTAACACATCTTTAAACGTGCATGTTTTTTTCACGTCAGATCATGTACGTCAATTCAGAATCGCTTGAGCACACCAAGCATTGACGTTAGGCAACAAAGCATCAATCCGTAATTCCGGATGACGCCGACTATCGTATTCGTCATAATTTCCTATCACCTTTATCACTTCTTCAGAATTCTTACTTGTCCCAAGTCAACTCCCACGCCATTTATGATGTGGAAAACGTTTTTTTAACGCTGTCTATCATTCTAGCTACATTAAGGATGAATGGCCCGTCAATTCTGTCAAAAAAACTCAATACACCCCGTAGATTGGCGGCATCTAATACATCAAAATTATTTAGGTTTCCATTATTATATGAGCTTAGAGTTTAATGTATTTAGATTGAACAACAACAGAGAACGCCAGATGAACATTGACCTCTGAACCTTCCCCTCTCACTCACTGCAATTAAAAAACCCTCTTTTTCCCATCTAAAATAGAGCGGTTTAACTGACCCGACCTTGACGACTATGAAAACACAAAAAAATATACTTCACTGAATTAATAATATCGCCTCGAATGATGCCAAACATGCTGGTATTTACGTGAAAATCAAATGCCGACTTTTGTGTGCTGACTCCGTTCAAAAGGCATGGGAAGTAGTGGATACAAGCAGATGAGAATAAACATAAAAAAATCCATGCACCAACAAAAGGCCACAACAATCCACAAATATATGTGGTATGACCCCCCCCCCCACTTGATATGTTTACATCTCTGTCAACATTCATTGACACCAAATACTTCCATTATAGTGCAGGTGAAGTTCTTAAATCTAAGCTCATGAATACCTGAAATATCTAAGTGAATGACAGACATATCACAGGTCGTAAGTCACTACCATTAATCATGTGTTCACGATATTCCTATCTGAAGGATGCTCGAAGGATATAGAAATATATTGGAAGAGCAGCACTACCTATTCTAGCTCTTACGATGAGCATGGATGATCTCCTAAACATTATCATTTGTGACGAACTTTCTATAATGGGTTTTTCATGCGTAGAGTGTTAACCAAATAGGTCTGCACGAATCCCTGGATGGTATTTGACAAACGCAAATCGTGGTGTCCTTTTCACGACGTTGTGAATTAATTTTACCTTCATCAAATAAATTATAAAAACTTCAAAACTCAGCAAGGCACGCCCACTGGTAGGTGAGGTCGCCCCCACAGGGAATGGCTTTGAGAGATGGATCTAGCTTTGAAGTTTGGATTAGGAAGAATAAGGTAATCATATGGAGAGTAACACGCATCAAAACGCAAGATAATGAAAAGTGATAGGATAGGTATAATTTATTGATGGGTGATTTATGTTTGGTTGAAATTCCTATGATACTGTAATATGTACTAACAAGTATAGATAGGATGGCAGAGAGGAAGGTTTGTATATATATGCCATATCTTGTAAGCTTTCACCATTCTTATCGTCATTGTTCTTTATAGATATTATAGGCAAAGCATACGCATCGAACAAAATAAATTTATCGTGACTAAAGTGAAGGGAGTGTGATGGGGCACGCCAAACGACATCGATGAAACAGCAACGAGTCATCTTTGCCATCATCAGCGCCACTGCCGGTTCGTATCCAGCCCGACCGGCATGTCAAAGCATCTCTGAAGACGCTGGGTTTAAATACCCCAGGTAAAGCACGCCTGTGCACATGTTCGCGTTTTAATTATCGGTTTTCGTCATCCAATTTCATGTTCGTGTTTGCCACGACGAGTTCACCATACTTCGCCGTGACGCATCCGTATCGCCGCTTTATCCATCATATTATTTCAATCGCTCTAAGTTTCCTACCTACGCCTTTTTCTATGTTTCAAATGTTGTAAAAGGGTCCTTATTGGGCCCATATGTGGGCTGTTAGATTAAGTTCCCATCACGCCATTAAGATGGCCAGGATGGGGACGTTCACAGTCAGATCTGGTTGCTTTGTTTGGCAGTGGCACTTTCCAGGTCTCATGTGAGAAGAAGAGAGTAGGACACTAAGAAAGAGAAGGAAGAAGGAAAGAGGAGAGGGGGGAAGGGAAGGGAAAGGGAGGAAGCATTAGAAGCAGGCGTCATCACCGACCGCTGCAGCCAAGGGCGACGTTGCGCTGCTTTTGTGGTCGCATTGACCTTTGCATGTGTTCTCGTACGCTGCTAGTTGGGCGTTCATGGCGAATGCTTCGGCGAAGGTCAACGCCAGCACCGGTCAGTGGTCTTTGGCTTTTCCTTGCAACGGTTCTCCGAGTCGGTGTACCCCCAAGGCTCTGCCTCGACGCCCTCAGGCCTTCTTGCGACCACTGCGGATCCACCCTAGATTGCCAGGGCAGCCTGTCGCCGATGGCATCCACTGTCGGACTCCGTCCGTGTTGATTCATTATCTGATTGATCCTCCTGGCTCAGCCGATTAGCTCGGGCCGGTTCGCCATTGTACGCCTCCCTCCTCGTCCTCGCCTTTCTAGGACGCCACGCTCCCGTGTCGCGATCCTGCTCCCGCTGGTGCCAAGCCGTGCCCATCAATGACACGGCACCACCAACCTGCCTCCATCAGTCTGTGCATTGACAAAGAATGCGACGATGAGAAACCTCATCGACGAGGTATGTCGTTCCCTTGCTCGCCTTCATATTACCATCTTTAGTATATTTTTGATTGTGCTCCGCTACCTAAGGGGTTATAATAGGTAAGAGGATTTATCCAGAAAATCACGAGTTGAGTGCTTCCATAGACACGGCCGAGCCTATCTGTTACATGCAAGCCCCTCACGGAATTATTCCGCCCGCGGCGTGATCGCCGTCGCCGCACCGACAAGGGTCACAAGGTCACCGCCTCCTCATCGGTCGCCTCCCAGGAGCTTGACTCGGCAGATTTTCCACAAGTCGGACCTGCCCGTACACTCCACCCAGGTCACTTGCGCCACGTAGTTACATTCACCTTAGTGAATTACCCGTCAGACGATGCGATTGACGACGCCCAACATCAGAGAGACGGAAATAGGTAGTAAAACCTTCATTCGAGATTTTAATTTGGACCTAAGTGTAATACTCTAGGAGCGAGAACTTGAGATAATACCGTAGTTGGAGATATCTTTAGTATGGTTACCTTTCTCTAATTGATAGCTCGGTTGTAATAAACATGGAACAGGTAGATATTGGAAATTGATGCGGATCAACAAAGTGGAGATAGTGCATCTATGTATTCACGATAACGAACTATGAGAACAACACCATACAGGAAAGTCAATAATAACAAAATGAACAAGAAGCAACGATTTATTAATGGTATTTAGGTTAACGAGGTGAAGACACACACACACATACCTATATATATACACATATATATATGTCTATATATGTGTGTGTGTATATATATACAGATAAGTATATGTGATAGGATTTTGTCACAGGTCGATAAATAGGATAATTATTTTGAAAGTTCTACTGAATTAAGTGTGGAGAAAGAGGGGTCCGGCTGATAATAGAGGACGAAATGGTAAATTATGAGTAGATGATATTTCTGGAATCAGCGGCAGATTGACATATGCACGGAAGAAGCATTTTGGTGTACTTTGGATAAAACATGAACGCGAAATGAGAGAAACGTGTATGTAGATTTCACAAATCGTAGGTGGTCAACAAAAAGCAATAAAGAGGCTATTCCAAAAGGCTCAAATCAGAATTTGATATGTGCGTTGATTTAGAAAAACTCATCCCAGCCTGGGATATTTTAACATTAATTTTCCACCAGATTGAGACCAGTGTTTTACTAGATCCACACAGATTTGCAAAAATGATAATCTTGTTGGAAACAAATGATTATATTACTCTCCCATTTTTCAAGAATTTTGTGCTTTGAGACCAAGAAGGGCCTTGGCTTATTCCAAGAACGATTTGAATACTGATGGATTTTAACTACTGACTTTAGAGTTGACCGCTTGTACCTTTGAATTCATAGATGTTACCTTTGACCAATGAATGGGGCTGTTTCAGTACTCACAAAAAAGGAAGTGTCTTGTACAGGAGAGAGACAAAGCGACATATACAAAAAGTAAAGGGCCTTGGACAAAAAGAGTTTAAATGATTTAGGCAAATATTGTTTGTCTGTAGCCATGGACCAACCGAATATTGATGAATACAAATCCATGAGAGAGTAATTGAAAATGGTTCCTATTACAAACCAATCATTCCAATGTTCCTCAAGTTATTGTACCCATTGGACCATTATTTGGCATTACGATTCTGATTGATGGATATCTCTAATCGAGGAAAAAAATAGAATCAAACCAGCTTTTTCACTTTTTTCGAAATTAGATATATGTTGTTTATGGCATATTTTTGTGTAGTTATATGATTCATAGTATTATTTCCTATCTGATCAGTAGTGAAATCCATATTCATAGTCGCGATGGGATCTAGTTGTTAAAAAGGACCGACTGAGACATTTCCTATAACCCGTAGGGGTTATATTTTGATTTGGGTCATGTTTTGGATTAATCTAGCTTTATCGACCGTCTTCGCTGTAATGTTGTTACAAATACTTTTATTTTTTGTAGGATTCCCATAGAATTTCTCAAGTTGTATCAGTAGCAGATGATCATTTGTCAGCCTCTCACCTTATGTGAATAGCGGGGCCATTGAGGAAGATAAAAAATGCATCTTGGGAATCAACCTCATCCTGTTTTTGTTTGTCGCACTTAACCAAAGGAAGGACCTCACAGAATTGATCTTCCTCTTAGGTGCTGAATCTCTGCTTAATCTATCCAATAGTAAAATTGTACGTATTCTCCTATAATGGAATCAACCAAACCCAGGATTGATCAAAAGATCCGTTAAAGATTCTTTAAATAGGGTGAGAGAGAGAGAGAGAGATGAGAAGAGTGAGAGGGGAAGGATGGAAGAGATGGAGAGGGAGGGAGTTTGAAAGGGGGAGATTTCAAGAAATAGAGAGGCTGAGAATGTGAGCGGGGGAGACAGAGAAATCCAAAGGGAGATATGGTAAGAGGGAGACCGTGAGAGAGACAAAGAAAACCAGCGGGGCATAAAGATAACAACAGAGAGTTAGGGGAGAGAGCCACAGAGACAGATATATATATATATAGAGAGAGAGATAAAGAGAGAGATAGATAGATAAAGCATATGCTCGCTTAATCTGGAAACGGAAGATACCGTCGCGTCATGGGGAGGGGAAATAGGAGGCCAGCAAGGCAAGAAGGAGAGTAAGTGAGGGGGAGCTCACTGACAAGCGTCGGCAGCTGGGGGGCGATGGCAGTCACGAGGAAGCCGCGCTTGCATAGCGCGCTCGCCCGAGGGCTGTGGCCCGGAGCCAATAACGAGAGGAGAGGCCGTTGCTGTTGGCGGGGTGCCATTGCCGCAAAATCTGGGCCCTTCACTTTTTCTCCAAACAGCCGCCATGCCCTCCTTCTCACCCCGGCCCACCACCAGCCGCGAGGCGAGACGGAAGTTGAGGAGGGGGGTTTATCCTCGTCATTTCCAGCGCAGCGGGAGGGGAGTCGGACGCCACAGCTGGGGGGGGAGCCGCGCTTAAGCATATGCTCGCTGGAAGACTGGCTCGCTGGCCTGGAGGCAACAACGAGAGAGAGGATGGGGGGCTTGGCGCGGTGCTAGTCATTGCTGCCAAACGCTGCACTTTCTTCTTTCTCCAGCCTGCCTGCCTGCGCCATCCTCTCCTGGCCACCGTCACCGCACGCGCGCGAGATTTGGCGAAAGGTTAGGAGGGTCGTTATCCTCGTCATTGTGCGCAGCGCTCTGGGGAGGAGAGAGAGGAGTGGCGGGCATGTTGCGCAACGGGGGCTTACCATAACAGGCCGCAACGACCGGCAATGGGGTGGCAGTCGTGAACATGTTGGGGCGACCAAATCCACGGACAAGGTTTCCAAATTTGTCGCTGCAGGCGATGTACCCCCCGAGACATCCGGTGGCCTTGCTGAGAGTGCCGACGATGATGTCGAGATGGTCCTAGATGTGATAGAGGAAATAGGAGAGAAAGAGAGAGAGAGGACAGAGAAAGGAGAGAGAGAGAGAGAGATAGATAGAGAGAGGAGAGAGAGAGAGAGAGAGAGGGAGGGAGAGAGAGAGAGAGAGAGAGAGAGAGGAGAGAGAGAGAGGAGGGGGGAGAGAGAGAGAGAGAGAGAGAGAGAGAGAGGGAGAGGAGGGAGAGAGAGAGAAAAAAGACAGAGGAACATTTTATAGGCACAAACAATGTCGAATTTTCTCGGATCCCCAACTGAATAAAGAGTGTGCAAAATCGACCCGACACTCCAGTAATATAGTGTTGGCGTAAGAGAAGGAGATTGGAAGAGGAAAGATTGAGAATGAGGTAGCTCAGGATGGAGATAATATGAGCGGGAGAGTGTAACACAGGGAGATGAATAGAGGAAGGGAGGGAGATTGTGAGACTGAGAGGAAGAGAGAGCGAGAGATTGACACAGGGAGAGGGGGAGAGGGAAAGAATGAGGGTGGGGCAGCGGGAGAGAGTGAGAGAGAGAGAGTAAGAGCGGGAGGGAGCTAGAGTGAGAGAGATAGAAACACGGAGAGAGCGGGCGAGATTCCGCGACGCTCGCACCCAGGACTGCGACCCGAACGACCCACGTACGTGTCCGTGGAGGATCCAAACCATTAGAGTCTTAACTGCAGCCACCCTCCTCTCCATATCTTCCCACTTTCTTTCTCCCCCTCCATGGATCTATAAGATCCCAAACTCTCCAAGGTTTAGATGGCGACTTTTATTTGAAGAAAGGTTTCCTTTTGAGTGTTTTTTTCCGCAGGTTTGCCTCAGCCATCGAAAGTTGCTGGCGCTGCCGCCGTTGAGGGGCGCCCTCCTGTTGCCATCTCCCTTCAGTTAGCCCGCCCTTGTTCACTCTATGTTTCTCTCGTTCCTGCACTCTCTCTCTCTCTCTCTCTCTCGCTCTCTCTCTCTCGCTCTCTCTCTCTCGCTCTCTATCTCTCTCTCTCTCTCTATATATATATCTCTCTCTCTCTCTCTCTCTCTCTCTCTCTCTCTCTCTCTCTGCCCCGCTCTCTGTCCCGGTCTGTCCGATTCGCCTTCTGTCCCTCTTTCTCATAATCATTTTCTCTATCTATCTTGCCTTCTCTCAATCACCCAGTCTCTCATTGACGCTCTCTCTTTCTCTCATCCGCTCCCTCTTTCTCGGTTGCGTGCTGTCTTTCTCTTCCTGGGTATCGTTCTCTCTTTGCCTATCACGGTTTTCTCTTTCTCTCTGTGTCTTAAGAAAAAACGCCTGACATCCAGGACGGAAAGAAGGAGTTATGTAGCGCGGGCAGAGGAATGCGACCGAAGAGAGAGAACAGTTGAAGACGAGAGATATGAAGAGAAAAAATCACGACCGTTATTAGGCATCTCTCCTTGACAATTTCTCGCACTCCCTCTCTTTGGACACTCTTCCTCTTTGTTCGTTTGGCAGGGATATCCCAGCGATCAGCTATATTAACTGGACATAAAAAATAAGGTGGAGTGCAACGAATACGCATCTGAATTAAAAAACAAATCAAAAGAACAAATAATGATCGTGCTGTGTGGCTGTCCTGAAATCAGCTGGCAGAGCGCCGAGTAACTTCACGAGCTGTCTGTCCTCGCATGTTTCTACGGCATCCCGAGTTGATTAGAGCCTCGCCGCAAGAAGATCTGCAGGCCGATGGAGACCAGGGATGCATTCGGCGAGTGCTGCTACGAGCTTCTCGAGTTCTTCCGAGGTATGGGCCGCAGTGAGGGTGACCCTTAATCTGGAAACAGAAGATACCGTCGCGTCATGGGGAGGGGAAATAGGAGGCCAGCAAGGCAAGAAGGAGAGTAAGTGAGGGGAGCTCACCGACAAGCGTCGGACGACACAGCTGGGGGGCGGATGGCAGTCACGAGGAAGCCGCGCTTGAGCATATGCTCGCTGGCCCGGAGGGCTGTGGCCTCGGAGCCAACAACGAGAGAGAGGATGGGGCTGCTGGCGGGGTGCTTAGTCATTGCCGCAAAATCTTGCACTTTTCTCCAAACAGCCTGCCTGCGCCATCCTCCTTCCTGGCCACCGTCACCGCAGCTGCGCGAGATTTGGCGAAAGGTTAGGAGGTCGTTATCCTCGTCATTTGTGCGCAGCGCTCTGGGGAGGAAGAGAACGAGCGCAAGTGGCGGGCATGTTGCGCAACGGGGGCTTACCATAACAGGCCGCAACGACCGGCAATGGGGTGGCAGTCGTGAACATGTTGGGGCGACCAAATCCACGGACAAGGTTTCCAAATTTGTCGCTGCAGGCGATGTACCCCGAGACATCCGGTGGCCTTGCTGAGTGTGCCGACGATGATGTCGAGATGGTCCTGGATGTCATAGAGCTCTCCCACTCCGCCGCCAGTCTTACCGCAAACAAGCGTTGTATGTGCCTGAGAGGTTTCCGCGACGGGACGGGCGTAAGAACTAAGAAGGAGACGCCCGGAGTATATCGGAAGATGCGCGTAGAGTTCGGAGGACCTACTTCGTCGACGACGAGCAAGAAGCCGTGCTTTTTTCGGAGCTCCACCAGCTCGAGCATCGGTGCAAAGTCCCCTTCCATGCTGAACAGGCTGCGCAAGAAAGAAATCCACCAAGGGCACGGGTGTGAGCGATCGTAAAGAGAGCAGGGCAGACGCAACATGCATAGGTCCACCACCTACCTGTCGGTGACGACGACCTTCTTCTCGCTGGCGCAGTTGGTGAGCAGGAGGTCCAGGTGCTGCATGTCGTTGTGCCTGTAGACGGAGACGACGGCCTGGCGGTGGCGCTCCGTCATCTGGGGGCGGTGGATGATGGACGGATGGTTCAGGCATCGGAGAAAACGGCAATCTTCTCAAGCGTAGTCGGCCGCGCGGATGCGGCATTGATGGAGGCCACGGCGCCCAGCGCTGCGAACAAGGCTGTGTTGGCTGCGAACCCCGTCGGCGTTATGACGCACGCCTCCTTGCGGTGCAGCTCCGCCAGCAGCGTCTCCAGTCGCCGGTGGTACTCTGTGTGCCCGCTGATCAGTGCCGCTGACCTCGGACCCATCCCGAAAGCCTTTGACGCCTGCGCCACGAGTAGGTCCTCTCATGCGATGCACTAGACGACGCAAACGTTGATGTAGAGCGTACCTTGATGGAGGCCTCGCGCACAGCGGGGTGGCCGCTGAGGTTGAGGTAGTCGTTGCCGGAGAAGAGAACCATCTTCCTTCTTACCGGCTCCCCGTCGCTGCTAGCTCCAGCCGTGGACTCCTCCACCTCCACGTCCAGCAAGGTGCGGTCCCATGGTCCGGGACCTTCTAACGTCCGGATGTTGGCCAAGGGATCGTCCTCGGCGTTCACCCTGGGGAGGCACATCTTGGGCAAGTACGCCAAAAACTTGGCCCTACCCCCCTCCGCAAGCGCTCTGTCCACCGATTCCTCCCACGTGGCAGATACCGATGCCATCTCAACTCCTTGCGCAGGCGAATGGCAGATATGGGCTTTTCCGGCAGGCCGGGCGGGAAAACTTGGCCAGCCGTCGGTCGACCTTAGGGAGGACGAAGAACGGCTTCGCGGTTGTAGCACTGGCCGGTGCACGGGAGGGTTATTTATGCGGAACGCCGCCGTCGCCGTCTGCTTCCGAAAACTATGACGATGCCGTCTTGGGTGGCTGGCGCCGGCGCCGGCACCTTTGATTTCTTTGACAGCTCTCTCCCGAGGCTGTCCTGGGTCCCTTCATTGAGTGCCAATTATGTTCGGCTTCTACCCTCGGTCGACGACGCTGATTATGCCAATTATGTTCGACTTCTACTCGGTCGAAGACTCGCGGCCAACGAGGGTGTGCTAATTATGCTAATTAACTCGTCAAAATAAGGGAACTCTGGCGGACCCCCGCAACACGAAACGCGAAACTTCTGACTTTGCCTGTGAAACGATTTGCCCCCCGACTTCACCTCTAGTCTATCCAAAAGAGTGGGCGGCCATCGGAGGAGCGCCAGCGGTATAGTTCACGTCCTTTGAAAGTGTGCAGGCTTCCTTCCGGTTCAGCGCATGCAGCCGGCGCAGAGGCAGGGCAGGGCCCCGAGAAGGGCGCGAGACTATCCACCAACCGAGTATATTGCTGATAATCTCCAGCCTTTCCGGAAACAAATACGACTTGGGCCGGGCCAAAGACTGTTTCATTCTGGAAGATCGGTCCGCGGACTCATCCCACGGAACCCGCGACTGTACCGCTCATCATATGACGGGCTTTTGAACTCCGCCTCCGCCTCGTCAACCTTCTTCGCACATCACCGATCACAATTTCGAAAGGCGATGGTTGAAAGCTACTGTCCGACAGCTGCAAGATGAACGCTGCGCTGAGGTCCGCCTCGTATCCGTCGTTTCAGAGAACCACTGGTCGTATCAAACAGGCCAAAGACGATGACCCAGGACGTGGCCTGACGGCAAGGTTAACAATCGTCGGGTGCCAGTACGCCCCGACCCGTTAGTTCCTCGAGGATGCCGTCGAAATACGAGTATATTTATCTTTTTTGAGACGATCAGATGTTTATAACGCTACGGGACGACCGCCAAATGAGATATTGATCGCAAGCCACGTCGAATCTATGTTTGGACCTTTATTCCGCAGGCGTAAGTCCATGGCCTTGAAAATTCTTCAAAGCTTTTTACGTTAAATGAGCTAGGATCACACTTAGAGCATGGGCTAACATGTACAGTTTTTGACAACTTTAAAATGGTAACACATCTTTAAACGTGCATGTTTTTTTCACGTCAGATCATGTACGTCAATTCAGAATCGCTTGAGCACACCAAGCATTGACGTTAGGCAACAAAGCATCAATCCGTAATTCCGGATGACGCCGACTATCGTATTCGTCATAATTTCCTATCACCTTTATCACTTCTTCAGAATTCTTGTCCCAAGTCAACTCCCACGCCATTTATGATGTGGAAAACGTTTTTTTAACGCTGTCTATCATTCTAGCTACATTAAGGATGAATGGCCCGTCAATTCTGTCAAAAAAACTCAATACACCCCGCAGATTGGCGGCATCTAATACATCAAAATTATTTAGGTTTCCATTATTATATGAGCTTAGAGTTTAATGTATTTAGATTGAACAACAACAGAGAACGCCAGATGAACATTGACCTCTGAACCTTCCCCTCTCACTCACTGCAATTAAAAACCCTCTTTTCCCATCTAAAATAGAGCGGTTTAACTGACCTGACCTTGACGACTATGAAAACACAAAAATATACTTCACTGAATTAATAATATCGCCTCGAATGATGCCAAACATGCTGGTATTTACGTGAAAATCAAATGCCGACTTTTGTGTGCTGACTTCGTTCAAAAGGCATGGGAAGTAGTGGATACAAGCAGATGAGAATAAACATAAAAAAATCCATGCACCAACAAAGGCCACAACAATCCACAAATATATGTGGTATGACCCCTCTCTATCTCTCTGTCTCTATCTCTGTCGCTTTCTATATATCTTACGATGTTTCCTAATTTGATTCCTTCTACCTCGCACACAGACCATCTATCTCTCACTGGTCGCAGTTATAAAATATACATAATCCTGAGCCAAGTTCCTTATCTTCTTTTGCCCCTCCTACTTTTTATTATGAGACATTATTTTATCAAAGGGAGAGAAGGTTAATGTTTTTGATTAATCTCCGTTGTGTTGTTTTTCAAAATTCTTCCACGAAGTTATGGTTTTGTTTTTCGTTTGATGTTTTTAATTGAGAATATTTTTATGACCGAAGACTCCAATGGAATTAAGATTGAGATTTATCTCTATGTCATTGTAAAGCACCTTTCCATAATTTATTTCCGTGTCATACCCAATTGTTTCCCCAAACTTTGTCTTCGGTCTCATAATTTGCTGCTTTCCCCTTCATCGTTAATGTTGCACGTTAATTGTCTTTCACGTACTTTTCTCTTGGGCGGTACTTTCAACTTGATTCTCAATTAAAGGTTTCGTCCCTCCTGTTATTTTCTGTATTTCCCTCTCCACCTGTTTCTTGGTACCTAATCAGCTACGAAAAAGTTATAATGTTTAATAATATATCTGGCCTCCAAGTAAACTACATAAAAAATCTTATTCCCACTTGATATGTTTACATCTCTGTCAACATTCATTGACACCAAATACTTCCATTATAGTGCAGGTGAAGTTCTTAAATCTAAGCTCATGAATACCTGAAATATCTAAGTGAATGACAGACATATCACAGGTCGTAAGTCACTACCATTAATCATGTGTTCACGATATTCCTATCTGAAGGATGCTCGAGAAGGATATAGAAATATATTGGAAGAGCAGCACTACCTATTCTAGCTCTTACGATGAGCATGGATGATCTCCTAAACATTATCATTTGTGACGCGAACTTTCTATAATGGGTTTTTCATGCGTAGAGTGTTAACCAAATAGGTCTGCACGAATCCCTGGATGGTATTTGACAAACGCAAATCATGGTGTCCTTTTCACGACGCTAGAATTAATTTTACCTTCATCAAATAAATTATAAAATCATCAAAACTCAGCAAGGCACGCCCACTGGGTGAGGTCGTCCCACAGGAATGGCCTTGAGAGATGGATCTAGCTTTGAAGTTTGGATTAGGAAGAATAAGGTAATAATATGGAGAGTAACACGAATCAAAACGCAAGATAATGAAAAGTGATAGGATAGGTATAATTTATTGATGGGTGATTTATGTTTGGTTGAAATTCCTATGATACTGTAATATGTACTAACAAGTATAGATAGGATGGCAGAGAGGAAGGTTTGTATATATATGCCATATCTTGTAAGCTTTCACCATTCTTATCGTCATTGTTCTTTATAGATATTATAGGCAAAGCATACGCATCGGAACAAAATAAATTTATCGACTAAAGTGAAGGGAGTGAGATGGGGCACGCCAAACGACATCGATGAAACAGCAACGGAGTCATCTTTGCCATCATCAGCGCCACTGCCGTTCGTATCCAGCCCGACCGCATGTCAAAGCATCTCTGAAGACGCTTTAAATACCCCAGGTAAAGCACGCCTGTGCACATGTTCGCGCTTTAATTATCGGTTTTCGTCATTCAATTTCATGTTTCGTGTTTGCCACGACGAGTTCACCATACTGCCGTGACGCATCCGTATCGCCGCTGCTTTATCCATCATATTATTTGAATCGTTCTAAGTTTCCTACCACGCCTTTTTCTATGTTTCAAATGTTGTAAAAGGGTCCCTTATTGGGCCCATATGTGGGCTGTTAGAGTTGGCTCATCACGCCATTAAGATGGCCATGATGGGGACGCTCACAGTCAGATCTGGTTGCTTTGTTTGGCAGTGGCACTTTCCAGGTCTCATGTGAGAAGAAGAGAGTAGGACACTAAGAAAGAGAAGGAAGAAGGAAAGAGGAGAGGAGGAAGGGAAGGAAAGGGAGAAAGCATTAGAAGCAGGCGTCATCACCGATCGCTGCAGCCAAGGCGACGTTGCCCTTCTTTGTGGTCCCATTGACCTTTGCATGTGTTCTCGCATCTTCCAGTTGGGCGTTCATGGCGAATGCTTCGGCGAAGGTCAACGCCAGCACCGGTCAGTGGTCTTTGGCTTTTCCTTGCAACGGTTCTCCGAGTCGGTGTACCCTCAAGGCTCTGCCTCGACGCCTCAGGCCTTCTTGCGACCACCACCGCGGATCCACCCTAGATTGCCAGGGCAGCCTGTCGTCGATGGCATCCACCGTTGACTCGTCCGTGTTGATTCATTATCTGATTGATCCTCCTGGCTCAGCCGATTAGCTCGGGCCGTTCGCCATTGTACGCCTCCTCCTCGCCCGCCTTTCTAGGACGCCACGCCCCGTGTCGCGATCCTGCTCCGCTGGTGCCAAGCCGCGCCCATCAATGACACGGCACCACCAACCTGCCTCCATCAGTCTGTGCATTGACAAAGAATGCGACGATGAGAAACCTCATCGACGCAGGTATGTCGCTCCCTTGCTCGCCTTCATATTACCATCTTTAGTATATTTTTGATTGTGCTCCGCTACCAAGGGGTTATAATAGGTAAGAGGATTTATCCAGAAAATCACGAGTTGAGTGCTTCCATAGACACGGGCCGAGCCTATCTGTTACATGCAAGCCCCTACGGAATTATTCCGCTCCGCGCGTGATCGCCGCCGCCGCACCGACAAGGGTCACAAGGTCACCGCCTCCTCATCGGTCGCCTCCCAGGAGCTTGGACTCGGCAGATTTTCCACAAGTCGGACCTGCCCGTACACTCCACCTAGGTCACTTGCGCCACGTAGTTACATTCACCTTAGTGAATTACCCGTCAGACGATGCGATTGACGACGCCCAACATCAGAGAGACGGAAATAGGTAGTAAAACCTTCATTCGAGATTTTAATTTGGACCTAAGTGTAATACTCTAGGAGCGAGAACTTGAGATAATACCCGTAGTTGGAGATATCTTTAGTATGGTTACCTTTCTAATTGATAGCTCGGTTGTAATGTAAACATGGAACAGGTAGATATTGGAAATTGATGCGGATCAACAAAGTGGAGATAGTGCATCTATGTATTCACGTATAACTAACTATGAGAACAACACCATACAGGAAAGTCAATAATAACAAAATGAACAAGAAGCAACGATTTATTAATGGTATTTAGGTTAACGAGGTGAAGACACACACACACATACCTATATATATACACATATATATATGTCTATATATGTGTGTGTATATATATACAGATAAGTATATGTGATAGGATTTTAAGCCGCAGGTCGATAAATAGGATAATTATTTTGAAAGTTCTACTGAATTAAGTGTGGAGAAAGAGGGGTCCGGCTGATAATAGAGGACTAAATGGTAAATTATGAGTAGATGATATTTCTGGAATCAGCGGCAGATTGACATATGCACGGAAGAAGCATTTTGGTGTACTTTGATAAAACATGAACGCTAAATGAGAGAAACGTGTATGTAGATTTCACAAATTGTAGGTGGTCGACAAAAGCAATAAAGAGGTTATTCCAAAAGGCTCAAATCAGAATTTGATATGTGCGTTGATTTAGAAAAACTCATCCCAGCCTGGGATATTTTAACATTAATTTTCCACCAGATTGAGACCAGTGTTTTACTAGATCCACACAGATTTGCGCGAAACTGATAATCTTGTTGGAATCAAATGATTATGTTACTCTCCCATTTTTCAAGAATTTTGTGCTTTGAGACCAAGAAGGGCCTTCGCTTATTCCAAGAACGATATGAATACTGATGGATTTTAACTACTGACTTTAGAGTTGACCGTTTGTACCTTTGAATTCATAGATGTTACCTTTGACCAATGAATGGGGCTGTTTCCAGTACTCACAAAAAAGGAAGTGTCTTGTACAGGAGAGAGACAAAGCGACATATACAAAAAGTAAAGGGCCTTGGACAAAAGAGTTTAAATGATTTAGGCAAATATTGTTTGTCTGTAGCCATGGACCAACCGAATATTGATGAATACAAATCCATGAGAGAGTAATTGAAAATGGTTCCCTATTACAAACCAATCATTCCAATGTTCCTCGTTATTGTACCCATTGGACCATTATTTGGCATTACGATTCTGATTGATGGATATCTCTAATCGAGGAAAAAATAGAATCAAACCAGCTTTTTCACTTTTTTCAAATTAGATATATGTTGTTTATGGCATATTTTTGTGTAGTTATATGATTCATAGTATTATTTCCTATCTGATCAGTAGTGAAATCCATATTCATAGTCGCGATGGGATCTAGTTGTTAAAAGGACCGACTGAGACATTTCCTATAACCCGTAGGGGTTATATTTGATTTGGGTCATGTTTTGGATTAATCTAGCTTTATCGACTGTCTTCGCTGTAATGTTGTTACAAATACTTTTATTTTTTGTAGGATTCTATAGAATTTCTCAAGTTGTATCAGTAGCAGATGATCATTTGTCAGCCTCTCACCTTATGTGAATAGCGGCCATTGAGGAAGATAAAAAATGCATCTTGGGAATCAACCTCATCCTGTTTTTGTTTGTCGCACTTAACCAAAGGAAGGACCTCACAGAATTGATCTTCCTCTTAGGTGCTGAATCTCTGCTTAATCTATCCAATAGTAAAATTGTACGTATTCTCCTATAATGGAATCAACCAAACCCAGGATTGATCAAAAGAGCCGTTAAAGATTCTTTAAATAGGGTGAGAGAGAGAGAGATGAGAAGAGTGAGAGGGGAAGGATGGAAGAGATGGAGAGGGAGGGAGTTTGAAAGGGGGAGATTTCGAGAAATAGAGAGGCTGAGAATGTGAGCGGGGGAGACAGAGAAATCCAAAGGGAGATATGGTAAGAGGGAGACCGTGAGAGAGACAAAGAAAACCAGCGGGGCATAAAGATAACAACAGAGAGTTAGGGGAGAGAGCCACAGAGACAGATATATATATATAGAGAGAGAGAGATAAAGGAAGAGAGATAGATAGATAAATAGAAAGAGATAGAGAAAGAGTGAGAGGGAAATAGGGAGAAAGGTAGAGGGAGAGGGACAGAGAAAGGGAGAGAGGAAAAGAGAAATAGATAGATAGAGGGAGAGAGGGAGGGAGGGAGAGAGGGAGGGAGGGAGGGAGGGAGAGAGAGAGAGAGAGAGAGAGAGAGAGAGAGAGAGGGAGGAGAGAGAGAGAGAGAGAGAGAAAAGAGAGAGAGAGAGAAAAGAGAGAGAGAGAGAGAGAGAGAGAGAGAGAGAGAGAGAGAAACCAAAGTCGAAGGAACATTTTATAGGCACAACCAATGTCGAATTTTCTCGGATCCCCAACTGAATAAAGAGTGTGCAAAATCGACCCGACACTCCAGTAATATAGTGTTGGCGTAAGAGAAGGAGATTGGAAGAGGAAAGATTGAGAATGAGGTAGCTCAGGATGGAGATAATATGAGCGGGAGAGTGTAACACAGGGAGATGAATAGAGGAAGGGAGGGAGATTGTGAGACTGAGAGGAAGAGAGAGCGAGAGATTGACACAGGGAGAGGGGGAGAGGGAAAGAATGAGGGTGGGGCAGCGGGAGAGACTGAGAGAGGGAGAGAGTAAGAGCGGGAGGGAGCTAGAGTGAGAGAGATAGAAATATGGAGAGAGTGGGCGAGATTCCGCGACGATCGCACCCAGGACTGCGACCCGAACGACCCACGTACGTGTCCGTGGAGGATCCAAACCATTAGAGTCTTAACTGCAGCCACCCTCCTCTCCATATCTTCCCACTTTCTTTCTCCCCCTCCATGGATCTATAAGATCCCAAACTCTCCAAGGTTTAGATGGCGACTTTTATTTGAAGAAAGGTTTCCTTTGAGTGTTTTTTCCGCAGGTTTGCCCTCAGCCATCGAAAGTTGCCGGCGCTGCCGCTGCTGAGGGGCGCCTCCTGTTGCCCTCTCCCTTCAGTTAGCCAGCCCTTGTTCACTCTATGTTTCTCTCTTTCCTGCACTCTCTCTCTCTCTCTCTCTCTCTCTCTCTCTCTCGCTCTCTCTCTCTCGCTCTCTATCTCTCTCTCTCTCTATATATATATATCTATCTATCTCTCTCTCTCTCTCTCTCTCTGTCTTTCTCTCTCTCTCTGCCCCTCTCTCTGTGCCTGTCTGTCTGATTCGCCTTCTGTCCCTCTTTCTCATAATCATTTTCTCTATCTATCTTGCCTTCTCTCAATCACCCAGTCTCTCATTGACGCTCTCTCTTTCTCTCATCCGCTCCTCTTTCTCGGTTGCGTGCTGTCTTTCTCTTCCTGGGTATCGTTCTCTCTTTGCCTATCACGGTTTTTTCTTTCTCTCTGTGTGTCTTAAGAAAACGCCTGACATCCAGGACGGAAATAACGAGTTATGTAGCGCGGGCAGAGGAATGCGCCCGAAGAGAGAGAACAGTTGAAGACGAGAGATATGAAGAGAAAAATCACGACCGTTATTAGGCATCTCTCCTGACAATTTCTCGCACTCCTCTCTTTGGACACTCTTCCTCTTTGTTCGTTTGGCAGGGATATCCCAGCGATCAGCTATATTAACTGGACATAAAAATAAGGTGGAGTGCAACGAATACGCATCTGAATTAAAAACAAATCAAAAGAACAAATAATGATCGTGCTGTGTGGCTGTCCTGAAATCAGCTGGCAGAGCGCCGAGTAACTTCACGAGCTGTCTTCCTCGCATGTTTCTACGGCATCCCGAGTTGATTAGAGCCTCGCCGCAAGAAGATCTGCAGGCCGATGGAGACCAGGGATGCATTCGGCGAGTGCTGCTACGAGCTTCGAGTTCTTCCGAGGTATGGGCCGCAGTGAGGGTGACCCTTAATCTGGAAACAGAAGATACCGTCGCGTCATGGGGAGGGGAAATAGGGAGGCCAGCAAGGCAAGAAGGAGAGTAAGTGAGGGGGAGCTCACCGACAAGCGTCGGACGCCACAGCTGGGGGGCGGATGGCAGTCACGAGGAAGCCGCGCTTGAGCATATGCTCGCTGGCCCGGAGGGCTGTGGCCTCGGAGCCAACAACGAGAGAGGATGGGGCTGCTGGCGGGTGCTTAGTCATTGCCGCAAAATCTTGCACTTTTCTCCAAACAGCCTGCCTGCGCCATCCCTCCTTCCTGGCCACCGTCACCGCAGCTGCGCGAGATTTGGCGAAAGGTTAGGAGGGGTCGTTATCCTCGTCATTTGTGCGCAGCGCTCTGGGGAGGGAAGAGAACGAGCGCAAGTGGCGGGCATGTTGCGCAACGGGGGGCTTACCATAACAGGCCGCAACGACCGGCAATGGGGTGGCAGTCGTGAACATGTTGGGGCGACCAAATCCACGGACAAGGTTTCCAAATTTGTCGCTGCAGGCGATGTACCCCGAGACATCCGGTGGCCTTGCTGAGTGTGCCGACGATGATGTCGAGATGGTCCTGGATGTCATAGAGCTCTCCCACCCGCCGCCAGTCTTACCGCAAACAAGCGTTGTATGTGCCTGAGAGGTTTCCGCGACGGGACGGGCGTAAGAACTAAGAAGGGGAGACGCCCGGAGTATATCGGAAGATGCGCGTAGAGTTCGGAGGACCTACTTCGTCGACGACGAGCAAGAAGCCGTGCTTTTTCGAGCTCCACCAGCTCGAGCATCGGTGCAAAGTCCTTCCATGCTGAACAGGCTGCGCAAGAAAGAAATCCACCAAGGGCACGGGTGTGTGAGCGATCGTAAAGAGAGCAGGGCAGACGCAACATGCATAGGTCCACCACCTACCTGTCGGTGACGACGACCTTCTTCTCGCTGGCGCAGTTGGTGAGCAGGAGGTCCAGGTGCTGCATGTCGTTGTGCCTGTAGACGGAGACGACGGCCTGGCGGTGGCGCTCCATCATCTGGAGGCCGTCAATGATGGACGCATGGTTCAGGCATCGGAGAAAACGGCAATCTTCTCAAGCGTAGTCGGCCGCGCGGATGCGGCATTGATGGAGGCCACGGCGCCCAGCGCTGCGAACAAGGCTGTGTTGGCTGCGAACCCCGTCGGCGTTATGACGCACGCCTCCTTGCGGTGCAGCTCCGCCAGCAGCGTCTCCAGTCGCCGGTGGTACTCTGTGTGCCCGCTGATCAGTGCCGCTGACCTCGGACCCATCCCGAAAGCCTTTGACGCCTGCGCCACGAGTAGGTCCTCTCATGCGATGCACTAGACGACGCAAACGTTGATGTAGAGCGTACCTTGATGGAGGCTCGCGCACAGCGGGGTGGCCGCTGAGGTTGAGGTAGTCGTTGCCGGAGAAGAGAACCATCTTCCTTCTTACCGGCTCCTCGTCGCTGCTAGCTCCAGCCGTGGACTCTCCACCTCCACGTCCAGCAAGGTGCGGTCCCATGGTCCGGGACCTTCTAACGTCCGGATGTTGGCCAAGGATCGTCCTCGGCGTTCACCCTGGGAGGCACATCTTGGGCAAGTACGCCAAAACTTGGCCCTACCTCCGCAAGCGCTCTGTCCACCGATTCCTCCCACGTGGCAGATACCGATGCCATCTCAACTCCTTGCGCAGGCGAATGGCAGATATGGGCTTTTCCGGCAGGCCGGGCGGAAAACTTGGGCCAGCCGTCGGTCGACCTTAGGGAGGACGAAGAACGGCTTCGCGGTTGTAGCACTGGCCGGTGCACGGGAGGGTTATTTATGCGGAACGGGCCGCCGTCGCCGTCTGCTTCCGAAAACTATGACGATGCTGTCTTGGGTGGCCGGCGCCGGCGCCGGCACCTTTGATTTCTTTGACAGCTCTCCCGAGGCTGTCCTGGGTCCCTTCATTGGAGTGCCAATTATGTTCGGCTTCTACCCTCGGTCGACGACGCTGATTATGCCAATTATGTTCGACTTCTACTCGGTCGAAGACTCGCGGCCAACGAGGTGTGCTAATTATGCTAATTAACTCGTCAAAATAAGGGAACTCTGGCGGACCCCGCAACACGAAACGCGAAACTTGACTTTGCCTGTGAAACGATTTGCCCCCCGACTTCACCTCTAGTCTATCCAAAAGAGTGGGCGGCCATCGGAGGAGCGCCAGCGGTATAGTTCACGTCCTTTGAAAGTGTGCAGGCTTACTTCCGCTTCAGCGCATGCAGCCGGCGCAGAGGCAGGGCAGGGCCCCGAGAAGGGCGCGAGACTATCCACCAACCGAGTATATTGCTGATAATCTCCAGCCTTTCCGGAAACAAATACGACTTGGGCCGGGCCAAAGACTGTTTCATTCGGGAAGATCGGTCCGCGGACTCATCCCACGGAACCCGCGACTGTACCGCTCATCATATGACGGGCTTTTGAACTCCGCCTCCGCCTCGTCAACCTTCTTCGCACATCACCGATCACAATTTCGAAAGGCGATGGTTGAAAGCTACTGTCCGACAGCTGCAAGATGAACGCTGCGCTGAGGTCCGCCTCGTATCCGTCGTTTCAGAGAACCACTGGTCGTATCAAACAGGCCAAAGACGATGACCCAGGACGTGGCCTGACGGCAGGTTAACAATCGTCGGGTGCCAGTACGCCCCGACCCGTTAGTTCCTCGAGGATGCCGTCGAAATACGAGTATATTTATCTTTTTTGAGACGATCAGATGTTTATAACGCTACGGGACGACCGCCAAATGAGATATTGATCGCAAGCCACGTCGAATCTATGTTTGGACCTTTATTCCGCAGGCGTAAGTCCATGGCCTTGAAAATTCTTCAAAGCTTTTACGTTAAATGAGCTAGGATCACACTTAGAGCATGGGCTAACATGTACAGTTTTGACAACTTTAAAATGGTAACACATCTTTAAACGTGCATGTTTTTTCACGTCAGATCATGTACGTCAATTCAGAATCGCTTGAGCACACCAAGCATTGACGTTAGGCAACAAAGCATCAATCCGTAATTCCGGATGACGCCGACTATCGTATTCGTCATAATTTCCTATCACCTTTATCACTTCTTCAGAAGTCTTACTTTTCCCAAGTCAACTCCACGCCATTTATGATGTGGAAAACGTTTTTAACGCTGTCTATCATTCTAGCTACATTAAGGATGAATGGCCCGTCAATTCTGTCAAAAAAACTCAATACACCCCGTAGATTGGCGGCATCTAATACATCAAAATTATTTAGGTTTCCATTATTATATGAGCTTAGAGTTTAATGTATTTAGATTGAACAACAACAGAGAACGCCAGATGAACATTGACCTCTGAACCTTCCTCTCACTCACTGCAATTAAAAACCCTCTTTTTCCCATCTAAAATAGAGCGGTTTAACTGACCTGACCTTGACGACTATGAAAACACAAAAATATACTTCACTGAATTAATAATATCGCCTCGAATGATGCCAAACATGCTGGTATTTACGTGAAAATCAAATGCCGACTTTTGTGTGCTGACTCCGTTCAAAAGGCATGGGAAGTAGTGGATACAAGCAGATGAGAATAAACATAAAAAAATCCATGCACCAACAAAAGGCCACAACAATCCACAAATATATGTGGTATGACCCCACTTGATATGTTTACATCTCTGTCAACATTCATTGACACCAAATACTTCCATTATAGTGCAGGTGAAGTTCTTAAATCTAAGCTCATGAATACCTGAAATATCTAAGTGAATGACAGACATATCACAGGTCGTAAGTCACTACCATTAATCATGTGTTCACGATATTCCTATCTGAAGGATGCTCGAGAAGGATATAGAAATATATTGGAAGAGCAGCACTACCTATTCTAGCTCTTACGATGAGCATGGATGATCTCCTAAACATTATCATTTGTGACGCGAACTTTCTATAATGGGTTTTTCATGCGAGAGTGTTAACCAAATAGGTCTGCACGAATCCCTGGATGGTATTTGACAAACGCAAATCATGGTGTCCTTTTCACGACGCTAGAATTAATTTTACCTTCATCAAATAAATTATAAAATCATCAAAACTCAGCAAGGCACGCCCACTGGTGGGTGAGGTCGCCCCACAGGAATGGCCTTGAGAGATGGATCTAGCTCTGAAGTTTCGATTAGGAAGAAAAAGGTAATAATATGGAGAGTAACACGACTTAAATCGCAAGCTAATGAAAAGTGATAGGTTAGGTATAATTTATTGATTGGTGATTTATGTTTGGTTGAAATTCCTAGGATACTGTAATATGTACTAACAAGTATAGATAGGATGGCAGAGAGGAAGGTTTGTATATATATGCCATATCTTGTAAGCTTTCACCATTCTTATCGCCATTGTTCTTTATAGATATTATAGGCAAAGCATACGCATCGAACAAAATAAATTTATCGACTAAAGTGAAGGGAGTGTGATGGGGCACGCCCAAACGACATCGATGAAACAGCAACGGAGTCATCTTTGCCATCATCAGCGCCACTGCCGGTTCGTATCCAGCCCGACCGCATGTCAAAGCATCTCTGAAGACGCTGGGTTTAAATACCCAGGTAAAGCACGCCTGTGCACATGTTCGCTTTAATTATCGGTTTTCGTCATTCAATTTCATGTTTCAGGTTTGCCACGACGAGTTCACCATACTTCGCCGTGACGCATCCGTATCGCCGCGCTTTATCCATCATATTATTTCAATCGTCTAAGTTTCCTACCACGCCTTTTTCTATGTTTCAAATGTTGTAAAAGGGTCCCTTATTGGGCCCATATGTGGGCTGTTAGAGTTGGGGCTCATCACGCCATTAAGATGGCCATGATGGGGACGTTCACAGTCAGATCTGGTTGCTTTGTTTGGCAGTGGCACTTTCCAGGTCTCATGTGAGAAGAAGAGAGTAGGACACTAAGAAAGAGAAGGAAGAAGGAAAGAGGAGAGGGGGGAAGGGAAGGGAAAGGGAGAAAGCATTAGAAGCAGGCGCCATCACCGATCGCTGCAGCCAAGGGGCGACGTTGTTCTTCTTTGTGGTCCCATTGACCTTTGCATGTGTTCTCGCACTTCCAGTTGGCTGCTCATGGCGAATGCTTCGGCGAAGGTCAACGCCAGCACCGGTCAGTGGTCTTTGGCTTTTCCTTGCAACGGTTCTCCGAGTCGGTGTACCCCCAAGGCTCTGCCTCGACGCCCTCAGGCCTTCTTGCGACCACTGCGGATCCACCCTAGATTGCCAGGGCAGCCTGTCGCCGATGGCATCCACTGTTGACTCCGCCGTGTTGATTCATTATCTGATTGATCCTCCTGGCTCAGCCGACAGCTCGGGCCGGTTCGCCATTGTACGCCTCCTCGCCCTCGCCTTTCTAGGACGCCACGCCCCGTGTCGCGATCCTGCTCCGCTGGTGCCAAGCCGTGCCCATCAATGACACGGCACCACCAACCTGCCTCCATCAGTCTGTGCATTGACAAAGAATGCGACGATGAGAAACCTCATCGACGAGGTATGTCGCTCCTTGCTCGCCTTCATATTACCATCTTTAGTATATTTTTGATTGTGCTCCGCTACCTAAGGGGTTATAATAGGTAAGAGGATTTATCCAGAAAATCACGAGTTGAGTGCTTCCATAGACACGGGCCGAGCCTATCTGTTACATGCAAGCCCCACGGAATTATTCCGCCCGCGGCGTGATCGCCGCCGCCGCACCGACAAGGGTCACAAGGTCACCGCCTCCTCATCGGTCGCCTCCCAGGAGCTTGGACTCGCAGATTTTCCACAAGTCGGACCTGCCCGCACTCCACCTAGGTCACTTGCGCCACGTAGTTACATTCACCTTAGTGAATTACCCGTCAGACGATGCGATTGACGCACGCCCAACATCAGAGAGACGGAAATAGGTAGTAAAACCTTCATTCGAGATTTTAATTTGGACCTAAGTGTAATACTCTAGGAGCGAGAACTTGAGATAATACCCGTAGTTGGAGATATCTTTAGTATGGTTACCTTTCTCTAATTGATAGCTCGGTTGTAATAAACATGGAACAGGTAGATATTGGAAATTGATGGATCAACAAAGTGGAGATAGTGCATCTATGTATTCACGATAACTAACTATGAGAACAACACCATACAGGAAAGTCAATAATAACAAAATGAACAAGAAGCAACGATTTATTAATGGTATTTAGGTTAACGAGGTGAAGACACACACACACATACTATATATATACACATATATATATGTCTATATATGTGTGTGTGTATATATATACAGATAAGTATATGTGATAGGATTTTTAAGCCGCAGGTCGATAAATAGTATAGTTTTTTTGAAAGTTCTAATTAATTAAGTGTGGAGAAAGAGGGTCCGCTGATAATAGAGGACGAAATGGTAAATTATGAGTAGATGATATTTCTGGAATCAGCGGCAGATTGACATATGCACGGAAGAAGCATTTTGGTGTACTTTGGATAAAACATGAACGCGAAATGAGAGAAACGTGTATGTAGATTTCACAAATTGTAGGTGGTCGACAAAAAGCAATAAAGAGGTTATTCCAAAAGGCTCAAACCAGAATTTGATATGTGCGTTGATATAGAAAACCTCCTCCCAGCCTGGGATATTTTAACATTAATTTTCCACCAGATTGAGACCAGTGTTTTACTAGATCCACACAGATTTGCGCAAAAATGATAATCTTGTTGGAAACAAATGATTATATTACTCTCCCATTTTTCAAGAATTTTGTGCTTTGAGACCAAGAAGGGCCTTGGCTTATTCCAAGAACGATTTGAATACTGATGGATTTTAACTACTGACTTTAGAGTTGACCGCTTGTACCTTTGAATTCATAGATGTTACCTTTGACCAATGAATGGGGCTGTTTCAGTACTCACAAAAAGGAAGTGTCTTGTACAGGAGAGAGACAAAGCGACATATACAAAAAGTAAAGGGCCTTGGACAAAAGAGTTTAAATGATTTAGGCAAATATTGTTTGTCTGTAGCCATGGACCAACCGAATATTGATGAATACAAATCCATGAGAGAGTAATTGAAAATGGTTCCCTATTACAAACCAATCATTCCAATGTTCCTCAAGTTATTGTACCCATTGGACCATTATTTGGCATTACGATTCTGATTGATGGATATCTCTAATCGAGGAAAAAATAGAATCAAACCAGCTTTTTCACTTTTTTCGAAATTAGATATATGTTGTTTATGGCATATTTTTGTGTAGTTATATGATTCATAGTATTATTTCCTATCTGATCAGTAGTGAAATCCATATTCATAGTCGCGATGGGATCTAGTTGTTAAAAAGGACCGACTGAGATATTTCCTATAACCCGTAGGGGTTATATTTTGATTTGGGTCATGTTTTGGATTAATCTAGCTTTATCGACTGCCTTCGCTGTGATGTTGTTACAAATACTTTTATTTTTTGTAGGATTCCCATAGAATTTCTCAAGTTGTATCAGTAGCAGATGATCATTTGTCAGCCTCTCACCTTATGTGAATAGCGGGCCATTGAGGAAGATAAAAAATGCATCTTGGGAATCAACCTCATCCTGTTTTTGTTTGTCGACTTAACCAAAGGAAGGACCTCACAGAATTGATCTTCCTCTTAGGTGCTGAATCTCTGCTTAATCTATCCAATAGTAAAATTGTACATATTCTCCTATAATGGAATCAACCAAACCCAGGATTGATCAAAAGAGCCGTTAAAGATTCTTTAAATAGGGTGAGAGAGAGAGAGAGAGATGAGAAGAGTGAGAGGGGAAGGATGGAAGAGATGGAGAGGGAGGGAGTTTGAAAGGGGGAGATTTCGAGAAATAGAGAGGCTGAGAATGTGAGCGGGGGAGACAGAGAAATCCAAAGGGAGATATGGTAAGAGGGAGACCGTGAGAGAGACAAAGAAAACCAGCGGGGCATAAAGATAACAACAGAGAGTTAGGGGAGAGAGCCACAGAGACAGATATATATATATAGAGAGAGAGAGATAAAGGAAGAGAGATAGATAGATAAATAGAAAGAGATAGAGAAAGAGTGAGAGGGAAATAGGGAGAAAGGTAGAGGGAGAGGGACAGAGAAAGGGAGAGAGGAAAAGAGAAATAGATAGATAGAGGGAGAGAGGGAGGGAGGGAGAGAGGGAGGGAGGGAGGGAGGGAGAGAGAGAGAGAGAGAGAGAGAGAGAGAGAGAGAGAGGGAGGAGAGAGAGAGAGAGAGAGAGAAAAGAGAGAGAGAGAGAAAAGAGAGAGAGAGAGAGAGAGAGAGAGAGAGAGAGAAACCAAAGTCGAAGGAACATTTTATAGGCACAACCAATGTCGAATTTTCTCGGATCCCCAACTGAATAAAGAGTGTGCAAAATCGACCCGACACTCCAGTAATATAGTGTTGGCGTAAGAGAAGGAGATTGGAAGAGGAAAGATTGAGAATGAGGTAGCTCAGGATGGAGATAATATGAGCGGGAGAGTGTAACACAGGGAGATGAATAGAGGAAGGGAGGGAGATTGTGAGACTGAGAGGAAGAGAGAGCGAGAGATTGACACAGGGAGAGGGGGAGAGGGAAAGAATGAGGGTGGGGCAGCGGGAGAGACTGAGAGAGGGAGAGAGTAAGAGCGGGAGGGAGCTAGAGTGAGAGAGATAGAAATATGGAGAGAGTGGGCGAGATTCCGCGACGATCGCACCCAGGACTGCGACCCGAACGACCCACGTACGTGTCCGTGGAGGATCCAAACCATTAGAGTCTTAACTGCAGCCACCCTCCTCTCCCTATCTTCCCACTTTCTTTCTCCTCCATGGATCTATAAGATCCCAAACTTCCAAGGTTTAGATGGCGACTTTATTTGAAGAAAGGTTTCCTTTGAGTGTTTTTTCCGCAGGTTTGCCCTCAGCCATCGAAAGCCGCCGGCGCTGCCGCCGCTGAGGGGCGCCTCCTGTTGCCATCTCCTTCAGTTAGCCCGCCCTTGTTCTCTCTCTGTTTCTCTCTCTCCCGCTCTCTCTCTCTCTCTCTCTCTCTCTCTCTCTCTCGCTCTCTCTCTCTCGCTCTCTCTCTCTCGCTCTCTATCTCTCTCTCTCTCTATATATATATATCTATCTATCTCTCTCTCTCTCTCTCTCTCTCTCTCTGCCCCGCTCTCTGTCCCGGTCTGTCCGATTCGCCTTCTGTCCCTCTTTCTCATAATCATTTTCTCTATCTATCTTGCCTTCTCTCAATCACCCAGTCTCTCATTGACGCTCTCTCTTCTCTCATCCGCTCCTCTTTCTCGGTTGCGTGCTGTCTTTCTCTTCCTGGGTATCGTTCTCTTTGCCTATCACGGTTTTTCTTTCTCTCTGTGTGTCTTAAGAAAACGCCTGACATCCAGGACGGAAAGAAGGAGTTATGTAGCGCGGCAGAGGAATGCGACCGAAGAGAGAGAACAGTTGAAGACGAGAGATATGAAGAGAAAAATCACGACCGTTATTAGGCATCTCTCCTGACAATTTCTCGCACTCTCTCTTTGGACACTCTTCCTCTTTGTTCGTTTGGCAGGGATATCCCAGCGATCAGCTATATTAACTGGACATAAAAATAAGGTGGAGTGCAACGAATACGCATCTGAATTAAAAACAAATCAAAAGAACAAATAATGATCGTGCTGTGTGGCTGTCCTGAAATCAGCTGGCAGAGCGCCGAGTAACTTCACGAGCTGTCTTCCTCGCATGTTTCTACGGCATCCCGAGTTGATTAGAGCCTCGCCGCAAGAAGATCTGCAGGCCGATGGAGACCAGGGATGCATTCGGCGAGTGCTGCATGAGCTTCTCGAGTTCTTCCGAGGTATGGGCCGCAGTGAGGGTGACCCTTAATCTGGAAACAGAAGATACCGTCGCGTCATGGGGAGGGGAAATAGGGAGGCCAGCAAGGCAAGAAGGAGAGTAAGTGAGGGGAGCTCACCGACAAGCGTCGGACGCCACAGCTGGGGGCGGATGGCAGTCACGAGGAAGCCGCGCTTGAGCATATGCTCGCTGGCCCGGAGGGCTGTGGCCTCGGAGCCAACAACGAGAGAGGATGGGGCTGCTGGCGGGGTGCTTAGTCATTGCCGCAAAATCTTGCACTTTTCTCCAAACAGCCTGCCTGCGCCATCCCTCCTTCCTGGCCACCGTCACCGCAGCTGCGCGAGATTTGGCGAAAGGTTAGGAGGGTCGTTATCCTCGTCATTTGTGCGCAGCGCTCTGGGAGGGAAGAGAACGAGCGCAAGTGGCGGGCATGTTGCGCAACGGGGCTTACCATAACAGGCCGCAACGACCGGCAATGGGGTGGCAGTCGTGAACATGTTGGGGCGACCAAATCCACGGACAAGGTTTCCAAATTTGTCGCTGCAGGCGATGTACCCCGAGACATCCGGTGGCCTTGCTGAGTGTGCCGACGATGATGTCGAGATGGTCCTGGATGTCATAGAGCTCTCCCACTCCGCCGCCAGTCTTACCGCAAACAAGCGTTGTATGTGCCTGAGAGGTTTCCGCGACGGGACGGGCGTAAGAACTAAGAAGGAGACGCCCGGAGTATATCGGAAGATGCGCGTAGAGTTCGGAGGACCTACTTCGTCGACGACGAGCAAGAAGCCGTGCTTTTTCGGAGCTCCACCAGCTCGAGCATCGGTGCAAAGTCCTTCCATGCTGAACAGGCTGCGCAAGAAAGAAATCCACCAAGGGCACGGGTGTGTGAGCGATCGTAAAGAGAGCAGGGCAGACGCAACATGCATAGGTCCACCACCTACCTGTCGGTGACGACGACCTTCTTCTCGCTGGCGCAGTTGGTGAGCAGGAGGTCCAGGTGCTGCATGTCGTTGTGCCTGTAGACGGAGACGACGGCCTGGCGGTGGCGCTCCATCATCTGGAGGCCGTCAATGATGGACGCATGGTTCAGGCATCGGAGAAAACGGCAATCTTCTCAAGCGTAGTCGGCCGCGCGGATGCGGCATTGATGGAGGCCACGGCGCCCAGCGCTGCGAACAAGGCTGTGTTGGCTGCGAACCCCGTCGGCGTTATGACGCACGCCTCCTTGCGGTGCAGCTCCGCCAGCAGCGTCTCCAGTCGCCGGTGGTACTCTGTGTGCCCGCTGATCAGTGCCGCTGACCTCGGACCCATCCCGAAAGCCTTTGACGCCTGCGCCACGAGTAGGTCCTCTCATGCGATGCACTAGACGACGCAAACGTTGATGTAGAGCGTACCTTGATGGAGGCCTCGCGCACAGCGGGGTGGCCGCTGAGGTTGAGGTAGTCGTTGCCGGAGAAGAGAACCATCTTCCTTCTTACCGGCTCCCCGTCGCTGCTAGCTCCAGCCGTGGACTCCTCCACCTCCACGTCCAGCAAGGTGCGGTCCCATGGTCCGGGACCTTCTAACGTCCGGATGTTGGCCAAGGGATCGTCCTCGGCGTTCACCCTGGGGAGGCACATCTTGGGCAAGTACGCCAAAAACTTGGCCCTACCCCCCTCCGCAAGCGCTCTGTCCACCGATTCCTCCCACGTGGCAGATACCGATGCCATCTCAACTCCTTGCGCAGGCGAATGGCAGATATGGGCTTTTCCGGCAGGCCGGGCGGAAAACTTGGGCCAGCCGTCGGTCGACCTTAGGGAGGACGAAGAACGGCTTCGCGGTTGCAGCACTGGCCGGTGCACGGGAGGGTTATTTATGCGGAACGCCGCCGTCGCCGTCTGCTTCCGAAAACTATGACGATGCCGTCTTGGGTGGCCGGCGCCGGCGCCGGCACCTTTGATTTCTTTGACAGCCTCTCCCGAGGCTGTCCTGGGTCCCTTCATTGGAGTGCCAATTATGTTCGGCTTCTACCCTCGGTCGACGACGCTGATTATGCCAATTATGTTCGACTTCTACTCGGTCGAAGACTCGCGGCCAACGAGGGTGTGCTAATTATGCTAATTAACTCGTCAAAATAAGGGAACTCTGGCGGACCCCGCAACACGAAACGCGAAACTTCTGACTTTGCCTGTGAAACGATTTGCCCCGACTTCACCTCTAGTCTATCCAAAAGAGTGGGCGGCCATCGGAGGAGCGCCAGCGGTATAGTTCACGTCCTTTGAAAGTGTGCAGGCTTCCTTCCGGTTCAGCGCATGCAGCCGGCGCAGAGGCAGGGGCAGGGCCCCGAGAAGGGCGCGAGACTATCCACCAACCGAGTATATTGCTGATAATCTCCAGCCTTTCCGGAAACAAATACGACTTGGGCCGGGCCAAAGACTGTTTCATTCGGGAAGATCGGTCCGCGGACTCATCCCACGGAACCCGCGACTGTACCGCTCATCATATGACGGGCTTTGAACTCCGCCTCCGCCTCGTCAACCTTCTTCGCACATCACCGATCACAATTTCGAAAGGCGATGGTTGAAAGCTACTGTCCGACAGCTGCAAGATGAACGCTGCGCTGAGGTCCGCCTCGTATCCGTCGTTTCAGAGAACCACTGGTCGTATCAAACAGGCCAAAGACGATGACCCAGGACGTGGCCTGACGGCAAGGTTAACAATCGTCGGGTGCCAGTACGCCCCGACCCGTTAGTTCCTCGAGGATGCCGTCGAAATACGAGTATATTTATCTTTTTTGAGACGATCAGATGTTTATAACGCTACGGGACGACCGCCAAATGAGATATTGATCGCAAGCCACGTCGAATCTATGTTTGGACCTTTATTCCGCAGGCGTAAGTCCATGGCCTTGAAAATTCTTCAAAGCTTTTTACGTTAAATGAGCTAGGATCACACTTAGAGCATGGGCTAACATGTACAGTTTTTGACAACTTTAAAATGGTAACACATCTTTAAACGTGCATGTTTTTTTCACGTCAGATCATGTACGTCAATTCAGAATCGCTTGAGCACACCAAGCATTGACGTTAGGCAACAAAGCATCAATCCGTAATTCCGGATGACGCCGACTATCGTATTCGTCATAATTTCCTATCACCTTTATCACTTCTTCAGAATTCTTACTTGTCCCAAGTCAACTCCCACGCCATTTATGATGTGGAAAACGTTTTTTTAACGCTGTCTATCATTCTAGCTACATTAAGGATGAATGGCCCGTCAATTCTGTCAAAAAAACTCAATACACCCCGTAGATTGGCGGCATCTAATACATCAAAATTATTTAGGTTTCCATTATTATATGAGCTTAGAGTTTAATGTATTTAGATTGAACAACAACAGAGAACGCCAGATGAACATTGACCTCTGAACCTTCCTCTCACTCACTGCAATTAAAAAACCCTCTTTTTCCCATCTAAAATAGAGCGGTTTAACTGACCCGACCTTGACGACTATGAAAACACAAAAAAATATACTTCACTGAATTAATAATATCGCCTCGAATGATGCCAAACATGCTGGTATTTACGTGAAAATCAAATGCCGACTTTTGTGTGCTGACTCCGTTCAAAAGGCATGGGAAGTAGTGGATACAAGCAGATGAGAATAAACATAAAAAAATCCATGCACCAACAAAAGGCCACAACAATCCACAAATATATGTGGTATGACCCCCCCCCCACTTGATATGTTTACATCTCTGTCAACATTCATTGACACCAAATACTTCCATTATAGTGCAGGTGAAGTTCTTAAATCTAAGCTCATGAATACCTGAAATATCTAAGTGAATGACAGACATATCACAGGTCGTAAGTCACTACCATTAATCATGTGTTCACGATATTCCTATCTGAAGGATGCTCGAGAAGGATATAGAAATATATTGGAAGAGCAGCACTACCTATTCTAGCTCTTACGATGAGCATGGATGATCTCCTAAACATTATCATTTGTGACGCGAACTTTCTATAATGGGTTTTTCATGCGTAGAGTGTTAACCAAATAGGTCTGCACGAATCCCTGGATGGTATTTGACAAACGCAAATCATGGTGTCCTTTTCACGACGTTGTGAATTAATTTTACCTTCATCAAATAAATTATAAAATCATCAAAACTCAGCAAGGCACGTCCACTGGTGGGTGAGGTCGTCCCCACAGGGAATGGCCTTGAGAGATGGATCTAGCTCTGAAGTTTGGATTAGGAAGAATAAGGTAATAATATGGAGAGTAACACGAATCAAAACGCAAGATAATGAAAAGTGATAGGATAGGTATAATTTATTGATGGGTGATTTATGTTTGGTTGAAATTCCTATGATACTGTAATATGTACTAACAAGTATAGATAGGATGGCAGAGAGGAAGGTTTGTATATATATGCCATATCTTGTAAGCTTTCACCATTCTTATCGTCATTGTTCTTTATAGATATTATAGGCAAAGCATACGTACCGGAACAAAATAAATTTATCGTACTAAAGTGAAGGGAGTGTGATGGGGCACGCCAAACGACATCGATGAAACAGCAACGGAGTCATCTTTGCCATCATCAGCGCCACTGCCGGTTCAGATCCAGCCCGACCGCATGTCAAAGCATCTCTGAAGACGCTGGGTTTAAATACCCCAGGTAAAGCACGCCTGTGCACATGTTCGCTTTTAATTATCGGTTTTCGTCATTCAATTTCATGTTTCAGGTTTGCCACGACGAGTTCACCATACTGCCGTGGACGCATCCGTATCGCCGCGCTTTATCCATCATATTATTTCAATCGCTCTAAGTTTCCTACCACGCCTTTTTCTATGTTTCAAATGTTGTAAAGGGTCCCTTATTGGGCCCATATGTGGGCTGTTGTTGGGGCCCATCACGCCATTAAGATGGCCATGATGGGGACGCTCACAGTCAGATCTGGTTGCTTTGTTTGGCAGTGGCACTTTCCAGGTCTCATGTGAGAAGAAGAGAGTAGGACACTAAGAAAGAGAAGGAAGAAGGAAAGAGGAGAGGGAGGAAGGGAAGGGAAAGGGAGAAAGCATTAGAAGCAGGCGTCATCACCGACCGCTGCAGCCAAGGGCGACGTTGCCCTTCTTTTGTGGTCCCATTGACCTTTGCATGTGTTCTCGCATTCTTCCAGTTGGGCTGCTCATGGCGAATGCTTCGCGAAGGTCAACGCCAGCACCGGTCAGTGGTCTTTGGCTTTTCCTGCAACGGTTCTCCGAGTCGGTGTACCCTGGCTCTGCCTCGACGCCTCAGGCCTTCTTGCGACCACCGCGGATCCACCCTAGATTGCCAGGGCAGCCTGTCGCCGATGGCATCCACCGTTGACTCGTCCGTGTTGATTCATTATCTGATTGATCCTCCTGGCTCAGCCGATTAGCTCGGGCCGGTTCGCCATTGTACGCCTCCTCCTCGCCCCGCCTTTCTAGGACGCCACGCTCCTGTCGCGATCCTGCTCCCGCTGGTGCCAAGCCGTGCCCATCAATGACACGGCACCACCAACCTGCCTCCATCAGTCTGTGCATTGACAAAGAATGCGACGATGAGAAACCTCATCGACGCAGGTATGTCGCTCCTTGCTCGCCTTCATATTACCATCTTTAGTATATTTTTGATTGTGCTCCGCTACCTAAGGGGTTATAATAGGTAAGAGGATTTATCCAGAAAATCACGAGTTGAGTGCTTCCATAGACACGGGCCGAGCCTATCTGTTACATGCAAGCCCCTCACGGAATTATTCCGCTCCGCGGCGTGATCGCCGTCGTCGCACCGACAAGGGTCACAAGGTCACCGCCTCCTCATCGGTCGCCTCCCAGGAGCTTGGACTCGCAGATTTTCCACAAGTCGGACCTGCCCGCACACTCCACCTAGGTCACTTGCGCCACGTAGTTACATTCACCTTAGTGAATTACCCGCCGACGATGCGATTGACGACGCCCAACATCAGAGAGACGGAAATAGGTAGTAAAACCTTCATTCGAGATTTTAATTTGGACCTAAGTGTAATACTCTAGGAGCGAGAACTTGAGATAATACCCGTAGTTGGAGATATCTTTAGTATGGTTACCTTTCTCTAATTGATAGCTCGTTGTATAAACATGGAACAGGTAGATATTGGAAATTGATGCGGATCAACAAAGTGGAGATAGTGCATCTATGTATTCACGATAACGAACTATGAGAACAACACCATACAGGAAAGTCAATAATAACAAAATGAACAAGAAGCAACGATTTATTAATGGTATTTAGGTTAACGAGGTGAAGACACACACACACATACCTATATATATACACATATATATATGTCTATATATGTGTGTGTGTATATATATACAGATAAGTATATGTGATAGGATTTTTAAGCCGCAGGTCGATAAATAGGATAATTATTTTGAAAGTTCTACTGAATTAAGTGTGGAGAAAGAGGGGTCCGGCTGATAATAGAGGACGAAATGGTAAATTATGAGTAGATGATATTTCTGGAATCAGCGGCAGATTGACATATGCACGGAAGAAGCATTTTGGTGTACTTTGGATAAAACATGAACGCGAAATGAGAGAAACGTGTATGTAGATTTCGACAAATTGTAGGTGGTCGACAAAAAGCAATAAAGAGGCTATTCCAAAAGGCTCAAATCAGAATTTGATATGTGCGTTGATTTAGAAAAACTCATCCCAGCCTGGGATATTTTAACATTAATTTTCCACCAGATTGAGACCAGTGTTTTACTAGATCCACACAGATTTGCAAACAAATGATAATCTTGTTGGAAACAAATGATTATATTACTCTCCCATTTTTCAAGAATTTTGTGCTTTGAGACCAAGAAGGGCCTTGGCTTATTCCAAGAACGATTTGAATACTGATGGATTTTAACTACTGACTTTAGAGTTGACCGTTTGTACCTTTGAATTCATAGATGTTACCTTTGACCAATGAATGGGGCTGTTTCCAGTACTCACAAAAAAGGAAGTGTCTTGTACAGGAGAGAGACAAAGCGACATATACAAAAAGTAAAGGGCCTTGGACAAAAAGAGTTTAAATGATTTAGGCAAATATTGTTTGTCTGTAGCCATGGACCAACCGAATATTGATGAATACAAATCCATGAGAGAGTAATTGAAAATGGTTCCCCTATTACAAACCAATCATTCCAATGTTCCTCGAAGTTATTGTACCCATTGGACCATTATTTGGCATTACGATTCTGATTGATGGATATCTCTAATCGAGGAAAAAAATAGAATCAAACCAGCTTTTTCACTTTTTTCGAAATTAGATATATGTTGTTTATGGCATATTTTTGTGTAGTTATATGATTCATAGTATTATTTCCTATCTGATCAGTAGTGAAATCCATATTCATAGTCGCGATGGGATCTAGTTGTTAAAAAGGACCGACTGAGACATTTCCTATAACCCGTAGGGGTTATATTTTGATTTGGGTCATGTTTTGGATTAATCTAGCTTTATCGACCGTCTTCGCTGTAATGTTGTTACAAATACTTTTATTTTTTGTAGGATTCCCATAGAATTTCTCAAGTTGTATCAGTAGCAGATGATCATTTGTCAGCCTCTCACCTTATGTGAATAGCGGGGCCATTGAGGAAGATAAAAAATGCATCTTGGGAATCAACCTCATCCTGTTTTTGTTTGTCGCACTTAACCAAAGGAAGGACCTCACAGAATTGATCTTCCTCTTAGGTGCTGAATCTCTGCTTAATCTATCCAATAGTAAAATTGTACGTATTCTCCTATAATGGAATCAACCAAACCCAGGATTGATCAAAAGAGCCGTTAAAGATTCTTTAAATAGGGTGAGAGAGAGAGAGAGATGAGAAGAGTGAGAGGGGAAGGATGGAAGAGATGGAGAGGGAGGGAGTTTGAAAGGGGGAGATTTCGAGAAATAGAGAGGCTGAGAATGTGAGCGGGGGAGACAGAGAAATCCAAAGGAGATATGGTAAGAGGGAGACCGTGAGAGAGACAAAGAAAACCAGCGGGGCATAAAGATAACAACAGAGAGTTAGGGGAGAGAGCCACAGAGACAGATATATATATATAGAGAGAGAGAGAGAAAGGAAGAGAGGTAGATAGATAAATAGAAAGAGATAGAGAAAGAGTGAGAGGGAAATAGGGAGAAAGGTAGAGGGAGAGGGACAGAGAAAGGGAGAGAGGAAAAGAGAAATAGATAGATAGAGGGAGAGAGGGAGGGAGGGAGAGAGGGAGGGAGGGAGGGAGGGAGAGAGAGAGAGAGAGAGAGAGAGAGAGAGAGAGAGAGAGAGAGAGGGAGGAGAGAGAGAGAGAGAGAGAGAAAAGAGAGAGAGAGAGAAAAGAGAGAGAGAGAGAGAGAGAGAGAGAGAGAGAGAGAGAAACCAAAGTCGAAGGAACATTTTATAGGCACAACCAATGTCGAATTTTCTCGGATCCCCAACTGAATAAAGAGTGTGCAAAATCGACCCGACACTCCAGTAATATAGTGTTGGCGTAAGAGAAGGAGATTGGAAGAGGAAAGATTGAGAATGAGGTAGCTCAGGATGGAGATAATATGAGCGGGAGAGTGTAACACAGGGAGATGAATAGAGGAAGGGAGGGAGATTGTGAGACTGAGAGGAAGAGAGAGCGAGAGATTGACACAGGGAGAGGGGGAGAGGGAAAGAATGAGGGTGGGGCAGCGGGAGAGACTGAGAGAGGGAGAGAGTAAGAGCGGGAGGGAGCTAGAGTGAGAGAGATAGAAATATGGAGAGAGTGGGCGAGATTCCGCGACGATCGCACCCAGGACTGCGACCCGAACGACCCACGTACGTGTCCGTGGAGGATCCAAACCATTAGAGTCTTAACTGCAGCCACCCTCCTCTCCATATCTTCCCACTTTCTTTCTCCCCCTCCATGGATCTATAAGATCCCAAACTCTCCAAGGTTTAGATGGCGACTTTTATTTGAAGAAAGGTTTCCTTTTGAGTGTTTTTTTCCGCAGGTTTGCCCTCAGCCATCGAAAGTTGCCGGCGCTGCCGCCGTTGAGGGGGCGCCCTCCTGTTGCCATCTCCCTTCAGTTAGCCAGCCCTTGTTCACTCTATGTTTCTCTCTTTCCTGCACTCTCTCTCTCTCTCTCTCTCTCTCTCTCTCTCGCTCTCTCTCTCTCGCTCTCTCTCTCTATCTCTTTCTCTCTCTCTATATATATATATCTATCTCTCTCTCTCTCTCTCTGTCTTTCTCTCTCTCTCTGCCCTGCTCTCTGTCCCGGTCTGTCCGATTCTCCTTCTGTCCCTCTTTCTCATACTCCTTTTCTCTCTCTCTCTCGCCTTCTCTCCCTCACCCCGTCTCTCCTTGACGCTCTCTCTTTCTCTCCTCCGCTCCCTCTTTCTCGGTTGCGTGCTGTCTTTCTCTTCCTGGGTATCGTTCTCTCTTTGCCTATCACGGTTTTTCTCTTTCTCTCTCTGTGTGTCTTAAGAAAAACGCCTGACATCCAGGACGGAAAGAAGGAGTTATGTAGCGCGGGCAGAGGAATGCGACCGAAGAGAGAGAACAGTTGAAGACGAGAGATATGAAGAGAAAAAATCACGACCGTTATTAGGCATCTCTCCTTGACAATTTCTCGCACTCCCTCTCTTTGGACACTCTTCCTCTTTGTTCGTTTGGCAGGGATATCCCAGCGATCAGCTATATTAACTGGACATAAAAAATAAGGTGGAGTGCAACGAATACGCATCTGAATTAAAAAACAAATCAAAAGAACAAATAATGATCGTGCTGTGTGGCTGTCCCGAAATCAGCTGGCAGAGCGCCGAGTAACTTCACGAGCTGTCTTCCCTCGCATGTTTCTACGGCATCCCGAGTTGATTAGAGCCTCGCCGCAAGAAGATCTGCAGGCCGATGGAGACCAGGGATGCATTCGGCGAGTGCTGCTACGAGCTTCTCGAGTTCTTCCGAGGTATGGGCCGCAGTGAGGGTGACCCTTAATCTGGAAACAGAAGATACCGTCGCGTCATGGGGAGGGGAAATAGGGAGGCCAGCAAGGCAAGAAGGAGAGTAAGTGAGGGGGAGCTCACCGACAAGCGTCGGACGCCACAGCTGGGGGGCGGATGGCAGTCACGAGGAAGCCGCGCTTGAGCATATGCTCGCTGGCCCGGAGGGCTGTGGCCTCGGAGCCAACAACGAGAGAGAGGATGGGGCTGCTGGCGGGGTGCTTAGTCATTGCCGCAAAATCTTGCACTTTTCTCCAAACAGCCTGCCTGCGCCATCCCTCCTTCCTGGCCACCGTCACCGCAGCTGCGCGAGATTTGGCGAAAGGTTAGGAGGGGTCGTTATCCTCGTCATTTGTGCGCAGCGCTCTGGGGAGGGAAGAGAACGAGCGCAAGTGGCGGGCATGTTGCGCAACGGGGGGCTTACCATAACAGGCCGCAACGACCGGCAATGGGGTGGCAGTCGTGAACATGTTGGGGCGACCAAATCCACGGACAAGGTTTCCAAATTTGTCGCTGCAGGCGATGTACCCCCCGAGACATCCGGTGGCCTTGCTGAGTGTGCCGACGATGATGTCGAGATGGTCCTGGATGTCATAGAGCTCTCCCACTCCGCCGCCAGTCTTACCGCAAACAAGCGTTGTATGTGCCTGAGAGGTTTCCGCGACGGGACGGGCGTAAGAACTAAGAAGGGGAGACGCCCGGAGTATATCGGAAGATGCGCGTAGAGTTCGAGGACCTACTTCGTCGACGACGAGCAAGAAGCCGTGCTTTTTTCGGAGCTCCACCAGCTCGAGCATCGGTGCAAAGTCCCCTTCCATGCTGAACAGGCTGCGCAAGAAAGAAATCCACCAAGGGCACGGGTGTGTGAGCGATCGTAAAGAGAGCAGGGCAGACGCAACATGCATAGGTCCACCACCTACCTGTCGGTGACGACGACCTTCTTCTCGCTGGCGCAGTTGGTGAGCAGGAGGTCCAGGTGCTGCATGTCGTTGTGCCTGTAGACGGAGACGACGGCCTGGCGGTGGCGCTCCATCATCTGGAGGCCGTCAATGATGGACGCATGGTTCAGGGCATCGGAGAAAACGGCAATCTTCTCAAGCGTAGTCGGCCGCGCGGATGCGGCATTGATGGAGGCCACGGCGCCCAGCGCTGCGAACAAGGCTGTGTTGGCTGCGAACCCCGTCGGCGTTATGACGCACGCCTCCTTGCGGTGCAGCTCCGCCAGCAGCGTCTCCAGTCGCCGGTGGTACTCTGTGTGCCCGCTGATCAGTGCCGCTGACCTCGGACCCATCCCGAAAGCCTTTGACGCCTGCGCCACGAGTAGGTCCTCTCATGCGATGCACTAGACGACGCAAACGTTGATGTAGAGCGTACCTTGATGGAGGCCTCGCGCACAGCGGGGTGGCCGCTGAGGTTGAGGTAGTCGTTGCCGGAGAAGAGAACCATCTTCCTTCTTACCGGCTCCCCGTCGCTGCTAGCTCCAGCCGTGGACTCCTCCACCTCCACGTCCAGCAAGGTGCGGTCCCATGGTCCGGGACCTTCTAACGTCCGGATGTTGGCCAAGGGATCGTCCTCGGCGTTCACCCTGGGGAGGCACATCTTGGGCAAGTACGCCAAAAACTTGGCCCTACCCTCCGCAAGCGCTCTGTCCACCGATTCCTCCCACGTGGCAGATACCGATGCCATCTCAACTCCTTGCGCAGGCGAATGGCAGATATGGGCTTTTCCGGCAGGCCGGGCGGGAAAACTTGGGCTAGCCGTCGGTCGACCTTAGGGGAGGACGAAGAACGGCTTCGCGGTTGTAGCACTGGCCGGTGCACGGGAGGGTTATTTATGCGGGAACGGGCCGCCGTCGCCGTCTGCTTCCGAGGACTATGACGATGCCGTCTTGGGTGGCGCCGGCGCCGGCACCTTTGATTTCTTTGACAGCTCTCTCCCGAGGCTGTCCTGGGTCCCTTCATTGGAGTGCCAATTATGTTCGGCTTCTACCCTCGGTCGACGACGCTGATTATGCCAATTATGTTCGACTTCTACTCGGTCGAAGACTCGCGGCCAACGAGGGTGTGCTAATTATGCTAATTAACTCGTCAAAATAAGGGAACTCTGGCGGACCCCCGCAACACGAAACGCGAAACTTCTGACTTTGCCTGTGAAACGATTTGCCCCCCGACTTCACCTCTAGTCTATCCAAAAGAGTGGGCGGCCATCGGAGGAGCGCCAGCGGTATAGTTCACGTCCTTTGAAAGTGTGCAGGCTTCCTTCCGGTTCAGCGCATGCAGCCGGCGCAGAGGCAGGGCAGGGCCCCGAGAAGGGCGCGAGACTATCCACCAACCGAGTATATTGCTGATAATCTCCAGCCTTTCCGGAAACAAATACGACTTGGGCCGGGCCAAAGACTGTTTCATTCGGGAAGATCGGTCCGCGGACTCATCCCACGGAACCCGCGACTGTACCGCTCATCATATGACGGGCTTTTGAACTCCGCCTCCGCCTCGTCAACCTTCTTCGCACATCACCGATCACAATTTCGAAAGGCGATGGTTGAAAGCTACCGTCCGACAGCTGCAAGATGAACGCTGCGCTGAGGTCCGCCTCGTATCCGTCGTTTCAGAGAACCACTGGTCGTATCAAACAGGCCAAAGACGATGACCCAGGACGTGGCCTGACGGCAGGTTAACAATCGTCGGGTGCCAGTACGCCCCGACCCGTTAGTTCCTCGAGGATGCCGTCGAAATACGAGTATATTTATCTTTTTTGAGACGATCAGATGTTTATAACGCTACGGGACGACCGCCAAATGAGATATTGATCGCAAGCCACGTCGAATCTATGTTTGGACCTTTATTCCGCAGGCGTAAGTCCATGGCCTTGAAAATTCTTCAAAGCTTTTTACGTTAAATGAGCTAGGATCACACTTAGAGCATGGGCTAACATGTACAGTTTTGACAACTTTAAAATGGTAACACATCTTTAAACGTGCATGTTTTTTCACGTCAGATCATGTACGTCAATTCAGAATCGCTTGAGCACACCAAGCATTGACGTTAGGCAACAAAACATCAATCCGTAATTCCGGATGACGCCGACTATCGTATTCGTCATAATTTCCTATCACCTTTATCACTTCTTCAGAATTCTTACTTGTCCCAAGTCAACTCCACGCCATTTATGATGTGGAAAACGTTTTTAACGCTGTCTATCATTCTAGCTACATTAAGGATGAATGGCCCGTCAATTCTGTCAAAAACTCAATACACCGTAGATTGGCGGCATCTAATACATCAAAATTATTTAGGTTTCCATTATTATATGAGCTTAGAGTTTAATGTATTTAGATTGAACAACAACAGAGAACGCCAGATGAACATTGACCTCTGAACCTTCCTCTCACTCACTGCAATTAAAAACCCTCTTTTTCCCATCTAAAATAGAGCGGTTTAACTGACCTGACCTTGACGACTATGAAAACACAAAAAATATACTTCACTGAATTAATAATATCGCCTCGAATGATGCCAAACATGCTGGTATTTACGTGAAAATCAAATGCCGACTTTTGTGTGCTGACTCGTTCAAAAGGCATGGGAAGTAGTGGATACAAGCAGATGAGAATAAACATAAAAAAATCCATGCACCAACAAAAGGCCACAACAATCCACAAATATATGTGGTATGACCCCACTTGATATGTTTACATCTCTGTCAACATTCATTGACACCAAATACTTCCATTATAGTGCAGGTGAAGTTCTTAAATCTAAGCTCATGAATACCTGAAATATCTAAGTGAATGACAGACATATCACAGGTCGTAAGTCACTACCATTAATCATGTGTTCACGATATTCCTATCTGAAGGATGCTCGAGAAGGATATAGAAATATATTGGAAGAGCAGCACTACCTATTCTAGCTCTTACGATGAGCATGGATGATCTCCTAAACATTATCATTTGTGACGCGAACTTTCTATAATGGGTTTTTCATGCGTAGAGTGTTAACCAAATAGGTCTGCACGAATCCCTGGATGGTATCTGACAAACGCAAATCATGGTGTCCTTTTCACGACGTTGTGAATTAATTTTACCTTCATCAAATAAATTATAAAATCATCAAAACTCAGCAAGGCACGTCCACTGGTGGGTGAGGTCGTCCCACAGGAATGGCCTTGAGAGATGGATCTAGCTCTGAAGTTTGGATTAGGAAGAATAAGGTAATAATATGGAGAGTAACACGAATCAAAACGCAAGATAATGAAAAGTGATAGGATAGGTATAATTTATTGATGGGTGATTTATGTTTGGTTGAAATTCCTATGATACTGTAATATGTACTAACAAGTATAGATAGGATGGCAGAGAGGAAGGTTTGTATATATATGCCATATCTTGTAAGCTTTCACCATTCTTATCGTCATTGTTCTTTATAGATATTATAGGCAAAGCATACGCATCGAACAAAATAAATTTATCGTACTAAAGTGAAGGGAGTGTGATGGGGCACGCCAAACGACATCGATGAAACAGCAACGGAGTCATCTTTGCCATCATCAGCGCCACTGCCGGTTCGTATCCAGCCCGACCGGCATGTCAAAGCATCTCTGAAGACGCTGGGTTTAAATACCCCAGGTAAAGCACGTCTGTGCACATGTTCGCGTTTTAATTATCGGTTTTCGTCATTCCAATTTCATGTTTCAGGTTTGCCACGACGAGTTCACCATACTGCCGTGGACGCATCCGTATCGCCGCGTTTTATCCATCATATTATTTCGAATCGCTTCTAAGTTTCCTACCCACGCCTTTTTCTATGTTTCAAATGTTGTAAAAGGGTCCTTATTGGGCCCATATGTGGGCTGTTAGAGTTAGCCCATCACGGCCATTAAGATGGCCATGATGGGGACGCTCACAGTCAGATCTGGTTGCTTTGTTTGGCAGTGGCACTTTCCAGGTCTCATGTGAGAAGAAGAGAGTAGGACACTAAGAAAGAGAAGGAAGAAGGAAAGAGGAGAGGAGGAAGGGAAGGGAAAGGAGAAAGCATTAGAAGCAGGCGTCATCACCGACCGCTGCAGCCAAGGGCGACGTTGTTCTTCTTTTGTGGTCCCATTGACCTTTGCATGTGTTCTCGCACTTCCAGTTGGGCGCTCATGGCGAATGCTTCGCGAAGGTCAACGCCAGCACCGGTCAGTGGTCTTTGGCTTTTCCTTGCAACGGTTCTCCGAGTCGGTGTACCCCAAGGCTCGCCTCGACGCCTCAGGCCTTCTTGCGACCACCGCGGATCCACCCTAGATTGCCAGGGCAGCCTGTCGCCGATGGCATCCACCGTTGGACTCCGTCCGTGTTGATTCATTATCTGATTGATCCTCCTGGCTCAGCCGACAGCTCGGGCCGGTTCGCCATTGCACGCCTCCTCCTCGTCCCGCTTTCTAGGACGCCACGCCCCGTGTCGCGATCCTGCTCCCGCTGGTGCCAAGCCGTGCCCATCAATGACACGGCACCACCAACCTGCCTCCATCAGTCTGTGCATTGACAAAGAATGCGACGATGAGAAACCTCATCGACGCAGGTATGTCGTTCCTTGCTCGCCTTCATATTACCATCTTTAGTATATTTTTGATTGTGCTCCGCTACCTAAGGGGTTATAATAGGTAAGAGGATTTATCCAGAAAATCACGAGTTGAGTGCTTCCATAGACACGGGCCGAGCCTATCTGTTACATGCAAGCCCCTACGGAATTATTCCGCCCGCGGCGTGATCGCCGTCGTCGCACCGACAAGGGTCACAAGGTCACCGCCTCCTCATCGGTCGCCTCCCAGGAGCTTGGACTCGCAGATTTTCCACAAGTCGGACCTGCCCGCACACTCCACCTAGGTCACTTGCGCCACGTAGTTACATTCACCTTAGTGAATTACCCGTCAGACGATGCGATTGACGACGCCCAACATCAGAGAGACGGAAATAGGTAGTAAAACCTTCATTCGAGATTTTAATTTGGACCTAAGTGTAATACTCTAGGAGCGAGAACTTGAGATAATACCCGTAGTTGGAGATATCTTTAGTATGGTTACCTTTCTCTAATTGATAGCTGTTGTAATGGAAACATGGAACAGGTAGATATTGGAAATTGATGCGGATCAACAAAGTGGAGATAGTGCATCTATGTATTCACGTATAACGAACTATGAGAACAACACCATACAGGAAAGTCAATAATAACAAAATGAACAAGAAGCAACGATTTATTAATGGTATTTAGGTTAACGAGGTGAAGACACACACACACATACCTATATATATACACATATATATATGTCTATATATGTGTGTGTATATATATACAGATAAGTATATGTGATAGGATTTTTAAGCCGCAGGTCGATAAATAGGATAATTATTTTGAAAGTTCTACTGAATTAAGTGTGGAGAAAGAGGGTCCGGCTGATAATAGAGGACGAAATGGTAAATTATGAGTAGATGATATTTCTGGAATCAGCGGCAGATTGACATATGCACGGAAGAAGCATTTTGGTGTACTTTGGATAAAACATGAACGAAATGAGAGAAACGTGTATGTAGATTTCGACAAATTGTAGGTGGTCGACAAAAAGCAATAAAGAGGCTATTCCAAAAGGCTCAAATCAGAATTTGATATGTGCGTTGATTTAGAAAACTCATCCCAGCCTGGGATATTTTAACATTAATTTTCCACCAGATTGAGACCAGTGTTTTACTAGATCCACACAGATTTGCAAAAATGATAATCTTGTTGGAAACAAATGATTATATTACTCTCCCATTTTTCAAGAATTTTGTGCTTTGAGACCAAGAAGGGCCTTGGCTTATTCCAAGAACGATTTGAATACTGATGGATTTTAACTACTGACTTTAGAGTTGACCGTTTGTACCTTTGAATTCATAGATGTTACCTTTGACCAATGAATGGGGCTGTTTCCAGTACTCACAAAAAAGGAAGTGTCTTGTACAGGAGAGAGACAAAGCGACATATACAAAAAGTAAAGGGCCTTGGACAAAAAGAGTTTAAATGATTTAGGCAAATATTGTTTGTCTGTAGCCATGGACCAACCGAATATTGATGAATACAAATCCATGAGAGAGTAATTGAAAATGGTTCCCCTATTACAAACCAATCATTCCAATGTTCCTCGAAGTTATTGTACCCATTGGACCATTATTTGGCATTACGATTCTGATTGATGGATATCTCTAATCGAGGAAAAAAATAGAATCAAACCAGCTTTTTCACTTTTTTCGAAATTAGATATATGTTGTTTATGGCATATTTTTGTGTAGTTATATGATTCATAGTATTATTTCCTATCTGATCAGTAGTGAAATCCATATTCATAGTCGCGATGGGATCTAGTTGTTAAAAAGGACCGACTCGAGACATTTCCTATAACCCGTAGGGGTTATATTTTGATTTGGGTCATGTTTTGGATTAATCTAGCTTTATCGACCGTCTTCGCTGTAATGTTGTTACAAATACTTTTATTTTTTGTAGGATTCCCATAGAATTTCTCAAGTTGTATCAGTAGCAGATGATCATTTGTCAGCCTCTCACCTTATGTGAATAGCGGGGCCATTGAGGAAGATAAAAAATGCATCTTGGGAATCAACCTCATCCTGTTTTTGTTTGTCGCACTTAACCAAAGGAAGGACCTCACAGAATTGATCTTCCTCTTAGGTGCTGAATCTCTGCTTAATCTATCCAATAGTAAAATTGTACGTATTCTCCTATAATGGAATCAACCAAACCCAGGATTGATCAAAAGATCCGTTAAAGATTCTTTAAATAGGGTGAGAGAGAGAGAGAGATGAGAAGAGTGAGAGGGGAAGGATGGAAGAGATGGAGAGGGAGGGAGTTTGAAAGGGGGAGATTTCAAGAAATAGAGAGGCTGAGAATGTGAGCGGGGGAGACAGAGAAATCCAAAGGGAGATATGGTAAGAGGGAGACCGTGAGAGAGACAAAGAAAACCAGCGGGGCATAAAGATAACAACAGAGAGTTAGGGGAGAGAGCCACAGAGACAGATATATATATATATAGAGAGAGAGAGATAAAGGGAGAGAGATAGATAGATAAAGCATATGCTCGCTTAATCTGGAAACGGAAGATACCGTCGCGTCATGGGGAGGGGAAATAGGGAGGCCAGCAAGGCAAGAAGGAGAGTAAGTGAGGGGGAGCTCACCGACAAGCGTCGGACGCCACAGCTGGGGGGCGGATGGCAGTCACGAGGAAGCCGCGCTTAAGCATATGCTCGCTGGCCCGGAGGGCTGTGGCCTCGGAGCCAACAACGAGAGAGAGGATGGGGCTGTTGGCGGGGTGCTTAGTCATTGCCGCAAAATCTTGCACTTTTCTCCAAACAGCCTGCCTGCGCCATCCCTCCTTCCTGGCCACCGTCACCGCAGCTGCGCGAGATTTGGCGAAAGGTTAGGAGGGGTCGTTATCCTCGTCATTTGTGCGCAGCGCTCTGGGGAGGGAAGAGAACGAGCGCAAGTGGCGGGCATGTTGCGCAACGGGGGGCTTACCATAACAGGCCGCAACGACCGGCAATGGGGTGGCAGTCGTGAACATGTTGGGGCGACCAAATCCACGGACAAGGTTTCCAAATTTGTCGCTGCAGGCGATGTACCCCCCGAGACATCCGGTGGCCTTGCTGAGTGTGCCGACGATGATGTCGAGATGGTCCTAGATGTGATAGAGGGAAATAGGGAGAAAGGTAGAGGGAGAGGGACAGAGAAAGGGAGAGAGGAAAAGAGAAATAGATAGATAGAGGGAGAGAGGGAGGGAGAGAGGGAGAGAGGGAGGGAGAGAGAGAGAGAGAGAGAGAGAGAGGGGAGAGAGAGAGGAGAGGAGAGAGAGAGAGAGAGAGAGAGAGAAAGGAGAGAGAGAGAGAAACCAAAGTCCAAGAAACATTTTATAGGCACAACCAATGTCGAATTTTCTCGGATCCCCAACTGAATAAAGAGTGTGCAAAATCGACCCGACACTCCAGTAATATAGTGTTGGCGTAAGAGAAGGAGATTGGAAGAGGAAAGATTGAGAATGAGGTAGCTCAGGATGGAGATAATATGAGCGGGAGAGTGTAACACAGGGAGATGAAGTGAGGAAGGGAGGGAGATTGTGAGACTGAGAGGAAGAGAGAGCGAGAGATTGACACTGGGAGAGGGGGAGAGGGAAAGAATGAGGGTGGGGCAGCGGGAGAGACTGAGAGAGGGAGAGAGTAAGAGCGGGAGGGAGCTAGAGTGAGAGAGATAGAAATATGGAGAGAGTGGGCGAGATTCCGCGACGATCGCACCCAAGACTGCGACCCGATCGACCCACGTACGTGTCCGTGGAGGATCCAAACCATTAGAGTCTTAATTGCAGACACCCTCCTCTCCATATCTTCCCACTTTCTTTCTCCCTCTCGCTTGCGGAGAGAATGCCGGTCATACCAGTCAGTGTCAGCAGGTCAATAGTGTACGTTTGCTGGGAGTTGAAAATGCCGCGAGACGAGTAGGCAACCTCAAGGCCCAAAAAATAACGAAGGGGGCCGAGTGCCTTAATCTCAAATTCCCGAGCAAGAGCACGTCCGAGGCGGGAGGCTTCAATAGTATCTGAGCCAGTAATCAGGATATCGTCGACGTAGACCACCAGGATAGCGACCTCGGGTGGGCCATGCCGAAAAAAGATGGTAGCATCCCCGTTGCTTTGGGTGTAGCCTTCAGCACGCATGACGGAGGAGAAGCGACCAAACCACATCCGCGACGACTGCTTCAGTCCGTACAAGGAGTTCCTTAATCGACAGACGGTTCCCGGAGGGCCAAGAGGGTACCCGGGAGGGTGGCTCATGTAGACCTCTTCCTCAAGATCGCCGTGGAGAAAGGCGTTCTTGACATCAAATTGCCGAATCAGCCACCCATGATGAGCAGCGAGAGCTAAGAGGAGACGGATGGATTCCATCTTCGCGACGGGAGAGAAGGTCTCAAAGTAGTCGATCCCATAGGACTGCGTAAAGCCCCGAGCAACAAGTCGAGACTTGCGACGTTCAAGGGACCCATCCGCACGGTGCTTCGGGGTATGAACCTACTTGCACCCCATGGCCTTCTTTCCCGGCGGGAGAGGAACCACATCCCATTTGTGATTTTTGACCAAGGCACGCATTTCTTCGTCCATGGTCGCCTTCCAATGAGGACAGGCCAGGGCATCGGCAAGACGGCGTGGGACAAAAACCGAAGCAACGCGGGTCAAAAATAGACGGTATGGAGGACTCAGGTGGTCATAGGAAAGGTAGTGAGAAAGGGAATACAGAGGGTTGCGAGTGGACTGGCAAACCCCTTTGCGAAGGGCAATTGGCCAACCGATGGGGTCATCGTCAGCGCCAGGGGGAGCCGACGGAGATGGAGGGCCAAGAGAGGTGGGAGCGGAAGCGATGGAAGTGGGAGAGGATGTCACAGTAGGGGCGGATGACTCGGAGGAAGGTGAAAGCAAAGGAGAGGAATCGACATGGGTCGGAGGAGAGGACACCGGAGGTGGGAACTCCGTGGACGGACATGAGTCGGAGGCCACCACAGGAGAGGAGTCATGCGGAGGTGGAGGAGGAACTCGGGTGACGTCCGTGGGTAGGGAAGGGGGTGCCGTGGGCGCGACACTAGGGAAGGGGTCCAAAAAGGGAGACGACGAGGCCTCTCCTGGTGGAAGGCCAGAAGAAGAGGAGGAGCCAAAGAAGGGTTGGAATTCGCCAAAGGTGACGTTCGTAGAAATAAGAAATCGCCGAGTAGAAGGGTGAAAACATTTGTACCCTTTTTGGAGAGAGGAGTAGCCGACGAAGATGCACTTGAGGGCCCGAGCGTCAAGCTTCGTCGAGGTAGGGGCCGTGTCGTGGACGTACGCAGTGCAACCGAAGACACGGGGAAGGAGGTTGGTACGCAGCGTCACGGTAGGAAATGCAGCGGACATCCGATCGATCGGACTGCTGAACTGAAGAGGCTGAGAGGGCAGGCGGTTGATGAGATGAGTCACCGTCAAGACGGCTTCTCCCCAATACGTCCACGGAACCGAGTAATTCAACAGCAAGGTGCGGGTAGTAGACGTCACATAGCCAATACGACGTTCTGCCATGCCATTTTGCTCCGGGGTGGCAACGCACGACGTCTCATGGAGAACGCCCCGCACCGCAAAGTAGGATGTCAACTCGTGGTTGATGTAGTCACGAGCATTGTCCGAGCGGAACTGCTGAATAGGACGGCCAAACTGGGTCTGAACCATCGCACAAAACTGCTGAACCGTGGCCGCTACAGCCGATTTGGCTGGAAGCAAGTACGTCCACGTGTAGCATGTGGCCTCGTCGACGAGGATCAGAAACCAGCGGTGCCCCTTCAAGCTGGACTGCGGAGCCGGCCCCCAGACATCACTATGGATCCGATACAGCGGTACCGTCGTATGGGAAGCTGATGGAGCAAAAGACGAACGTCAATGTTTGGCTAACTGGCATGCCTCACAAACAACAGTCTTAAGGTCCAAGCCCATACATAAAGACGGAAACAGACGCTGTAAAGTAGAGAACGGTGGGTGCCCGAGGAGATGGTCGCGGCAAGACTCAACAGCAGTGTGTAGACTGCGCTGCACCATAAATCACGATCAGCTCCCATCCTCGAACAACAGCAACCCCCGGTCCCGCCTAATCGGTGTAGTCCTCCGCACCTTGTTAGACAAGAAGATCCCGTCATGTTGGATGTGGAAGGAGCACTGAACCGCATCGACAAGGCGCTGCGATGACATAAGCAAAGCACGGAGAGACGGAACATGGAGGACGTTGTGGATGAGACCGAGACCGTCCACATGGATAGTCCCGATGCCAGCCACTCGGAGACGTCCACCACCGGTAGTGAGGACAGCCCGAGTCCCACTATGCCGCTCGTAGGATACGAAACGGTGACTGAACAGGGTCATGTGTTCCGTGGCCCCCGTATCAAGCACCCAAGTGGTATCCGACACGAGAGGGACGGTGAGAGCCATATGTCCACAGTACCACTGATCAGAAGAAGAGGCAAGGGGCGCACCAAACGTCCCGAAGGAGGCTATAGGTTAGGTCTGCAAGGCAGTCAACTGTGTAGACATACGGGCAAGATCGGCTTATAACTGCTCCATGGAGACTACCGAGCTGCCGGGTAGAGGAGCTGCGACGGCGGGGGAGACGGCAGAGACATGAGCTTTTGCATCCTTAGCAGCTTGAAGATCAAGCTGCTTTTTTCTGCACCACTTCGTCGTGTGACAACGCTTGCCGCAGTAGGTGCAGACTAGCTTGTCCCGCGGGTTGGAGGCCTGGTCCGGGGCAAGAGATTTAGGCGGCTCCGAGGGGTGCGACAACAACCCAGAGGGATCCCCCGAGCGGGAGATCAAGGCGGTAGAGTCGGTGGGGGGGACCACCTCAGAGCGATCGCGGCGAAGGTTGCTCTCCATCTCGATCAACTCCTTGACCACCGCGTCAAACTCCGGGAGAGTGCCCTTGGCGTGTAGAGTCCAACGACAAACCTCGGCATACGCCGGGTTGAGGCTGTCAAGGAATGACAGGAACCGAAGGCGAAGAGCGTGGCGGCAATCAACGCCGTGCGGATCACCAACGGGCATGTAGTAGTCGACCTCCCGCCAGAGTGCAGTGTGATAATTCAGATTTGGGGGTAATTAGTGATGAGCTAACTTCACTAATTAGTGTCGTTGGTTTATCCGAATTAAAACAACAAAAATTTATAATAACCTTACTAGCGTAGGGAGAGTAAGGGTCGATCCACAGGGAGCAAGGGTTTTTTTCTTAAGAATTTGTGCTTTAGTTTTGTATTTTTTAATAATTTTAGAGGTAGGTTTACTACATATGAAGATAAATAACTAATTAATTAAAAATATATAACAAAGAAAAATAAAATATTATTATAATATTATAATAATATTAATAGGCAGAAAATAATTTTTTGGTATTTTTTAGGAGTATTTGAAAGCTAAAACAAAATAGGAAATGAAACAGTTTGGCGCTCTGGACTTAGTCAAAATCTGGCTAAGTCCGGATGCCAAATGGGGAAGGTGCCTTGGTGGAGGAGAGAGAAAAAATGGACTGTACTAAAATCACTCTAGAATGAGTTCTAGAATGAATTTTAGAGCGTGGTTGGATGCAATGGATTTGTCTGGATATTGGCTAGCTGATTTAAGACTAACCAAAACACAAAAGACAAACAAAAAAGAATGAAAAAGGAGAAATAAGAAGGTAACCTCTTTGTCACACCCGCTAAGGTCCAAGGGACTTCGTCTTCTCCTTTCCACCAGCTTCTTCAGCCCTGGATGCTTCCTGCTCAGCCTGGCACTCACTGAGGTGAATGGATCTATGACTCAATTGCACTTAGGCCACAAAACATTACTTTGGATTGAATCACAAGATGAATTTTACAATATGGTGAAGGGGTTTATATAGGGAGAGAGAGCAAAGGAGAGCCATTGGATTTTTAATACAATGGATGGCCAGATCTTCTTTTCAGGGTCATGATCCACGTCCATTATGGTCCTCCAATCAGCATTGAGACCTTTGAAATACCCCCTGGACGTTCAAGGCTTCTTTCCTTAATTAGCATTAAAGGTGCTATCTTTAAGTCTCCACCCTTGGATGTTTTGTGGATTGAATGGCTGGATCTTCTTCTCTGGCTTGGATCCACGTCCAAGGTTGTCCTCCAATCATCATTTAAGCCCCTGAAATATTCATAAATAATCATGACTGGACCTTCCCCTTGCCCTCATTTCTTTGGCCCAACATGCCTCTCATAGTGGGCTTAGTGGAGCTTCCTTAGTGGGCCTTTAGACTAGAGCCACTGTCTTGCTTTGGGCCTTCTTTCTTAGCCCAGGATTGTGGCTGAGCCTGCTCCTCTGGTCCAAATAGCTTCCTCTTCATTTAATTATCCCCTTTATTCATGAAAGTTTCACCTAATTCCTGCATCTTCCACATAAACTAAGAAGAGAGTGAGATTCATTCCACTTAACTCATTGAGTTAAGTGGGGTTAGTCCCACAAATGATAATAATTAACTCTAAATTAGAAAAAGGTGATTTTGGTTCATGATGTTTCACAACTTAACATAAATGTTGATAATATATCCAGATAAAGATAAAGAAGTAGATAAATTAGCTGAAATTGCACATATATATTACTATCATTTTGGATTTATCACGGTGTGGGCCAAGCTATAGTCTATGATGGACATCGTCCCTTGGCATAGGGCGCCAGCGCGCTCCACTAGCGAGAAGATCCGCCAGTGATCGACATCGTGGCCACAATACTTGTGGGCATCATCCCAAATCTCCTTCGGAGTAGTCAAGTGAAGAAACTTGTCATAGACCGAGGGAGAGAGCGTGTGGTTCAACAGCCAGGAGTGGATGAAGTGATGCTCGGCGTCGAATGCACGATAGTGCGGGTCAGTCAGCGGCAGGGGCGGGCAGATCAAGTGCTTATGGAGAAGACGGCCCTTCAGCGTGGACTCCAAAAATTTGATCCATGCCAGCAGTTGCGGAGCGCTCAACCGACAACAGTCGGGAGTAGGCCGGAGAGGAAGACCAATCTTCGGAGATGGTAGGTCTCGCTCGAAGTCAGCCGCGGTGAAGACATGAGGCTACACTGTGAGATTCTCATGTGGAGAGGGCCCAGAGTCGACCGTAGACATGGTGGGCTGGTGGCCGACGGGGATTGTGGCGACGGCTGGCGGCCTACAACTGCTAGCTACGGCGACGGACTGCGGGCTGCAGGCTGCGGCTGCGGCCTGCGAGCTGCGGGCTGCGGCCTGCGGCTCGCGGGCTGCGCTCGTGCCTGTAGGCTGCACCTGTGGCGTGCGGGCTGCGCCTGCGGGCGGTGGCCTGCGGTCGCGGGCGGCACTCGCGTTGCCGGCTACGGCCGGCGGTCGCGGCTGCGCTGCGGCGTGCGGGCTGCGCCGCGGTTTGTGGGCCGGCCGGCGGTCGCGGCTGCACCTACGGCATGTAGGCTGCGCCGCGGTTCGCGGGCTGCGGCCGGCGATCACGGGCTGCACTGCGGCGTGCGGGCTGCGCCGCGGTCTGCGGGCCGGCCGGCGGTCGCGGGCTGCGCCTACGGTCTGCAGGCTGCGGTCAGTAGTCACGGCTGCGCCACGGCATGCGGGCTACACCTAGCGCGTGCGGGCTGCGCTGCGCGGCGCCGGCGCGTGGCGGCGTGGCAGCTGCGCTGCGATCGCTGGCGCCGTGGCGGGAAACGGTACCTGCGGCTGCGGTGGAAGAAGAAGCAAAGAGAGGGAGGGGGAGGATCCGCTAGCTGGCTGGTGAGTCTGCGGAGCAGACAGTGGCAGTAGGGCCAGGGATGAAAGGAGATCAAGAGCTGTGCTCTGATACCATGTGGAATGCTAACCTAGGTTAGGTTAGGAGGAAGAAGATGGAGAAGGATGATGAGACCAGAGGAAGAAGGAGAATGATAATCTCATACCAAGAGGTTACACGAGAAAGGGTATTTGTACCCTAGGAGAGAGAATGTGAGTAAGGGCTAATGGGCTAATAGAATAGGGCCCATTAGCCATATAGGGCCTATCTCACTAACACAAACCGTTAGAGTCTTAACTGCAGCCAACCTCCTCTCCATATCTTCCCACTTTCTTTCTCCCCCTCCATTGATCTATAAGATCCCAAACTCTCCACAGTTTAGATGGCGACTTTTATTTGAAGTGTTGTGCACTTTCTGGCCTGGCTGTTGTCTTGAGATCTGGCGCCTTGGTCTGCTTCTAGCCGGCCCCCTCTTTTTTTTACTATTATTATTTCCTTTCTTTTTCTTTCTTTTTTTAAACTATTTTTACTTCAACTTTATCTCTGCTAAAAAATATGACTGAAATACTAGATAAAGCATTAGAAATTAAAATGTCCTAAACATATTTTTTAAATTGTAAAACATGCATAAAATGGTGTTAAAATGCATCATTTTTCTCATTTGCTTTCTTTAGTGCATGAAATGTGATATTTCATAACATTGGATAAAATCCACATGAAATGATCCCAAAATGTTGTTAAAATATGTGTAATTACATGACTCATTTAGGACTTATCAGTGGTTAAGGTGGTATCGTCCACCCTTAAGATAAGAGAAGATAGTTAAGTGAAGACAATGTGATGAAGTCCTTCACCAGGGTAGTCAAATATTGGAGAAGTGTTCTCCAATAAAATTTGAATGCATCATCACTCACTAGGATGACCAATTAAGGTTTGTTAATTGACCATACCCTAAGTCATCCTTGGAGTGTCAAGTAGATGAGGGTCTATATGTACATGATAACTGATGAGGAAAAGGTTCCATGAGTTGATACACACTCCTTCGTATCTTCTAGAGCACGAGGTATAGCTTGACAACCCATGGGTTGGAGACTCAACCTATCAATTGGGTTAAATAAATCTGACATTAATTAATATATATATATAATAATATGCTTAATTAATTTTAAGGTCAATCAAGGTTATTTGGGGTGCTAGAATCATTAACTAAATTGATGTATGGGCCTAGAGGGTCACATGGAAATGGTCTTTTGGACATCAAAAGGTAAACTTAAGTTTGGGGGCTTTATGTAAAATAACAACTTAGTATAAATAGGGGAAGACCCAGAATAAAATTCACCTAGGCCAGAATTTTTCTAGGGCCTTCGCCTTCTTCTCCCTTCCCCGCTTACCTCATCTTCACAACCAATGGGATCAGGATGACGTGATGATGATAACGGTGGCTGAATAGAGCTCATTAAGGTGAAGAAGGAGATTTGACATGCCACGGACTACCTGGATACGATTAGAGGTTGCCCGCATGAGTAGTTCAATTTGCCTCACTTGTCAATCCAAGATGATGTAAAACATAACGACGGTGTCGTCGAATTGCTTTACACCACAGTAAATGGATCAAAATAACTAGGTATTAAAATGATGCAATTTTAAGAAAATAACGAATAGTAGTTCAGGTTTTGCTGATTTAGGGCGGAGATCATGAGAGGACACGAAGAAAAGATCTAGGTCGGTAGGCTCCCAATGACCTATGGACCGACTCCAATACAAACGTAGTGAGATGAGCAATCACTGCCCTGAGGTGTCCCAACCTTCTTTAGGCGAATCCAATCGTCGACATAGAAGGAAAATTTCTATGGCACCAATAAAGGTGGCTACTCCTACATGTTATCTCTCAAGCAGCGGCGGATCAAGATCCGCACTAAAACATGTAATTCAGCGGTAATCTAAAGGGATCAGAAAGGCAGTGTGACCTGTGGACAACGACTTGGATGTGGAAGAGCTCACAGAATTGTTGTTGCAAGGCCGAAGTAGTTGAGAATTGTTGTTGGTCTGAGAATTACTGAGTCGAGACACAGAGTTTTTTTCTTTTGCCATAGTCTTTTGACAATGATGTTGAGAATCAGCTGAACAATGAAGAAGGAAAAAATTCGCATAAGAGTCAGACTTCCAAGTGTCAACTGACTGGCCGTTAACGTCGATCAATTATGGAACTAGCAAGTCCGGAGTCACTTGATTGAAGCTTCCTAACCCAGATTTTGATCGAGGTCAAAGAAGAACCATCGCCGGAAATAGCTAGTCAATCGTAATACACGGTGAGAATAACCACCGCATTTGAGACTCACGGCAGATTCCAAACTTGGAAAATCTTGATGTTCAAAATGTAACAGCTTCGACCAGCGGAATGACAACAATACCTGAGATAGTCGACTTTGGCGATGACGAGGCGCAATACACACAGAATGTAGATTGGGTGAGGGAATGGAGATGCTGACTTCAGCTAAGTTATCCCGCGGCAACACAGGTCGTGAAGAGAGTTCACAGGAAGGCACTGGCAGGCATTCAGATTCTTTGCACGTAGGAGAAGGTCTCTCACTTGAAGGCACTGTCCAATCTTAACCCAGCTTTGCACTTATGGGAACATGAGTCCCACGACAAAGAACTAAACAACACGATCTTTCCAAGCCATGTTCTTTCACAACAAAACAGTCTGGTGGAGCTTTGGGCGAAGGTAGATTTCCTCCTCGATGGTGACTTCGACGGTAACCGCTCTCTTCTATTAGATCTAAGATGGGACCCACCATTAGAAAAAAAACAAACAACGCTCACATGAATTTGACTTTCCAAAATGACAATCTCCTTCTCCATTAAGGCATACCCCCCTTTATATAGGTGGATGCCTTAATGGGTCATTAGGGGAAAGGTTCAAGTGAGAGACCTTCCCCTAATGGTAAAATTTAAAACAATTACATCAGAAATAAAAAAGGCCTAAACAGGTGGCCCCATTAAAAGTCCTTAAACATAAATAAATGCATAAAATAAGCTGTGTAATTCACCCGATCGATCGTTAAGCTGTGTACTTGAAGGTGGGGTTCTTTACGTTGTCTTGGGCGTCACGTCGCGGCTTGAATAGGAACTTCTCGATGGTCCTCTATCACAAGAAATCTAAAATTTGATCTGTGTTAAGGCTAGTAGGTTCATGGTTTTGTTTGTGCCATTGCAATCTTTTATGCGTCATTCACCACATGGAATCCTTATATTCATCCAGATCAAGAATCCAGAACCTAACAGGTAGTACAAGTGTATTTCAGCGACATTAAATGTTTTCCCCTCCTAAAGAACATCATGATCTGAAAGGCACTCCTACCACACAAAATTTTTTCAAGGAGTTATTGGATGATAGGAGATCATGACTTGTCAGAGGTAGGTGGTCCTTGTAGAGTTAAATAATTGAGGGAGCAAAGGATGTCATTAATTTCCTTATTTATCACCCAATTTTCTATGGTATCATGTGGACTCGGATGCATGGAAGGTGTTGGGTTCTATGCCTTGCTTCAATCATAAAAAACATGGTTTCTATGGATGTAGTAGCGTTTATCGATTCTCAATCAATCACTAAAATAATACTTCGCATGTTTCTTATAGGAAACTTGTTCCACCCTTGAGCTGCTCTCTTTGAGATCGTTCTAAACTTGTTCATGTGCCCAACATCTAGAAGTACCCACACAATCATGTTGCTCTTTGATCTCCACCTCTTTTTCTTTAACTCTCCTTGAAAATCTTGAAGACCTTCTCACAGTGAAGACACGCTCCTTGGTTGAGTAGAGGAGAGAGTAGAGTGGAGAAAGGGGGGTCCAATTCTTGTTGGCCCATGTGCTTGAAATGAGTTCCTTTCTCCTATTTTATTTTACATAAAGTTTTCTCAAAAATCCCATAAAATAAAATAAAAACACCAATGCCCCTAAGATCTTATGCGTGTGACCCTCTAGGCCCATGTATCATTGTAATTAATAACTTTAGTGGCCCAAAAATAATTATTTGCCAACCTTATTAATAACCTATATCAAGATATGTATCTAATATGTTTCCAACCCCTAGGGTGCCAAGCTACACCTTGTGCTCTAGAAGATATCAAGTAGTGTTTGAACTCTCTCACGAAACCTTTACCATCATGAGTTACCGTATATGTATAATCCATCATCCACGTGAGACTCTCGAATGACCTTTTTATTTAGAATTTAATTGGAAAGATACACGGTGTCGAGTACGTCCAACCCTGTGTTTGTGCCCATAGACCGATCCATCGATGCCTTGGATGCTACCCAAGGGGATTTTATATTTGAAGTGGATTGTTCATCAGTGTTTATAGATGTGGAGTGAGCATAAATATCCCAATTACACTTGGATCCTACTCGTCCATGCCCATGGTGTAGGCAAAGAAAAAATACATGAGTGCACCTAGGAGGTGCTCGGAGAATGTCACTCATGCCGGCGTTGTGTAGGGACCCCCCCCCCCCAACAATGATGGTACATGGTGTGTCTGGAGCTCTTCCCGCCTTCAATAGGTGTCATCGTTGAGGTGTGTGGTGGGTGCATCGCCCAAGCTAGAGGGCTAGCGCTCTCACCTCTAGTGCTCCATGCAACACGTCAGACGCGGAGGCAATCCTTGGACAAGGTGTGACACGTGCAAAGAGCCGGCAAGCCAAGGCGCTCAACGCGGTGGCAACCACGAGTTGTTATAGGGAATTCCTACCAAGAAGAGTAAAGAGTAGAAGTGATTCGAGTGCATATCGTGTGGTTGGCAAGGGCATCCATAGTCTGGTTTCCCTTGTGCAATTGGTGATGGATACTGATCAAGTGGGGGGCGGCACGATATGATGTCATGCCATACTTGCTGCAGCCACCACTGGGAGCAGGTACCTACGCAGATCATATTTACTAACACCTATGAGTCCAATTCTATGATGACATTGTGGAGATTTTGTATCTCGTATAGGAGCAAACCATCATGAATCACCATAGCCTATGATGTTGCGTTAGTTTGGACCCTATATAAAAAATAAAGAGGCAAAGAGAATACGCCATGTGTGATCCCGGAGGATACCACCCCCTCCGCTTGGTCCCTAGTTCCCTTGGGCCGCACCAGCTACATTCAGCTTGAGGATGCCGATTGGCGATGGGTGCCAATGCATAAGCTATAGGTGAGTGGTGATGGGGGCAAGGGTCACCGATATGCCCCAAGTGCAAAGGAGATTTCATGTGAAAGATGAGTTGCACACGAGGGGTGGTATGAGATGGTGGGTGCATGGCATTCCCTATTGGACTCGTTGCATGATATCCAGTGCTCACATGGGGGTCCTTGCAAAACAAAAAGAATTTCTCCCTTTCCAAATCTCCCATAGTAAGTAAGATATGGTGACATGAAGAATGGGCTCCACTTAGAGAGTGCTTGCGAGGGGAAAATCTTGCCAAAATACTCTAACGGTGTTAGGGTAGAAGGGGTACATAGTAGCGGGCACCAATGATGTGTAATTTAATGCCAATGGTCTAGGGTTGTCTCACTATGAAAGAAAAGGTGCTCCATAGTCCCTGCATTGGGAGATTCAGGGAAACAATGGCAACGCGAACTGAGGGAGTGACCAATATGAGTCACCCGATCATCAGTCGGGAGACCATGGTGCATAAGTCTCAAGAGGAAGAAGGAGACATGAGTGATGATTGTCGGATGCCAGATGCGGTGACCCTAGTGCTGGGTGGAGGTTTCTCGCGGAAATGCTCTCAATAAGATTGGTAGGAGAAGATCCATCGAGGGTAAGCATCCAAATAGGAGGGTCATGAGTGGTCCCATGATAGTACTCTGGGCATGGGATAACGTGTTTGAGGGGAGGACATGCTGCTCCCAAAGGTGGCGCGTGTTACCCGTGAGCAGTTGTGCCATGCTCAATCGAAGGCAATGGGACTTGAAGTGTTGATGACTAGTTAAGGGCGCATCAGCTAGCTATGTATCTTACTAGGCACTTATCTCATCGCGACCTACATGCCAACATGTGACCTTGCTATCACTAGCCAATATCATTGCCAAGTCCGCCATCTGAGATGGCCTCAGATATGTATCTCTCTACGATCCCATTCGTCATAATTGGTTGAGATGAAACTCCCCAATGGAGAGTGCATGGTACGCATATGCCACACGAGCTTCTTCTAAAGCATGTCTTGGATGTCCTGAAGGCGTTGATCTCGAGGCCCCCCTCATCCATCAACTCACAAGTTTTCTTCCAAGAAACCCATTGGTGGTGACTCTCTCCCTCGAGAAAACCGGACCCTAAGAAACGTGTGTACAATCACTCCATAAAGTGGAGGAATGTGAGCTATAGTGAGTGGACCGCCAGGTTATGTAGTAGGATGCTCATGAGGACATGTCAAATAAGTCGAATAGAAAATGAAGTTTCCAGCCATCTAGTGTCATTCTCAACTTGGCCAATAAAGCATCAAAATAATGATGTCTAGCTTGTCCGAGAAAGATAGGGCATCCAAGATAATCGAAAGTGAGGTATCCTCTTGAGTATCTGGTATAGTGTTGGATAATCAGAGAGCGCTTAACAATGGTAGACGGACTGACCATAAAGCTGCTCACCGAGGCATTGGCGAGCTGACCAGAAGCCCGCCCATACGTAGTAAGGACACTCATAAGTTCCTTAATGGAGTTTTTAGATCCATTGCAAAAAAGGATGGCATCATCTCCAAATAGAGAGTGAGAGAGGATCCATCATCCCTTTTTTGTAAAATATGGTTGGATTAGGCTGCGGGCAGTCACCTTGTCGTAGACCTCTCGTGGTCATGAAAAAGTTTGGGGAGTTCCATCCACCAAAAGAGAGAAATGATTTTCTCCAATGCATGCATCCACAAGAGCGATGAACGCATCGGTATACCCAAAGTAGCATAACACTTTGGTTATGAAAGTCCACTCGACTAGATCAAAAGCATTCTTCATATCCAGTTTGATGATGACATTCGAGCCTTGAATATGAGTGTCTTGTGATTGGGCTACTTGTGAACAAGCATGATAATATTCAAGATCTATTGACCCATGATGAAATTGCATTGTTCAGACGAAATAAGGCTATTAAGCAAGGTCCTGTGTCGATTTGTAATAATCTTGAATGCAACTTTATAGCATACATTATAAAGACTAATTAATAGGCCCAAAAGCTCTAAAAGAAGCTAGAGTGTCCACTTTTGGGAATAAGTGCCAAAAAAGTGGATTTCCAACTTCTAGGTAGGACTTTACGTATAAGGATCTCCTTGATAGCAAGCATCAAGCTCGCGCCTACTATTTTCCAACATGCTATAATGTATGCTATAAAACCCATCTGGTTCCAAGGCCTTGTTCCAAAAAAAGGAGAAGACCACCTCCTTGATCTCTACTCGTGTAGGAAGGGCCAAAAGTAGGGTATTTTCATGGTTGGTGGCCAAGTGGGTGATGGAATCTAGTAAATCCTCACTTGTAATGGTCGGCTCTGAACCAAGGAGTGTACTAAAATATGTGACACCGGTTGCTACTAGCTGGGCGAGGTCCTGATTATGCATCCCCAATAGGGTTGCATAATTTGGACGAGCTCTGTGATGAATCAAGGCATGAAAGAAATGTGTGTTTGTCACCTTCTCTCAACCATTAGATACGGCATTTCAGGAGATAGAAAAACTCATGTCGTCGCATGGCATCCTCATGTTGTTCACTAAGCCTAAGCTTGAAAATCAAAATTTCAGAATGAAAAGGTTACCCTAGAACTTCAATTCCTTTAATTCAGGGCTATACTTCTCTGTTTCCAGAAATTTTGTATTTGATTTCTATGGATTAAGACCTTCCAAATATAATTGGACAAAAATCAGTGCAATCGGAGGTCTATAGCAAAAGTTATGACAAAATCACCGATTGCGGAGGAGAGTGTGTTATTCGAGGAGAGTTTGGAAGCAGATATTTAATGTGTGTGTTGAATTTCATTCCAGGAGACTTAGAGTACGGCTGATCATCAAACCCTAAACCATCACTTTGTTAGTACTCATGCTTAACGAGGATCATTAGAGAACACCTTTTCAAATATCCTTACTACCTTGGCTAGGGATTTACTACATTGTCTTCCTTGAGTCATTCTCCTCTTATTATGAGGTCAGATGATCCTTTCTTGACCACTCAATCATCTCCTTGAGCTTCTTACTACAGCCGAGCTATTGAATCCCATGATTAGAGGCTCGTAAGTCGTAGTCAAAATGTAGTCATCCTTTCACGAGATGTCCTTGGTGTTTCAGGTCAGTGAATCACTTATGAAACCCTGACATGAATCAACCTGATTGGCATTTAGGTGTAATACCATTCAAGGATTCATGTGGATCAATTTACTGAATTTTTTCTCTAAAGAGCACCCACTATCTCTCCTTAGTGTCGCTTCACTAATACCCACATGATTATATATACTTATCATATCAGTGAGATCAGTTAGTGTTATTCTCTCTGGATAATTTGATGTCCACCTCGACTATCAACCGAATAGGAATATTAAAATGCATGCCTAAAGATTTGTGATTACTATATTATGATCTCATCATAATTCACTATGTCATTGCATGTATTCATGGACTTCATTATAAATATCACACTGGAATGATAATGAATATAATATTTCATTCAATGAGCTGTAATAAAACATGGTGGTGTGATTTGGCTTAACGGCTACACAATATCCCTCAGAAGGAAACATGGCGATATGCCACAAAAACTAAGGTGGACCCTATCTTGTCGCATGCATCATCATGTTGTGTACGATGAAGCTACTTGACAAGATAAAGGTGGAGATCAAGTGGATATTATCCGATGTTGACCATGTGCTCTATCTCTAATTACGAGTGGATGGATGAGAACGGTTGTTGCCTCTTAATTGTAACCATTCACTAGATTAGTGCTCGTTGTAGTATCGTGAGCGTATCCGCTTAGTTTGAGAGCTATATGTGAAGTATGAAGGGAAATCTATGGTTGTGATCCTTCTAGAGGTACTAGAGGAATCTGGCTTGGATACAAAAGTGAACACAAAACATTGTCCTAAGCAATCACATTCAGTTTAGTGGGACACAAAACATTGTCCACAGTGATGACAAACTATCCATCAAGTAATAAAAAAATGATGGCCATACTTAGACGAAAACTACACAATTGAATCGTCGGTTCTAGTACTAAATGACATGTTCCATGTGTTACACACATATTGAACCTCGTTGTTCAGCCTGCACTTGAGAGTTTCACGATCCCTTTTGGGGCACCCATAGTGGAGATGGAGATTGAGGTGACAAAAATGCCCGACCTTTATGAGAGTGACTTTGAGTTGGAGGATGGTGCAGATGAGGAAGACTCATCATGTTTATGCACTAGTTCTTTGGGTGAGCTGATGACTAAGGTTAAGACATCAGTTCAGGTTATTTGTCGAACTTCAAACTACAAAGCGACAAATGTAATATGGGAACCTTTCTATGACATACAAATTGAAGATGAAGTTATCTATTATTGATTGCTCGATGTGGTGGAGTAGCACCCAAGACATGATTGAGCAAGGTAGTATGAAGTAAGATGTATTCCATGCAGCTGTCAGCCTCTTCACATCAAGAGGGAAGCAGATAAATATCTCTCATGATGAATAGGAGCTGCTCAAGGAGTTTGCCGCGTTATTTACTTACCCAATATATCATGGGAGTCAATCAACACAATCAGTAGTTGGAGACATCCTCGAACTAATGTGGCCACAACCTTCCCCCCCCCCCATATGAACATGTGCATGATGGAGGTTTATGACACCACATTATTCACTAGAGGAGGGTCACTTCAGAACAAGTGTGCATCATGGACAAATGCATGCATAGCCATGTTAGAAAAAGCTTAAGATTACAAGACCCTACTTTTGAACCACAATGTCATCCTTGCTACTCCCCTACTTGACCCATGTCGCTAGGGCATAATGTTTGATGAGGTGACCCCCTCGAAGATTGTGGCTTATATTTGAGCTATCTTTCAAGTTGGTGCATTTTCCACATAATACAAAAGTGACCTGATGGTGGCGACGATGTCAACGCATCGACACCGGACACGCCACCAACGTCATCCGACACGCCGGGCATGCAGACTCATCATCGACATCAACCAAATAACCGCCAGACTTCGGACGTGCCACCACCACCTCCAAAGGCATCCCGCGTCATGACACGTCGCCAACGACAGATCCAAAACTGCCGTTTGACATGACATGATTACACGTCTCCCACATTTTATTTTTATGTCATTTCTTGTATTTTCTCTTTCCTCCAAGGCCTATATGAAGGCCAATGTCGTAAGAAACACTTGGAAAAGTTTATTTCAAGAATTGAGTTTTCTTCTTGGAAGGCTTTCCCTAACCCTATCCTCGCCAGATCGTCCTCGTCACCGCCTTCGGTCTTCATCACCATCTCCTTTGTTGGCACCCTCGCTCGCGCAGACCGCCCGTCAGCCGCTCACGCATAGGCCGCCAACCCAATTGTCCGCGCAAGCACCAATGCTGCCTCCGCAGGCAGCCAAGCCGGCCGCCAGCGCCAGCCACGCCCGCGCAGGCCGCCACCGCCTGCCTGCGCCAACGTTGTATGCGCAGGCCGCCAACCCGGTCGCCCGAGCAAGCGCCAACGCCAGCCGCCCGCGCCAGCCACGTCTGTGCAGGCCTCCACTGCCCGCCCACGCAGGCCGCTAACCCGGCCTCTCGTGCAAGCTGGCACGCCGACCGCCCACACCCCAGGTGCCCTCACCGCCACAGGTCATCGTGCATACCGTTTTGGTGTCGGGCCACTGCCCCGCACCCCGCAAGGGGGCGACTCCCCTCTTGACCCCCCGCCAACTGACCGCGTAGTTGGATCTGCGACACCCGATCAAAGTGCACGTCAATCGTCCCGCCAACGACGCCCCACGCCCAAGCACTCCGGCCAGGCTATATCATCCAAGTGGGGCCATACAATGCTCGGATTGCCGAGCCATGTTACGACCAGAATTTCCCGTAGCCTCATCACGCACTCCAGTGCCGAGGTACGCCTGAACTCTTTGGTGTCGTGTGTTCTCCGTCCAGTATTCTAGGAGAATTCTTCCACCGCCATCAGATTTGCTTTGAGTTTCTTGGAATTTCAGCGATTAGTGGGTCAGGTCTTTTCGTGAGGTTTTCCCGCGAACGCCCATCGTCGTCCATCCCGTCTCCTTAATTGCCTGCACCCGTTCCTCTAGTTGTCCTGCATCACCTGAATTCTGTCAGCCGTCAAGAACCACCATCAGGGTCCTAGACCAGTCAAGCTTTAATCAGTTAATCCATGACGCTAGCTCCACTAGAGGAATTTATCATCTTCCTATGTACGATGCATTGAGGAAGTAGCAAAACTATGTGAAAATTGTGGGGCTCTAAAGGCGTACTTGTCTATCTTATGATGGCAAAGATTCCTCACCAATTTCTATCTCTATGTGTGATAAGTTATTTGTTAGATAGATTGTTCTCGACAGGGCGTGCTATTGTCACATATGAGGGACCCCAGCTAGAGGCTAAAAACATCAAGGTGCTCGTGTGTGTGAAGTTCTGGTGTCAAAACACAATTATAAAATGATATGGCATCTCTTTAGTCACTGAAATTGACAAAGGAAAAAGAATATTAAGGTACTAAAAATTTAATTTGCAAATTTTTGGCCATATGTGTGCTTCACAAATTAACTTATTATCATTTCACTTTGTTTTCAATCCCTGTGATGGCTTATTGATGACAGGCCGCGGATGAGAGGAAAAGATTGGCTTCATTGATGCCTAAGTATGGTATCTCATATTCATTCCAAACTCACGAGAACTTTTGATGTGGTTGACATTGGGATCTTTCCTTTGTTTCAAAAGAAAAATGAAATATCACTTAACAAATTTTTAGTTTTTGTGCATGTATTTGTTATTCATGCATGGAGCATGTATTCTTTCAGGTCGAATGGAGTATGTTGCCAAGAGCCTTGACGGCTCACCCCATGTTGTTGAAGGCACTATGCAGCCACCGAAGGAAACATTAACCCAAGTTCAATTCATACCACGCTGAAGTGTGTGACTCCTCCTACAACGACTAGTGAAGCAACCCCAAGATTCCAATCTAATTGTGGTCAGCTCAGATTCCAGGACGACAACGACAATCATGACAATTGAAGTAATGAACGATGCACCAAGCACAATTAAAATTAGGTCATTCTTGTTGGAAGAGAAGGCACTTCGTCAAGTGCATGAGCGCTTGTCAAACTGATGTCCCTCGGTGCACCTCCATGCTCACATCTGAATATGGTGTGATGACCTTCATACTCCAGGTCACACCAACTTCGAGGGACACACAGATGATGTGGAGGCATGCAGCCTTCTCCTGAAGCAGCCTTGGTATCAACTCTTGTGTCTTTTTCTTTTTGCACCATGGGTGTGGGCAAGTAGGATTCATGTGTAATTGGGATATTTATGCTCACTCTATGCCTATAAACACTTATAAACACTCCACTTAATGTATGAAACACCCTGAGTGGCGTCCAACGCATGCCTGGATCGGTCTATGGGCACAACCCTTAGGTTAGTCGTACCCGAACCGCATTTTATTGCCCAAAAAATAAAACCAGTGGCCTCCTTCACCTGGCTCAGACCAACTCCATGATCAAGCCCCACATCTAGGCTTGGGAATTAGGTAGATGATGTAACATGACTGTCAGGATCAGTTGACTCCTATTACAACATAAAGGAGAATGGTGATATGAATGCAACAATTACGTATGGATACGAAAGCGTAAATTTCAATGAGAATTATGTGGCAATTTACTGATTTGGGATGGACGATCTATTAATGAGTTTGAGTGGGCTAGCCACGTTCAAACTCCAAATGACACAAATCAGATCAACTAGACGACCTACGAGGTGAGGGACAGCGAAGTGTCGAATGTCGTCCACAGCCTCTGCTGCTAGTGAACCTAATTTGTTATCTCAAGAAACTCCTACCACTCAAGAATTGGTGGTTATTCCTATAATTTTGATTTAAATTCTGGCAGAGCAACATGTAAAGTGACAGCACCGAAAGAACCAAAAATATTGCAAAATACGGGGGGACAAAGGAACTTGGTGGGGCCGAAACCCGTAATGTCTGTGGCGTGGGCAGGCTGTAGGCAGATGCAATAGGGCCTGCACAGCACGCCGTTTGGATCCCACATGTGTGGTTGGTGCCTGCCAGCTGTGGCTGACGGTTGGGCAGCTACGACCGTGGTTGGAGGTCGGCGACACGCGCGTTGGGTGCAAGCGAGCGACACCAGGCCTGCGGCTAGGTCAAGGCCGTGCAGGCGTCGGGCTTGTGCGGACAGGCACTAGCATGTGGTGCTGGGCTTGCGGCTGGCTCTGGCCATGCGCACAAAGTTGTGCATGCACCGATGGAAGCACATGGTGGGGGTCGAAGGTGCTTCCAAGAAATCAATACTTGCATTGTAGGGTGACTAGACGGCGGCATACAACCAAGAACCAAATTGTTCTTGGAGATGGCTCCATGAAAACCCAAGAAACAATGACGACGATCAAGAAACGACATGGCTTCATAGTCGTTCTTCCCTGAAGGTGTGGTTCGACGAGGTGAAATTGGAGATATGGTGATGTATGAGTCCCACAATCTATCCTCGAAAAAAAAAAAGATAACTCCCAAGGGGAAGAGGTGGGAGCCCTGATGAAGAAACTTCTTTCAAATTCAAAATGAAGTCCACTTGGCTCCTTGGGCATGCCTCCCTTTGTATAGTGTAAGGAGGATGCCCTAGTGGCTTGAGGTAGGAGAAACCATCTAGTGTCAAGAGATTTCCCCTAAATGTACAAGAATACATGTAAAAGCAAAATAACAACGGACGATGCCCAAACACAATGGCCCATCAGATAATTCAGAAAAACAAAACACATGAAAATAAATTCCACCATTACAACCCATCGCTTGGCCGTGTACTTGAAGCTCCAACTGCGTGCATCGCCTTGAGCTTCGCGATGAGGTTGTTCACGAATCATTGTCTTGTAAGTGGGATGGTCCCCCATTAATATGCTTCCCTTTGGAGTTGACACAACTCAGTCAAGTGAGTTGATATTATATTTTTGTGCCATTATAGCTTCTCGGCAATGATGGCTGAGTCAGTCCAATGTCATGTCAGCTGCATTATCAAGCCAAAAGTTGACTCATTTAACATAACATACAGAAGTGGCAATGGATGGCTCTACAAATGAAACATGTTCTGGCCTCGCTCCCACCTTGATAGTTCCCAAGAACCTAATTGTATTTAAATCTCTGCAGAAAATGCATGTTATGAATTAATTTTTGAGAAACCTCTCTTTATTCTAGTTCCACATTTCTTCCATCCTAGGCATCTCAATGTACTTCAGTTCGTCTTACATATTTTATATCTATGCCCCAAATTATCCTTCAATTTTTCTATTCCTTAAATGCTTTATACATATAAATAAATCAGGTCATGTATAACCAACACAATTGTCATCCATATTTTATTAACTTTACAAAAATGTTATTAGTTATATGAATTTTTAGATTATCAAATTTAATTTTTAATCATTATATTCTGCCAAAATTTCTTAATGGTGTCCAAAACCATCACGTTCCCGTCACGTGCCCCTCCATACGGCGTCCCGTCACATGTCCCTCCATACGGCGTCCTGTCACGTGTCCCTCCATACAGCGTCCCATCACGTCCCCGTCACAAAAGGACGTCACCATCACGAGTGACATGAAAAAGATAAAAATAAAATTATTTTAGCAGCCCCCTACTCGCCGATGTCCATCCTCGCCTGCTCACTTGACGACTCCTCTACCCCGACGAGCGGCTTTGACAATAGTATCTGCAGCACATACACAATCTGTAACTCCAAGTCCACCAGAAGAGGCATAATTTCAATCGCCTCGAGGCACGGCAGAACGATCTGAACTCTCGAGGTAGGTGGGCTTGATCCGGGGGAAACCCATCCCTATCATTTTTTCTCTGTGGTTTTTGGTACAACATTCTCTGTAAAACCCAGGTTTTTGATCTTGATTCTTTGATCTGGGTTTGAACAGGGGGTTTGTAAGGCGAAGGGTTATCGGCATCCGACCTCTTTGTTTTTGCTTTCTTTGTGGACATCTGATATTCTCCCTTGATGTTCTACTTGATTCATTGGATGTCAGACTTGCAAAATATTCTTTTATCTTCTCTATAATGTGGGATGCATCTTCTAGAAGTTCACCTGATTTGCCAGAGTTCTGATCGAAAGGCTTTTCTTTCATACCATCAACCTTGCGGGATGTCTTTTGTAGACCGCTCACTTCGTTCGTTGGAGTTTAGACGAACAAGTTTTTCTTCGATCTTCTCAATGACGCCATATGATTTTTCTGGGCGTTCATCTGCTTTGTTGGAGTTTTGATCTTCATTCATCTTCTCAACAGCGCAGGCTGCATCTTGCGAAAGTTCCTCTGACTTTCAGGGCTTTTGATCCCTTTGTTGTTCCTGACGTTCATACAGTAGACATTCCTTGTTCTCCATAATATTTTCCAGAAGTTCATAAGAAGTTGAGCGGGGTTAGAGCGGTGGCAGCCTTCTTCTCCTGTGCTTCTTCACAGGGGAAACCGATATACCATCGACTACTTCCCTCAAAGGCTCAAGCCATTCCTCATCCTCCAATGCAGCTGGTTGATTATGTGAGCCATTGGATTTAGATGCAGACCATCTCCCCATCCAGGATTCCACATCATTGTCTGGAAATTAATTGAAATTTTTTGGAATTTTTTCGCAGATGAAATAATTTTCTTAATGGAAAACGGATGTACTTATCAGGAAATTAGGAGATTGAGGGAATTTCAGAACTAAGAGGTAGAATTGTTAAAACTTCCTATGGTTTTTACTAGGGAAATTTGGAGGACAGAGAATCTGAGGGATATATCTACAATTATTTATAGGTAGCGTCAGTTTGTGCACGCAAAAAAGGGCTTCTGTGTAAAACACCAAGAAATTGAAATCGCAACACCTCATGGCGAAATCTCAGCAGTCTAAAAGCTTTAAAATAATGATTTATATATGTATTTTCTGTCCTTTTAAAATTTTTTTAAAAATCCTTCACGTCCGTCATCCGTGACAGCCGTTCCGTCACGTCACACGTCTGGGGCACCCCATCGCTTCGTCATTTGTCACCGTCACCGTCATGGACCCCTAAATCTGTCACGGTACGTGTGACGTGATGGATGATGCCTGCGGGTCCCTATTGAATCCTAGCCACTAGTTTCGTAGCTCATAATCAGTAGGTTTAATTCTGACCACTAAATTTGTGTTCATGCATTGAAGCTCAAAGATAGACATGAAGAATTGGATGTTCTTGTTGATCATAGGCGCTCAACTGTCAAAATAGGACACTCGAACGATAGATTTCGTGGAGAAAATGCAAAAGGATCAACGATGCAGACGATCACAAGTGTTCTTAGAAGGAAACCTCAACACAGATACGACGACGGCTCTTGGTATCAAACAGTATTGAGATAAGGCAAAGACCGAGATGGTATAGAGACGGCAAACGAAGCGAATAGACAGGTAATGATGACCACGAGAAATCCTTCTCACAATATCGTCCAAAAGTGGGAAAGTTGACCACGAGAAGATAAGATTTACAGAATGACATTCATGGGTTTAACAATTGCTGCTGCAACTATCGGCATTTCCAATGAATGCGAAAGAAACTAGGGAGTTCAAAGGGGAGAGCAGGTAACGATGAACGAAACGAAGAGAGAGATCAGAGGGTCTCACTAACCGGAGATTTATCATCGGGGGTTTCAGCCATGGGTGTTCACGGCCTCCCAGACCAAGTTCCTGGGCACAGGCTTAGCCAAGTCCCTCGCCTGCAGCGCCGCGGCTCTCAGCGTGGAGACGATCTTCACGTTCGCCCCCCAGAAAGACGTTGTCGAATAAGGCAGTCTGTGCTTCTTGCAGAGCTCCCTCACCAGCGGAGAGATCCTCCTCAAGTTGCAACGAGGAAGGCGAGGGAAGAGATGGTGCTCCACCTGAAACTGCAATCCGCCATGAAACCAGTCCATCCAAGGAGAGCAGGTGATGTTGAGCGTGCCCATCGTCTGCTTCTCGAACCAGTCGTTGGCGACGGGAGCCCCGAGATAGACGCTAGAAGAGAAGTGATTCAGGCAGAACTGTACGTGCTGGATCCCCGTTACCGCGAAGCTGGATAAGATGAACATCAGCCTCTCTCCCCAGTTGGGCAAGCGAGAGACTAAGAGCGGGTACCAGACCCAGAAGAGCAAAATCCCCAAAAGTTCTTGCTTTCTGTTGGGCGCGTTCTTCTGCGCGAGAACGATGACGGATTGCGCGAAGAGATTGATCCGCGCGAGGCACATTACCGGGTAGAATGTCCAGTGCTGGTGGCTGACGAGCAGCCTGGCGACGGCGTCGAAGTTCATCTTCCTGTCGTAGAAGTAGGACTTCAAGGATTCGAATTGCTTGGAGGACACGGCGAAGATGGGCATGTGTTGGACGTCCGGGTCGAAATCCAGGCTGTTGCAGGCGATGTGGTGCGCGTTGTGGTTCCTCTTCCACCAGGCAATACTAACCCCGGCCAGGCAGTTCCCGGCCAGAATCTGGGTCAGCCGGTTCAGCCCGCGGGTCGGCATGACTCGGTAGTGGCCCGAGTCGTGACCCATCCACCCAGACAACGTCCAGACCACGCCGATCAGCCCCCCCGAGAGAAGATGAACGAGCGCGCTCCCCGATCGGAGCACCCCCCACACGGCCACGGAGAAGAACACCACAATGCAGGCCAATGTGTAGAGCGTAACGTGCTCCTTCCTCTCGAATAGCCCCGATTTGGAGAAATCCACCGCCAGGTTACGATAATCTCTCGAGATATCAGAGACTTGGTAGTCAGTGAGCCGGCCGATGAGGAAGCGGTCCAGTTGGGCCCAAGCGGAGCCGGGATGGAAGGCGATGAACGCGTCGGTGACGTCCTGGCCTGCGAGATGCAGAAGAGGGATGTCTCCTCCGGGATGATCCTTCACCCAATCCGTCACGTCGTAGACCTTGCCCTGAATCGAGATCCATAGATCTGATCTCGAGTTGTGCAGACGGAGTTCTTCCGACGTGATCTGCTTCTCCTTCGCCGACATTGTCGCCCTTTCTTCTTCCCGAGGCCTCTCTCCGCCGGCCGCTTCTCCACCTCTCTCCGCCATCTCCCGATCTCGACGGGGAAGAAGGAGAAGAAGAACGAAGAAGAAGAAGAAGAGGAGTTCTGCTGTCCCGAGATATAGGTTAAGTGTTCTCCAGCTAGCAACTTGCGAGAGGTATATTCCAATAAAAGACAGGATTCGTGAACTCTAAGATGCTCCGCGGAGCAGTGTACCGCGTCGAATCAGAAAAATTAGATTTCGGTAATTATTTAAATGATTAAGTAGGCCAAGAGTCCAGGTTGGCGTACGGTACGCTCGCCACGTGGAGCGTAGCCAGTAGGTAGAGAGGTTTTGATTTTGGGCCGAATAGGCTGGCCTGGGGTGGGCGGGGAAGGTGGCCCGGACATAAGCTCGATCCAACGGTCAGGATTTTTCTGCGGATAAGATATTTCTCTCCTCTCTTCTCTTCCGGTCGCGGATGGGGTCTCCTTCTCTCTATCTCTCTGCGGAGTGGGTTTCATTGGCGAATCGTGAGGGCATGAAGACGACGCGTCCGTCGAGATTCTCCCGTCGCGAATCTTGATCTTTGATTTTCAGAGAAAATTGGGGAAGACGAGCAAATCTTGAACTAGGTCTTAAGTTCCACCCTGTCGATCCAGTTTCTCGCCCAATTTTCTACTCTTTTTGTACTTTCCGTGGCTGAGGAAGAAGCGCTTCGCTCTCGGCTAGATAGATGGGACCGTACGGATGTCGACAAGAGTGGCAACGATGGAGGGCGTAGTGGGTGGATTCAGTTTTGAGCCATCATCGCGTTGTTTTGGTTTCGGGGATCAATCAAAGGTGTCAATTTGCGATGGGATTTTCTATGGCGACCCATTGCCGTTGCGTGATGCGGCGACCGCTTTCGGTTCTTTCGCTGGCTGTTGAAGGCAAGGTTCCGGCCTGGCGAGACGTGAATTGCTTTTCTCAGATTTGGGGGAGCTCGCGAGTTACATTTCCTAGAGTTTCATTTCGGGGACATGCAGAAAAGGTTAGATTTTTGCTCAGCTCACTCTCCACCAATGTTTTATGTACTTTCTGTCCTCTGAATTTCAATGGGTTTTGCCAATTTTCTTGATATTACTATTCATATTCGAGGGTGTAGAACTTGAGGCTTCCGCCTGCCGCATGCTTGAAACACGTTGAGAGTGGAGGAGAAGAAGATTTCCATTATAATGCCGACAGCTCTGACTCTGTGGAGGAGGGGTCAAAGGTCAATACCCGTTGGATTTCAAAGCTCCAAAAGGTTGGGTTGGTTTTCCAGATTTAATATCATTGAGTTTTAATATAACCGTGCCAAAATTCCACTTTCCTTGCTGTTTTTCGTTCTTAGTTTGTAGTAATGTCTCTCGATTTGGTGAATGGGATATGAATATAATGCACTTTGCTACTCCTAAGAAATGGTCCGAACAAACAATTAGAAAGACTATGAACACTTGTTATCGATGCGTTCACCTCTTTGACACGGTTTTGGAACATGCCGCACTTGGTGGCTGCTGAAGAAGTTAACCTTAACTCATCTGACGATGATCGTCTCCTTTTTTCATCTGTTTTGATTTTAAGAACCGATCGTTCATCTTTAATTCAGCTGGCGCAATATTTTTATTTTGATCTGATGGTTGATTATAGACTGTATCATAGAATCAATTTAAAGTTGCATGGGATGTGGACTGGATTACGTTCTGGTTAAAAACATAAAAAATTTTATATCTCCTCTTCATTAATTCTCTGAAAGTTGGACAACTTTTAAGTGGGGTTTATTTTCGCTAAATTTCGTTCCCGCCATTTATCTTTGAATGGTTTATTCAGACTTTCCTAATTGTCTCAGATAAGTAAACGAATCCAGCGTGCACCGTTAGCTCATTGGAGGTTAGACATCGCCAAAAGTGGACTCAGTTTGATTTAGTTTATTTACATTTCAGGCATTTGTCAAGTTCTTCAAGCCGTCGGAGGAGACCTGGAAGGTGCCATGGACTGCTGAGACCATCATCCAGGTCAGTTTAAACCTCTTAAAAAATTAACCCATTCTAACTATAGCATCATAACAGAAAACATCATATTCATAAAAATAAAACGACGGTGATATGGGGATGCAGATTGTGCTGCTCTGGATCATAACCTTCTGGTTCGTGGGCTCCTGGATTGTCCCTTTCTTGGCCCATGTAGCGGGCGTCAGCAAGGAATCCTTGACTTACAGAGGCCAGGCTCTGTACAGCCTTCTCACGGATATCGTCGAGGGCCTTGCCGGCATTGCCATCCTCCACCGGTGTTTGTCGAGGTTCTTCCCGCTGCCCTCTGGCTGGTTCCGGTTCAGCCTTAAGGGCAGCTGGCACCTGGACGTTGTACTGGGCTGCCTCCTGTTCCCGCTGGTCAATCTTCTGTCACAGGTGAACCTTGACCTGGTTCCCATGGTGTCGACTTCCCCGGCAGGGGTATCCAGTGTAGAGCAGTCGATCCTGGCTCGGGACCCTGTGGCCATGGCTCTGTATGCAGTGGTGGTCACGGTCTGCGCCCCGATCTGGGAGGAGATTGTGTTCAGAGGTTTCCTCTTGCCCTCCTTGACCAGGTACATGTCCCTGCGCTGGTCCATCCTGGTCAGTGCCTTGGCCTTTGCCCTCGCCCACTTCAACGCCCAGAGGCTGCTTCCCCTCATCTTCCTCGGCGTTGTCATGGGTGCTGTCTTCGCCCGCTCCAGGAACCTCCTCCCCTGCATGCTTCTCCACAGTCTGTGGAACGGCTTCGTCTTTTTGGATCTTATGAGGTAACATTTTCCTCTTTGTCAATCTTGATTAGAACAGAAGTCAATGACTGAGACCTCATGGAGCTACTCAGTCCACCAGGGAAGAGAGTCAATCATGAAGCCAAACCAAACCTGAATTCAGGCACAGGAATAAGTAAATTCATTGACCTCCTTGAACTACATTATCATCCGTACAAGTCAATCCTGAGCAGAATTCACATCCAATTCAGAGTCTGCTTGGCCTGCAGCGATCATGGCCATGAGAGCGCCACCATGAACCCGGCCCTCGGGCAGCTTCAGTGTCTGGGCAGCTGCAGCACCACCACGGACGCAGCTGTCCTGGACGAGGGCGGCATGGGTGGCACAGAGGGTGCTCTTGCTCCGGGCAAAGCGGTCACAGGGGGCAGCACCAGGTATCTGCCAGAGGCATCTGTTGCCACCACCGTGAGCCTTGCAGAAGTCGGTCCGGCCTTGAGCACTCTTGGTGCAGCCCTCTGCACAGCACCGCTTACCACCGCCGTGGCGGACACAGAACTCTGTCCGGCCCCTGGCGCTTTTGGTGCAGCCTGCGGCGGCGCATCGCTTACCACCGCCGTGGGCCACGCAGAATTGCGTCCCTCCGTGGACGCTCTTCGGGCAGACACCCCCGCCCTGGAATTGGCAGCGCTTGCCGCCACCGTGGGCCTTGCAAAAGGGCGTGCTGCCCTCTGCCCCCCTGGTGCAGCCCAGGGTTGCGCACCGCTTGCCACCGCCGTGCGCCTTGCAGAAGATGGTGCTGCCCTGGGCGCCTTTCGCGCAGCCAGGGAATTGGCATCGCCGCCCGCCGCCGTGGGAGATGCAGAGACCAGAGTGGCCCTCGGCACTCCGGGCACAGCCCTCTCCCTGGCACCTCTTCCCGCCGCCGTGACGAATGCAGAGCCCAGACCGGCCGCGGGCGGCCTTTGTGCAGCCCTCATACCCGCACCGCCGCCCGCCACCATGGGCAATGCAGAAATCGGTCCGCCCCTCGGCACTCTTGGTGCAGCCCAGGAACTCGCACCGCCGGCCGCCGCCGTGGGCCTTGCAGAACGCGGTCCGACCCTCGGCCCCCTTGCCACAGCCCGGCCGCTGGCACCGCCGGCCGCCGCCGTGGGCAATGCAGAGGCCCGACGCCCCCCTCGCGCCCTTCTCGCATCCCTCGAAGGAGCAGCACTTTGCCAGCGGGTTGCAGGCAGAAGGGAGTGGAGACTTGGCAGAATTGGCACAGCTGAAGTGAAGCAGAGAGGAGCCGTCGTCTGTGGAAGAGGTCTCCTGGGGCTGGGAGAAGGCAGGGGAGGTGCAGGTGATGGAAGAGTAGTGGCCCAGAGAGAGGCTCAGCTGGAGGTCACAGCCCGGTTGAGGGGGTGGCATGAAGCTAAACTGGCGGCCTAGATGTAGGTCAAAGTCTGGAGCTGGATCAGGGGGCCGTCCCTTATCTGTGCAAGAGCTCGTCTTGGTTATATCCGTCGTCAAACTTGTCGTCGAACCCACACCAAGAATGCGAGAGGAGACGAATCGCCCCCAGTCGCTTCCTCCATGGGAGCTTTCCCATTTTCTCTTATTTCTTCTCTGCGCGTCTTCCATCACCTCATCCAACTCGAAGGGCTTCAGAAAGTAGTTCATCTTCTCACGGATTAAACCAAGGCTCGATCGAGCACCAGGGAATTTCGCTTTCTCGGCTATCTCAATTTGACGGGTGCTTCAGAGGAGAAGTGGGGATCTCAGCTGGGGTCGTATCGTCTCCATAAAGATGATTAGAGAGCAGAGACGCCGGGCTTTGGACGGAGGCACCGCCGCTGACGAATCCCGAAGTATCTCGGCGGTCCATCTCCGGCGGATTTCAACAGATGAACTTGAGAACACGCGGAAAGTTCAGGCAGCCATAGATGACGAAGCAGATGGGAACATCAGCATAACAACGCTTCCTGTCAACGAAGAACCCAGATATCGTTAGTTAAGGAGGAAAATCTCAAGATTGTACTGATCTGAGACGAATGATTTTTGCACATGACAGCGGATTGTGAATCTGGGTCCTCTGTATTTTACGTGTTAGAGGAAAAAATCAGAACATACGACTAATTTCGTAGCTGGGTGAATGCCGAATGAAATGTCTACCCGACGGCCACGAATCGGGGGATAAGTATTCGTACAGATGAAAGACAATAAAGGGTAAAAACAGATCTCGATCTACTGCGAATAGGAAAAGGGGATGGAGTCGGGGTAAAGGTTGAAGCTGTAAAGGATTTCCGCGCCAGAGGATAATCCCCGATTGAATATGAAGAAGAAAGGGTCTGGAAATCTAAGTCGGGCGTTTCGAGCAGAGAAACGATACATGAACCATATTCCCTACCAAGGAGAGAAAATTCCCGATTTCTCAAACGATGGTTCCTACAGATCAACCCGAAAGGAGAGGGAAGAGGCGAAGAAGAAGAAATAAAACGATGGGTCTTGCAGAGGGAGAGTAGAACAGGAAGAACTTCTCACCTGTCGGGTGGAGGAAATCTGCAGGGCAGCGGAGGAATCGACGCGTTCACGGGAACGTCTGCGCAAGAGAGGAGCTGCGATAGGAGGGGAGAGACGGAAGAGAAAGCGAAGGGTGTGGAAAGTAAGGCACAAAGGGGGAAATCGTCCGAACTCAAAAACCCACGAGGCGGCGCCCCGCGAAGTATCCGCCGCGGATTGGATGGCGCTCGGCGACACGTAGCCTCGTCCAGGGGCCACGAGAGCGACGGGCATCTTCCTTCCGTCATCCTGACGTCATCTCCCCACGCTAGCCGCCACGGACCCACCCCCTGCCCCCTCTTGTCGCATTCATTCATTAACCGGTCCCCCATCGCCAAAGAAGCGATCTTTCCTTCTCCCTTCCGCCGCCTCCGCCGTTCCGCAGATGGGTTCATCACCACGTTCATTCCGTCCCGTTCTGTCATCGTCTACTGGCGATGGAAACGGATACCTTCCCCGTTCTTCTTAAGAAAACCAGACTATCTATCGTATATTTTAAGCCGCCGTAGAGGAGAAATCTGGGGGCCGATGTTGGTCGGTTAAAGGAAGCTCTTTTGCGAGGAAAAAAAAAACCGCTCCCGCCCTCTGCCGATCTATCAAGTCTTGCACTAAAAGACGGCACAAATGTCGGCCATAGCGACCACGCCCCATATGGCTGTGGACCGTTCATGCCTGTCGACGTCAAGCAAGTGAAAATTTAAAAGAGGGAAAATCCAGAGAATCCGCAAGAGATGCCGGCATATACTGTAAAAATGCCCAGGAAGGAAGACAGGATAAGGTCTAGGTGCATTTTGGGTCGTCGCTGAGCTCCTGATCTTATATCGTGGAGTGTTGATCAGATAGATTGTCTACAGTGCGCGGGGAAGATTAACTGTGTGGGGACTTAGAGCGAGGGGCGATCGATTGCGATCTGGTGAGGCCGACGCGATCCAGCGGCGCCTTTCGACGCTGACAAGGCAGATATTTCGGCGGATAGGCCGACAACGGATATGCGGCCGCGCCGCTGGCCCCCGTACAACGGAAGGTAGGGAAGAGGACAAGTTGCTGCCCGAGCCACCGCCAACGAGATGACCTCATACGGGGAATCTCTCTCTCTCTCTCTCTCTCTCTCTCTCTCTCTCTCTCTTCATCTCTCTTTCGCACGCATACACAGTGTGCGGCCATCCGGACGGGACGCGGCCCCGGCCCCGCGGAGGGCTGGGACGCGTGACGGGACGCGATCCTGGCCCCGGCCCCGGCGGTGAAGGGGGGACGTTGGACGCCGTTCCGGGCCACCCCAGACTCTGGGGCCCAGAGTTCTCAATTTCTCATTCATTTATACTTTTTTTGAATTTTTACTTGAGAAAATAGATAATTCTCTTCCTCTTCTCCTTCTTCCTCTTCTTCTTCCCCCTCTTCCTCTTCCAAATTTCTCTTCTTCTCCTCTTCTTATTCTTCCTCTTCCACTACCTAAATTCCAGAAAAGACCACATTCAAAGTTCAAACACGAAAATAACACATTCTTCTTCTTCCTCTTCTTCTTTCCCCTCTTCCTCTTCCAAATTTCTCTTCTTCTCCTCTTCTTATTCTTCCTCTTCCTCTTCCTCTTCCACTACCTAAATTCCAGAGAAGACCACATTCAAAGTTCAAACACAAAAATAACACATTCTTCTTCTTCCTCTTCTTCTCCTCCCTTTTCTTCTTCTTCCCCCTCTTCCTCTTCCAAATTTCTCTTCTTCTCCTCTTCTTATTCTTCCTCTTCCACTACCTAAATTCCAGAAAAGACCACATTCAAAGTTCAAACACGAAAATAACACATTCTTCTTCTTCCTCCTCTTCTCCTCCCTTTTCTTCTTCTTCCCCCTCTTCCTCTTCCAAATTTCTCTTCTTCTCCTCTTCTTCTTCTTCCTCTTCCACTACCTAAATTCCAGAAAAGACCACATTCAAAGTTCAAACACGAAAATAACACATTCTTCTTCTTCCTCCTCTTCTCCTCCCTTTTCTTCTTCTTCCCCCTCTTCCTCTTCCAAATTTCTCTTCTTCTCCTCTTTATCCTCCTCTTCTTATTCTTCCTCTTCCTCTTCCACTACCTAAATTCCAGAAAAGACCACATTCAAAGTTCAAACACGAAAATAACACATTCCAGCAAAGTGCCTTGCCTGCTTATATTCTCAAATGGAGAAAGAAACGAATCCATTGCACATGTATGTCTTTAGTGTAATAACTGCAATAGTTCTATAAAAGAAAAACAAGACAATTAACTACCAAATGGAGAACTGTTGACGGGAGCAAACACGCGCTTCAAGACTTCGTTTTCTCGCTTGTTGTCCTAAAAATTGTTAAAAGAAGAATGATTATTTAGTGTATGAAAAAATGAAGAGTTTAAGAGAAGTACGTACATTAGTCACCATTCTCCGTCAACGTAGCCATGCCCGCCACTTTCTTCGTGTGGAAGGGGGAGAGGGATCTTGTACTCCGCATTAATCCAACTCCTCGTGGCCATCAAAACCTCAAGACTTAAGTCCTCCATACATGATCTTTTACTTGTTACAATATCTCGCTGGAGAACAAGCGGTCGGCCGGAGCACTTGTGGCCGAGATTGACAACACATCCTGAGCCACTTTGCACAAATTTGGGAACAAAAATGCTCCTGCATTTTTCCACCAAATTAATGCATCATCATTGCAAAGTGGCTCCGCTAAGAACTTGTCCAACTCATTACTCGGACATGTCATTAATGTATTTGATGCACTTGGTAGCAAACGTTGTTTATATTTCGCCAAGAACGGGGGATCTTTATGACCCACATTCTGCTCCTCATCATTTTGTTGTCCCCCATTCGTTGTCGCCTCCACTATTTCTTCTTTAAGAAGCCCTAAGATGAATGTTCTCACCTCTTCGTAGACTTCTTGCCTGAGAGCACTCTGCTTCACTCGAGGATCAAGCAACATAGCCGCGGCCAAAATCATATTGCCCCTCAAAGTTTCCACATATTCAACAAGCTTTCCTTGGATTGCAGTGCATGCATTCGAGATGGCCAACAATTCTGTTGATGGTAGGAAAGTGCTGACATTAAAGTACTGAGAATGATCGAGTTTTTCCATCACTTCATACATGTGTTCCAACAATGCGTCCATAGTGGTATAGACGTCCGATGCTGAAATTCGTTTTGAAGCGCTGAGCATTTGTGTTGCATCTCGTAACGGCTCTAATATATCACATAAATCTTTCACTATTGTCCAATCTTGTGCAGACAAAGAGTAATTCTTCTTTGAAGTTGATACCAAGCAGCAAGCAGCGTCATCCAAGATGGTCCTCTTTGCATAAGCGCTCTTAAGCATTGCAAATGTAGAATTCCAACGGGTCGCACAGTCAAGTGGTATCTTATTCGCGTCTGGCGCACCGCGCCTCTTGCATAGATCAACATATTGGGCGTATCGTCTGGTGGACCCACGAAGTGCTGATATCAATGCTTGAACACGAACAACTACGTTTCCCACGGTAGACAATGTTTGACCATGCGGTATTTCCAACGAAGACAAATCTGGAAAAGTGATATTAAGTGCCTTCAAACCTGCTTGGACTGCTAGGTTCAAAATATGGGCAGCACACGGAACTTGTCTTTGAGGTGAAAAACCAATGTTTGTACCCTCTAACTTCCTCGCTAAATGAATCATCATGGTCTCGTTGTTTGATGCATTGTCGGTGGTTATGGATGATACCTTACCCAACAAGTTCCATTCATCAAGCAATGTATATAACACTTCACTCATCGCCTCTCCCGTGTGTGGGCCCACAAGCTCTCGAACAGCAAGCACGCCGTCACACAAACACCACTTGGCATTTATCCAATGCACAGTAACACCAAGAACTGGGATACCATTGGGAGATGTCCAAGCATCGACAGTCAAGGAAACACGCCGCACATCATCGAAACGCTGTTTCAACTTCTCTTTCATGGTTGAAAAAATTTTGACAGTTTCTTTCCGCACACCCTTTGCTCCTGGAAGAACAAGGTTTCCTTGGTAGACGTGTTGTATTATTTCTCTGAATGTAGGGTGCTCCACACTTCTAAATGAATGATCGGTCGCCGCAACATGACGTGCAATTAGTGTTTTTAAAATGTCCAATGAAAAACCTGTGTAATATTATTTTGTCGATGATGACTTGCCGACATATGACAGCATAGAAAGTTGTTTTTCTCGTATCCCTTTCAAATCATTGTGTATCTGCTTGTGGAGGTGATTACAATGGCGCCAAAAGACATTCGTGCTGTTATCCTTGTTCCTTGTTAATATAACTTCTCTTACTGGATTCACCGAAGCACACAAGTTGCACTTGTATTTTTTTCCCTCCAAATGAGTAAAATACTGCAGAATCTTTGACTTCTGCCCACCTAATTTTTTGGCTGATGATTCATCCACCGATGACTCAGGACGAGGGCTACATTGAGTCGATGATGTTGCCTCCCCACTGTCATCATCGACTAATAAATTCTCATGCATCTCTTCGACGGAATCCATACTGCAACTGATTTCAATATTAGATTTGTCAACCTTTTTTCCAACTTGCGAGGTTGACATGCAATCCCACAATAATTTGACTAGCTACTTTACATTCAAAATTACAAATACGACAAAACATTCAAAATTATAAAAAGAATATTGCAATCAAAAGACTCTTATGAGGAATTTGATCGGAAGATTTAGATCGGAAGATTTAGATCGGAAGAGGGAATAAGAAGAGGAAGAGGGAAGAAGAGAGAAGAAGAAGAGGGAAGAAGAGGAAGAGGAAGAGGAAGAGGAAGAGGGAGAGGGAAGAAGAAGAGGAAGAGGGAAGAGGGAAGAAGAAGAGGAAGAAGGAAGAAGAAGAGGAAGAGGGAAGAAGAGAGAAGAAGAAGAGGGAAGAAGAAGAAGAGGAAGAGGAAGAGGAAGAGGGAGAGGGAAGAAGAAGAGGAAGAGAGAAGAGGGAAGAAGAAGAGGAAGAGGGAAGAAGAAGAGGAAGACGGAAGAAGAGAGAAGAAGAAGAGGGAAGAAGAGGAAGAGGAAGTGGGAGAGAGAAGAAGAAGAGGGAAGAAGAGGAAGAGGAAGAGGAAGAGGAAGAGGAAGAGGGAGAGGGAAGAAGAAGAGGAAGAGGAAGGAGGGAAGAAGAAGGGGAAGAGGGAAGAAGAGAGAAGAAGAAGAGGGAAGAAGAGGAAGAGGAAGAAGGAGAGGGAAGAAGAAGAGAAGAAGAAGAGGGAAGAAGAGGAAGAGGAAAAGGAAGAGGAAGAGGGAGAGGGAAGAAGAAGATGAAGAGGGAAGAGGAAGAGGAAGAGGGAAGAGGAAGAGGAAGAGGGAAGAGGAAGAGGAAGAGGGAAGAAGAAGAGGAAGAGGGAAGAAGAAGAGGAAGAGGGAAGAAGAGGAAGAGGAAAGAAGAAGAGGAAGAGTATTGCAATCAAATTTGACATTCAATCCCACAATAATTTGACTCACTACTTTACATTCAAAGTTACAGATAAGACAAAACATTCAAAATTACAATAAGAATATTGCAATCAAATTTGACATTCAATCCCATAATAATTTGACTCACTACTTTACATTCAAAATTACAGATAAGACAAAACATTCAAAATTACAATAAGAATATTGCAATCAAAAGATTCTTATGAGGAATTTGATTGGAAGATTTAGATCGGAAGAGGGAAGAAGAAGAGGAAGAGGGAAGAGGGAAGAAGAAGAGGAAGAGGAAGAGGAAGAGGAAGAGGAAGAGGGAGAGGGAAGAAGAAGAGGAAGAGGGAAGAGGGAGAGGGAAGAGGAAGAGGAAGAGGAAGAGGGAAGAAGAAGAGGAAGAGGGAAAAAGAAGAGGAAGAGGGAAGAAGAGGAAGAAGAGGGAAAAAGAAGAGGAAGAGGGAAAAAGAGGAAGAAGAAGAGGAAGAAGAAGAGGAGGAAGAAGAAGAAGAAGAAGAAGAAGAAGAAGAAGAAGAAGAAGAAGAAGATAATGAAACTTGATTTTTACCTCATCAACTAAGAGCTGGGTAGTGCACTCCGCTGTCTGCAGGGGGGAACCCAGTCTGGACTCTGGACGGTAGCCTGTGGACTGTGGTCTGAAGGGGGGGCCGCGAGTTCTGCAGAGTCGTCGGAAACTCCCTTCTAGGGCTTCTATATTAGGGTTAATATCACGGTTCAGCCTAAAGTTTTCCGAAAATTTGAGTTACAGCCCTATCTTTTTTTTCGCCGCGTCACAGCCCGAAACGCCCATTTGGTCCGCCGCCGCAGCCTGGGCGTGACGTGGACTCGACGTGGCTGCCAGGTGGAATTCTGGCGGCGTCCACGTAAGCGGAATCCACCTGGCAGACACGTGGAGTCCACGTCATAACGCGATTTGAAGAAAGTGAGAAATAGGAACGATTAGTCACCTGGGAGTGAGTCACCCGGGAGAGAGCGCAGAAGGGTGGTGAAGGAGAAGGAGACGGTGGAGAAGGAGGAAGAAAGGGCGTCGGGGAGAAGGGGCTTTCGCGCTGATCAAGGACTTTGGCCACAACGGCGACCACGCCCTTTCTTCCTCCTTCTCGCCGTCGCCCTCGCCCTCCTCGATCGGCTGAAGCGGCCACTCGACTCTGTCACGCCGACGGTCCTCACCTGCAACACCGTCATCAACACCTGCGCCCGGGCCACGGAGGTGCCTTGGGAGAAAGAGGAGATGGGCAAGCTAAATTCATGCTCTTCCATACCCATTTGCCCATTTGCGCTTGCTGTTCTAGGGTTCTTCGAACAGGATGATGTGGGCAGAGAAGATGTTCTACGGACGTGCCTGGTTATGTTGGGAGCAGTTGTTCTTGCTGTGGCTTTCTTGACCTTCTCTATCAAGAAGATGATCGCCACTTATATCTTCGGTATCCTTGGAATCTCTGGGATTGTGCTTCCGGATTGGGAGTATTTCGATCGTGATTACTCTCAGTGGCTGACTCCCATGCCTGCTGATAGCCACAGTGGCACCGTCGGCGCATTCGACCAGAGCTCCAGGTTTGATTGATCTTCAATTTGGGAAGTATGATATCGCAATCTATCTCAATTTCAATCTATCTTAATTCTACTAAATTTAACTTCCCAAGTGGAATGTAAATTTTTAACTACCTTGAATTTTGTGATAAAAATCTGAGAAAGTATTCCTTCCCAGGTTGTTATCAATCAGATTGGAGAGGCCCTCTCATCTGCAACTGAGGTTCTTTAATCGTTAGCTTTCCGAGTCTTATGTCTCTGCCAAAGGGTTTCTTTTTCACCAGATAAATCTCATCATTTACTGGGAAGCAGCAATTGGAAATTTAGTAGGCCCGTGTATAATTTTTCACCAGGTTGAAGGAATGTAGAGTGTTGCTTCTGATCTTGCTGAGGTGGTCTGTGAAGAACGAGCACTTACTGAAGAGTGCGGAGAGCTCTTGGCTCTGACGCAGGCACTGCAGGTAAGTGAGCTATCCACTAGTCAATAATTTCTTTTTTTGTAATATGAACGTTATTCTTAATAAGACATTTTTTTTTGTTCATTCATAAGTACCAATTTCTGTTAGACAATAATTATATTTGCTTTTGTTAATCAGTTCAGCCGACTTCCCATTCCACGAGAATCTTGGCGTGGGAGATGATCTTCCACCTTAAATTTTTTTCATAATTTAATGTCAAATTTATAGAATTGTAGGTGTCTCTAAATATAAGAAATCTGTAAATTGTTAACTTTAAATTTTCTTGTGCAGATGCGTTCAAACAAATAGACTGTCTAAGAAAACTGATATTTACAGTTTTGGGGTCGTTCTGCTTGAGCTCGTTACTGGAAGGCCAGCAATTGATGTGGACAGAACCCACATTACTCAGAGAGCTCAAACAAAACTGGAACAGGGAGATGTATGCAGTATTGTGGACCCAAGAATATAAGGCGAATATGTATCCCCATGACAGGCCGTCCATAACTGATGTTGTTGTGCAACTAAAGGAATTTAAAGTTGTATCCCCACTTTCACATGCTGACTTCTGGTTATTGCACTTAATGTTTAGTTTGGTTTATCGTTTTGGTTAATGAATTAATTGAGCAGGCCTGAGGAAATTAAGCAAATTACATTATAATGCTGATCTAGTGCCTAATGAAATTGTCTTCTAAATGTTTGAAATTATGCCACCTGAAGAAGCAAACACATACAAATTTCATGACGTTTTTAACAGGAATTATTGATACACATCTATGTCGATAAAACCATTCACATTAAAAGCAACATCATAAACAACGGTTTGAAATGTTTTGATAAATCATTACAACCACCTGGATCATACGTCTTCCGCTTGTATATGTACCTTCCATTTTCATCCTCATCATTGGTATCATTGGGGGTTAACATGTCACCCTCGGAATCATCATACTCGCTATGATATCCAGCAACAAATGTTTGTTGTTGGACATGTTCGTTTCTAAGTCTGTGGCCGTCTACCAATTCCTCATCCCATTCGTCACTCGAATATTCGTCGGGGGCACTTAAGTACACTTCACTTTCCTCCTCTTCCCTACCTATATCATATTTAGAGTCATCATCGCTATCGTAATCAGAACCAAACACCTTACACTCGTCATCAGCCCTGTATAAGAGATAGATGGAAAACAATAATTGATCATGCGTGCAAAATACTTAAATTACCAAGGAGATCTTACATTCTTCTACGACAAACAGATATCTGAAATTACATTGGAAATAATAAAAAATACAATATTTAAGTACAAAGGGAAAAATAAAGATAATAAAAACTTACATTACTTAAAACCAAGCATCCACCGTCAAAGAATAGAAGAACGCCTAAAAACTCAAAAAAACAAAAGGATGTTCGCATTGAGCCGAGGAGTTAAGTCAATTAGAATTCCAAAACGTATGGGTTAAAAAGGAATTTTGCATTAAGGTAGATATGTACAAAGATAGAGAGCTACGTAGCTAGACAGAAAGACGGTAGATATGTACATTGATAGGTAAGAAATCATGTAGAAAAAGCACATTAATAAACTGACATAAATAATGAGATATACAGTCCATAGATATCCTCTGCGGTTTAAAAAAACCAGCAGGTCACCACACGAGGAAACAGTCCACAGATAGAAAGATGGTTATATCTAACAAATTATAAGATCATTTAAAATCCACCTATCCCAACTAAAGATCATTTAAAATCGACCTATCACAGAATGAACACGCGGATGAATGACTCAAACCATTCAATGTTAATCCATCGTCATTAAATTTTCATAAAATTTCAGCAACATGGGCCAAAAATTGCCGACAATAACAAGAAATAGACAGTAAGATAGCTTCTACAGCCCAGGCAATGAATGTTTAAGGCAATTTTCAAAAGCCAGTACTGTCAATCGACGCGCAATAAGATACATTCTTAGAGAATATACATGAAAAATCTGAGAAAAAACGAGGAGATGAACAATGACTCAGCAAATGAATATGCAGATGAATTAGTCGAACCATTCAATGCTTACTCATCATCATTAAATTTGCAAAACATTTCAGCAATATGGGCCAGAAATTAGCGGTGATAAAAAAAATAGCCAAGAGAATTTTAGGACAATTTTCACACGCAAGAACTGTCGACCGACACGCAGCAAGATACATTCGTCGAAAATAAACATGAAAAATCTGAGAAAAAACTAGGAGATGACCCATGATTAAGTGAATGAACACGCGGGAGAATGACTCAAACCATTTAATGCTAATCCATCGTCATTAAATTTTCATTAGATTTCACCAATTTGGCCCACAAATTGGCGGCGATATCAAGAAATAAACGGTAGGATAGCTTCAAACTCTGTTGAATAGATGTTCGCTCTACTTTTATACGACTTTCCTCAGATCAATATCACCTTGAGGAATTTAACATTACAGAGTTTGTGTTAAAAAAAATCAATGTTACATAGGTATATCTTAGACCTCTAATTAGCAGATCAGTGGGCCTGAATGGCTACGAAAAGTGTTTTAGTTGAAGTGGCCTCTGATATGAACCTAGGTGTTCTATTCGGGAGGGAAAGGAAGAAGAGAAAACTGGCTCAATGTATTTGGGAATAGGAATATGCAGGTGGAATGTGCATAAAACGGTAAGACTGAAATGTATTTCCTCAAACTAAATGCCCTATAGATCACCCAAGTGACGCAGCAAAAAGGAACGATCTGCCTGATTAGAACCTTAGTAGGGACATAGAGCCAAGAACCCTACCTCGTGGAACGCCCGTAGACAAGAAGAAGCTTGCAACGAGCTCTCCTCTCCTCTCCAACGAAGCTCACGTAAAATGGAAGCCCCTTCTCCCCGACGCCCTTTCTTCCTCCTTCTCCACCGTCTCCTTCTCCTTCACCACCCTTCTGCGCTCTCTCCCGTGTGACTCACTCCCAGGTGACTAATCGTTCCTATTTCTCACTTTCTTCAAATCGCGTTATGACGTGGACTCCACGTGTCTGCCAGGTGGATTCCGCTTACGTGGACGCCGCCAGAATTCCACCTGGCAGCCACGTCGAGTCCATGTCACGCCCGGGCTGCGGCGGCGGACCAAATGGGCGTTTCGGGCTGTGACGCGGCGAAAAAAAAAGATAGGGCTGTATCTCGAATTTTCGGAAAACTTTAGGCTGAACCGTGATATTAACCCTCTATATTATAAAGGGCCGCGTCACCGCGTCCCGTCCACAGGGCAGGACGCGAGACGGAGTCGCCGGGGGGCCGCCGGCCCCAGGGGCCGTGCGCTCCTGGACGTGCGCCGGGACGGCGGCCCCTAGGGCCACGTCCCGCGGCCCCAGGCCGGTGACGACCGCACACTAATACACACACACACACTCTCTCTCTCTCTCTCTTCATCTATCTCTCGCACGCATACGCACACACTCGCTTCATCTCTCTCTCGCACGCATACACACTCTCTCTCTTCATCTCTCTCTCGTACGCATACACACACACTCTCTCTCCCTCTCGCTCTCTCTCTTCATCTCTTTCTAGCACATTCACACAATCTCTCTGTCACACGTACACATACTCTCCCTCTCTTCATCTCTCTGTATCACACGGACACACTCCTCTCTCACACATACACACGCTCTCTCTCTCTCTCTCTCTATCACACGCACACACTCTCTCTTCATATCTCTCTCACACACACACACACTCTTCATCTCTCTCTCCATCATACGCAAACACACTCTCTTTTCATCTCTCTCTCCATCATACGCACACGCAGTCTCTCTTCATCTCTCTCCATCATACGCACACGCACTCCCTCTTCATCTCTCTCACACTCACACTCTCTCTTTATCTCTCTCACACACTCTCTCTCTTTCTCAGTCTCTCAGACACACTCTCTATCAGTCACAAATACACACACGCCCTCTCTCTCTCAATCACACATACACTATCAATTCCTCCCTTTCCCTCTCTCTCTCTATTTCTATTTCTTCCTCTCTGCATGCCTGTACATTTGGATCTATTAGGGAAACTAACAGAGAGAAGGAAGAGCTATATAATTGCTTAAGATTAATGAGAAATGACCGGTTCTCGGCAGGTTTGGACTGGAACCGGATTCATTATTGGGGAAAACCTACTCCTACCCTCTCATTTAGCCCATCAATTTTGGCTAACCCACCTTAGTCGTCGAGATGAAACAACTCAATATGTGAAATCCTGGCCGATTCAAAAGATGATGATACTAATCGGCTGCGTAATGATTTCTTTTTTATTTCTACAAGCTTGATTCTTGTGGAGACAACTGAGGGCAGATGAAAGTTTGTGTCTTTCTTAGGAAGACTGGTCAACTTACTTGATATCGTGCGTTGTAATCTTAATAATTTGCTAGTTTGTTGATGCCGTTGAACTCATGTTTTCTCATTCTGGTTACAGCCTTGATTTCTTTAGGGCGTTTCCAATTAGATGCTGCAAGTGTATTGATGCCGTTGAACTCGTGTTTTCTCATTCTGGTTACAGCCTTGATTAGATATTTCACATGAACACATGTCATATGATATGTTGTAGAAAATTAGAAAATAAATTGATCTATTTGAACTTAATGATCAAGTGTATAAATCAAGATAGAGTGAATGATTATAAAATGACTATGATGTTGACTCATTAATTATCCAAGACATTTCTCATCGAAGAAACTGACCAAATTGCCTCTAATGGTTTGCGCAAGAGCCACGAACTGGAATTTTATTACCATGAAGACCAAGGTAGTTCTTTCATTATATTTTAGTAATTTTTAACTGTCTTCCATTGAAAATTAATCTATTTAGACCTCTTTCACAGCAAAAAAATATATAAATCATGTATAGAATTCGTGACAATGATTCATACGCTAGTGTGCTGTGTTATGAAGCAGAAGACAACCATTTTGATTAAGTATAATGAAGTTGGTTTTTTAAAGAGAGTTCAACATGTTAAGTATTTTGATTTCTAGTATAAAAGTTTAGAACATGAAATAATCCATAACTGAATTGATACGGAAGAGGACAACTCTAGGAGACAAATAACCAACAAGAAACGGAGGAAATCGCGTTTTATTTATGAGATAAAAGATGGAGGCAAGCATTTCAATGTGGCTGGGAATGATGAGGTGGAGAGATAAATACCCATTTGGTGCAGAGGTGGTGTGGTTGTGTTGGAAGCAAGTGGTGCAGAGAGGGGTATGACTGAGTTTGAGGACTCACGTTTGGTGTCCCTGTCCTGGAGCGGTGCACGAATTTATTCGAATCTGTTATATTCCCTCTCATGATATCCACATGTCACCTTAAAAAGGTTTAGCAGGGTACTAAACTCCAATTTATTATCAACGCGGATTAGCTCCAAGACAACCCGGTGGATCGAGGATAAAAGAAGTAGAGGTAAGACGGTGTGCCTGAGCGTCAAAACCCCAGTATGGCCCAAGTTCAACGTCAAAGAATGGCGGTTCCATGCCAGATGGTGATTGGATTCCACGGTGGTGGGCAAATAAGGACACCGACGTGCCTCCCTTTTTACCATATGATGGCACATCGAGATAGTACAGCTGAAGATAAACGTCACTGTATTATTTCTTTCTCTCTCTCTCTTTCTCTCCACCACTGGATCACCGTATTTGTCTCCCTTCTCTCTCTATCTCTCTCTCGCTATCTCTGTCACTACCTTCATTTCTATCTCTATCTCTATCTCTATATCTATCTCTATATCTATCTCTATCTCTATATCTATCTCTATCTCTGTCTCTGTCTCTGTCTCTGTCTCTGTCTCTGTCTCTGTCTCTGTCTCTGTCTCTATCTCTATCTCTATCTCTGTCTCTATCTATATCTCTATCTCTATATCTATCTCTGTCTCTGTCTCTGTCCCTGTCTCTGTCTCTGTCTCTGTCTCTGTCTCTGTCTCTGTCTCTGTCTCTGTCTCTGTCTCTATCTCTATCTCTATCTCTATCTCTATCTCTATCTCTATCTCTATCTCTATCTTTATCTCTATCTCTATCTTTATCTCTATCTCTATCTCTATCTCTATCTCTATCTCTATATCTATCTAATTCTATCTCTATCTATCTCTATCTCTATCTCTATCTCTATCTCTATCTCTATCTCTATCGCTATCTCTATCTCTATCTCTGTCTCTATCTCTATCTCTATCTCTGTCTCTATCTGTATCTCCATCTCTATCTCTATCTCTCTCTTTCTCTATCTCTATCTCTTTCTCTTAATCTCAATCTCTCTCTACCTCTATCTCTATCTATATCTCTGTCCCTATCTATATCTCTATATCTATCTTCATCTCTATCTCTGTCTCTGTCTCTATCTCTATCTCTATATATATATCTACTCTATCTCTATATATACTCTATCTATGTCACTGCTGCTTTCTCTATATCTATTTCTATCCCTATCTCAATCTCTATCGGATTAGGTGACAGATTGATCCCAAAATGAGTTATCGAGTTATCGCGATAGCATACTCGGATAATTAACTGGAGCCGCTGCCATCTGCACCATTTCATTTCTATATTTCCCTCTTTATCTTATTCATCATCATTCTGGTGGTGTTTGGGAACCTTAGCCATCTGAAGGACTGAGTTCCATCGAGAATCCTTCAGTGCACATATTTTTGGGTGTCTTAGTGTCATTCCACCCCAACTTTGAGCTAATTTGAGGAGGGCCTTGGCAGTTCCCTACCATATTCACCAAGCGAAACAGCGCCCAATGGGGTCCCCTTGAGCATCTCCAGACTGTGCAACTGAGGATTGCACAAATAAATCGACAAAAGGCTTGACCATAGAGAATAATGAGGTGAGAGAGAAATCCGATGCAAGAGGTTCCTGAAGTGGTAATCCCTAGATCCATTCACAGCTATGATAAGCCTAAATAACTTTCTGATATTGATCATATGAATGTTGATTAAATTTGATTGAATAATAGTTGAACTTCATCAATTTTTATAATTAAAAAAGTATTCCCTTAACAGATTGCTTTTGATAAAAAACCAATCCCATCGTCCATTTAGTAAAAAAGTACCCTTAATTTTTATTATCAATTTTTTTTTCTAATTTCTTACCACTCATATGTTTGGCCTTCATTAATGGCAAAGCTAATTATCTGAATGTAATCATTTAAATTGAGTTTACAAGTTAGGGTTTTGAGTAGATGAACAACTGGCCAAAAGGAGACCAACTGGCCAAAGGGTAAGATGAAAAAACGGCCAATGTCATAAGAAACACACCAAAACCATATTGAATGTAGTCTCATCTAAGGATTTAGAAATGGAGAAACCACATTTTGCTTTCCATCAATATCAATGTAGTAGCTAGTGGCTGACGTCCAATCTCCATTATCTGGATCATACTTGGTGTTTGATTATGCTTCTATATGAAGATGAACCTGATGCATGTAGATGAAAATAATACTTATGGAAAGCTTAGGGGTTTTAATATATCATTGTAGTTAATTCATTGTGATCGAATAATATTTATGTAGTTTTTTAATCTCACTCAGTTAGGTGTAGTTGAGAATGAGGTCGTCACTGCATGGACTAGCATTTTGGAGATAGAATTTATTAAAAGGTATAAAAGGTATGGACTAGCATTTTATATCTCCTTTTATAAAAGGAGATATAATAGGTATATGTATGAATTTATATATTTGTTTAGGAATTTATAAGGTGCGGGCATGCGCTAGGTGGTTGCGAACAATGTCAGCATTGTGTGGCTTCACATTTTGCGGCTACACGCTTCAGTTATGTGCGGCAGCTGTGCTTTATGACTATGTAGTTGCATGGCTATGCAACACTGTGCTATGATAACTTCATGATATGCCCTATTGTGGAAACATGGTAGAACTTTCACAGGGATTATGAGGGACATACTCATAGATGTAGAGACGTGCAAGTTGTTCAAGAAATATCCGCTGAGAGAAAGAAGAATAATTACAATTTTGGAAATTCCTGCATGAAGAAACAAAAGTTTGCACATAGACTGTTCTATTACTAAATTCAAGAATGGGATTTCAAATTTTAATATTTTTATTGCTTTTTTTTTATAAATCTGATCGTATAATGCTAAGTTAGGTTATGGGGCTATGTTTTAGTGCACGAAAAACAATTTTCTAACGCAGGAGAAGCTAAATATCAATTCAAAATTGATGTCTAAGATAAACTGTACTTTGTGTACCTAGTCAGAAACTTGTTCCACCCTTGGTTCACTCCATGGGAGAGCTTCTTGAAGCCATTAACTTGCCTCGTCTCTAGAAGTATCCAGGCAATTAGAAGACTGTTGGATATCCTCTCGTTCTCCTCCCACTCTTCTTGAAGATCTTATTGATCTCCTCACCATTAAGAAGAACCTATGAAATAAGTAGAGAAAATAGAGAAAAATAAGAAAGGGGTTCACCCAGTTCTGGTTGACATGCACACTAAAACAGGAGACCCCGTTAGTTATACTTATTGGGAACTTTTCACAAAAAATCTTACTAATTAAGTATATTTTCCAACAACCTTCAATCGTAAAACCTTCGAAGCCCATATGTCAATCAAGTGAATAACTTTAAATGCCCATCCTTATTAATCAACTATATCAATATATAGATCACTTAACCAATAGTTAATTTAACCCACTCAATAGGTTAAGTTTCCAACACACAGGGTGCCAAGCTACACTTTGAGCTCTTGAAGATATAAATTTGTGTTTGAACTCTCTTATAGAACCTTGTCTGTTAGTGGTTACCATATATATATAATCCATCATTCGTAAAAGACTTCCAAATGACTTAGAGTATGGTTGGTCCTGAAATCATAATCCATCATTTAGGTAGTACTGATACATAATTGGGATAGTTGGAGATCATCTCTTCCAATATCCCTACTACCCTTGCTAAAGATTTGATGCACAATATTCCGTGATTCAATATCCTCTTATACCAAGGGCAGATGATCCCATGTTGACCACTCAATAAGCTTTGTATATATCTTAGTATATCTAATTCAAGACATCTTTGAATCCCATGGTTAGGGAATCATACATCTTAGTCAAAACATGGCTGCCCATACAGAAGATCTCCTTGGTATCTCAGGTCATAAGACCACTCATGCAATTGATGACATAGATCAATCTCATTAATTTTTAGGTATAATGTCATTATGGGGTTCATAAAGAACATTTCAGCAAACTATTTCTCAAAAGAGCACCCTCTATTTGTTCTCAGTTCTCTCTAGAATAATGGCCACACAATCAGCCCTACTTATTGTATAAGTAGAAACAGATAATACAGTTTCATCCATATAAATTTGGGTTCATGTCAAGTATCCAACGAATAGAAATATTTGGAATAAAATTTTGAAAAAATAGTGAATTTTCTATTATAATCTCATCATAATTCACTAAGCCATTCTATATGTTTCGCGGCTTCATAATAACTATTCATTTCTATGAACTTCATGGCCACATAATATCCATCATGGTATTCATATAAGTCTAGACTTACTAGATTCTGCTGCCGCAAGGTGGTCGACACCAGCGTGAAACCTCCCTCTTCCTACAACATCCTTCTTTAGATTCTTCATATAAGTCTAGACTCTTGACATCTTTTCTCCAGATTGAGAAGGTTATCATCCCCTTAGACCCAAAATTTTTTATGAAGAAATGAAAGAAAGATGATTATTCCCCTTTTTAAGGTTCAAAATGATTTTTTTGAGAAGCAAGATCATCCTATAAATGAATAAAAGGAGGTTTTTATAGGTCTGGCGAGAAATATTTTGTCGTAGACATATGTAGGATCATTCTAAGAGCTTTCTTATTGTTGTGGATCGTTCCTTTCTCTTCTACGTAAGAGGTCATGAACAGAGGCAATGACTGGATGGCCTTTTTATACCCACTTGATACTCCTTACACATGATTCAGCTACTTTAATTAACTCACAAATGTGGATCCATATAATATATGATGGTCCTTAATCCCAGTTAACATTGGCCCATCAGCTACCGCTGTTAAATGCTGCCTTTTGATTAATTCATGTGTTTGTTTCCACCATCACTGATTCACTCCTTGAATGAATAAAAAAGAGGCAATCAAATAAGGACATCAATCTTTGGTGGTCTGATTTTATTTTAGAAGATTGAATTGTCATGATAAAATCATATAATTTTCAGAAAAAAACCAGTCACTGATAATCCATATATTGGGTATAAATATGCCATCTATGGCTCTAAATTAGATGATAATATTTATAAAATTTCCTATTTGGGGGAGCTTTCCTATTGAACCCATAAGTAACATTTTGATCAGATATATATTAGTTTTTTATAAATATTTATATTTTTTGGGATTTCATATGTTTTATAGGAATTGAATTCACTAAAATATAGGAAAACTGATGCCGGACGTCGTTAGTGACGGATAACATGCAAATAAGAGCTGATAAACTGTTAATTTCATCATATTTTTGGGCTTTTAATGCATAAAACATTAATTTTTAACGCATGTTATCATGATTTTAGGTTAAAATAGTAAATTCCTTAAATTTCAAGTTAAAAAATACTTTTAATCAATACCTAGGTTAATTTTTACATTTTAAATGTTTTTAAAATGAACTTTAAATGAAATTAAATGATTAATTGACCTATTTCTATAAATAAAAAGAAATAAGTAAATAAAACAGACTTTAGAAAATAATAAAATCATTTTTAAGTATTAATACATATTTTTAGGATTTATTTTAGGTGTTTTTCCATTTAAAAACGTTTTTGTTATGAAACTGGCCCTTATTGGGTCAGTTTAAGCGCTAACGGGTGTTCAGTGTGCAGCGAGATGCATCGAGGAGAGCGCGGACGAATCACAAGCCGCGTTCAGCCTTTGGTGCATGACACGCACGCACGTCGTGCATGTCGCGCATAACGTGTGGCACGGAGCGCATGGCACGCGCTGTTACGTAGACGAATCAGGTGTCACTTAACCCCATCCCGTGCGGCGCTATGTGGACGAATTAGAGACCAGATCAGATTATAACTGTCTTCAACATTTCATGCATTTTACACGCACGCCTGACCATGCACACAACGCACAGCCGTCCACCGCGCCACGTGGACCAACCGCATCCCTCCGCACAACCTGCGTACAAAACAAATAAAAGGAGATTGGATCAATTCTTACGGGGGTTTTTATTCTTGATTTTTAAGCTCAAGGAGAGAACACCAAGCTCCCTTGAAGACTCGAGATTCAACCAGGAATGATTTGGAGCTTGATTGGGGCAGGAATTTTGCAGATCCGTCGTCGCTGTTTTTCATCAAGTTCAAGCCAAATCCGTGGAAAAATTCGGTGTTCGTTGCTCGGGATTTGCTCAAATCAACTCCCTGATAACTCCTGGTATCTCTAGGTTTATTTTGAATTCATTTTGCAATCAATTACGTGTTCAACTGTCTCAATTTCGTAGTTCATTCATGTCCACCGTTTTTTCTTAATTTCCGATTTTAATCATAGTTATTCGTAAATCTTACCTCATTTTTTAAATCCAATTAGTACTCCTAGAGTAGCAATTAACAATTTCGAATTATATCCATCTCTTAAATCGTCCAAATTAAACTAGTATTTCTTAAATTAGCAAATCGTGAATCGTATTCACGATTTGCTAATTAGGGTCATTTCTACAATTTCGAGTCAATTAGGATAAATTGAAAAAATTGAATAAAAACTTTCCTACTGTCCCAAATCCATGAGAATTTGAATTGGATTTTACTAGACCATTTCATAAATCAATTTGAATTCATCAAAATTGCTTCAACTTAATCAATTAACAATTAGTACTCCTAGAGTAGCAGTTAACAATTTCGAATTATATCCATCTCTTTAATCGTCCAAATTAAACTAGTATTTCTTAAATTAGCAAATCGTGAATCGTATTCACGATTGTCTAATTAGGATCATTTCTACAATTTCGAGTCAATTAGGATAAATTGAAAAAATTGAATAAAAACTTTCGTACTGTCCCAAATCCATGAGAATTTGAGTTGGATTTTACTAGACCATTTCATAAATCAATTTGAATTCGCCAAAATTGCTTCAACTTAATCATACCAATTTAACTATCCATTTCAATTTAAACTCACTAAAACATATTAATCCCACTAAATCTTATTCGCCAACAATTCTACGATTACTTACTAATTCTTACCAAAAATAGTTCACTAATCATACATCTGAAGCTTGATGATAGAATAATATAGAAAATTAATTTCCGTAATTCGATGTGTTTTGAGCTAAAAAAAGTATAAGGTTGAATACATCTTGCAAGCATACTATTCATTTTGAAAAAAGAGATATTATCTTAACCAAAATCTGAATTTAAACCATGTGTTGCTCAAAAGTGAATTTTCCCTATTGCCTCCCTAGGATTCGACCCCTTAAACACTAAGGGATAAAATAAATATTATTGCTCAAGTTTGAAAACCCTTAATAACGACATAAAAACACGTATATTTTGAGCTTATCAGTGACGGCGTCCGACGGGTAAAGTCCTAAGGGAAATGAAACTACATGATGCAGTGATCCTACGGATGTACATGCAGGCCTCGACTCCTGAGGTTCGCCGAGCTCCTAGCTCCGGGGTGGGCGACCAGTGACGGTGACGGTGACCTTCTGACCCTCTTCGGAGCAATGATGACGACTACGGTGCCAAACAGAATACTTCTGTAGTCGTTCACACGTAACGGACGAGATCGACCCGTACCTAATAACTCACTCAAGTCATAGTTTTCTGATTATGAACTCTCACCTAATCTAACCCAAGCACGGTGGAGTGAAGCCGAAATATACTGTAGAAGATAATGTAACTGACGAGCAAGGGGCAACAACTTACCACGTCTGAGATGTAGACCATCGTTAATACAGTCGTCGGTGCAGCAACCGGGGTGCGCAAGTGCGGCGGAGACATGCCGGTGACGGTAAGGAGTCGCTCGAAAGGCTGGCGTATGCGGCTCAGGAGATGACGCCGGAGGAAGATGAGGACGCGGTGGATGATGAGAAGTCACGAGCGTCCGATGATGAGGGCGCTGCAGAGTGGGCGCGCTGTGGCCCGGAGAAGCGATGCAATCATGGAGCCCAATGGCGTCAAGTGTGGTCAGGCGGGGGCGAGAGCGGTACACTTTGCTGTTCGGTGGCGTTGGAACTCTTTATCGTATGTTGAGTAGCGGAGTCACGAGTCACACACGCATGTCGGTTGGGCTGGAGGCGGGCCGCGAGGTCACTGATGTCGGCTCAACATTAGGGTAGCGCACACTCGCGCGCTACCGACATCACGGGATGACTCGGCGGCTCGACAGGAGACCGTCGAGTGGTAGCGCACACTCGCGCGCAGGGAAATGCGTCGCGTGGGGCTTTTTGCGGCGACGGTCGTCACGGGAAAGACCTGCGGTGGTTTGACCGGGCGCAGTGGAAGCTCGTGTGTGAGCGATGGTGGCTCAGTGTTGACCTGGGCAGAGGTAGGCGAGTTTTCGTGGGGGCTCGCAGCACGTCGCGTGGCAGAACAACGGTGACTCCCCTGTGCATCGCAGTTCGTCAGACAAGCAGGCGTCTTCGTGCGGTGGCGCGACGGGAATCGACGGGCGGATCGACGATGCTGAGTCCGCGGAGGCAACTCGAGGGTGCCACTCTGGCCTCGTTATCTAATAAGTGATATGCTTTTGTTGGAATTTTATATGAATTTTTATGAAAATTTGGGTTTTTTTAGCATAAAATAAATTTAAATGCATTTGACCAGGGCTCTAAGTGACAAAAAGTACAGGCAAAATTAGGGTAGAATTTGCGTGCAACTGTACACAACCAAAGGGTAAAATTAGGTATCAAGGTGTAGCGGATGAAAAGCTATTACTTTTGCTACAAGAGGTATTTTGAGGCATTGTAAAACTTCTCATCTAGGTTGTTACAGGAATGTCTAACTAGAATAAAAAGTTTGATCAAAATTCAAATCAAACACCCGTGGCTAAATAAACCTCGTTTCTAATCCTGAAAGAGTCAAGTGATATTTTTTTCTTCCAAGAATCTTGATCAAACTTGAACCCTCTCTCTCGCTCACACACACTCTTGTATAACCTGAATAGATAAAACAAACCTGGTGCACTAGGATGCCAACGACAACCTGGGAGCAGAAGTTTGAGATAGGATCTGAAGAGAGGGGAGAAGAGTTTAAATACTGGTCCATAACTCTCTAATCCTTTTTATATGATTATGGGAGATTGGAAGTGTACCATTATTTGATTTCTAGGCAAAATTGAGATTCCTTACTTTCCATATTTTAAAATGGACTTTTCGAATTCAAAATGTGGTTGAGTTCCATCATTCTTGTGTTCGTTTTAGCCCATTCTTCAAAATGGCTTAATGGGCTTCAGAAATAAACTTTTTATGTAGTGAGCCCCTTTTACGATGAGAGTCATTCTTGAGTTTCTTGCTCTGGTCTAGGATGTGGCTTGGGCTTCTCGTTTCATCCTATTTGCATCAAAATTCACCATTTTCAAATAAAAATCCAAAAATATAAAATATAACTTAAAAATAAATTAAAATATCTCAAAATCTTAGATGGAAAATAATGCATGTGCAAAACCAAAAAGAAGTGGTAAAAATGAATTATTAAACCATACTTTATTGACCTGATTAGATCTTATTAATCACCTCAAAGCCTACACTATCTCTTATCCATCCATTTAAACTGTGATCCATGGGTTGTGATCTACTTTCTCATGTATTTGTCATTGGCGCTGTTCATGTTTCGACAAAAAATAATTAATAACATATGATAAAAAATTTTAAATAAAAATTATATCTGACCAGTAAACTGGTTTGAATTTCCAGTTGACAATAAACTATCTTAATTTTTTGTGCATGGTAATAATTTAAGGTTACCTTTCAGCTCTCAGCCACCAACTGAGTGTCTGTTGTGGCTAACACTCAGGGTAAAATGCCTAGGATGAGACCCTCAACGAGAGAGTTTTGCCCATTGGCTGCACTTCCCTATCACAAGCAATATGGTGGGTTGATTTCCACAGCTACATTACCACTGTATGATAGCCAACTTTTATGGCTGGCTGAGGCTGTAATTAGGACTGGCCCATATTTTTTTATTTTAGGAGGAGGGATTTCTAAAACTTGAATAAGCTCAAAAATCCATTTGATAAATGAAAGTTCAAGCATGAAAATAAGAGTTAAAAATTTAAAAAGAGATGTGGTTTTAAAAAGATACACATCATATTTCATGAAATAAAAGGCACTAATTAATAATTCATGCACATGTCTAAAATCAAAAAACATTTAGGAAAGTATGATGCTAATGTATCCAAAAAGGGTATGAAATGTGTCAAAATACAAAAATTAAAATTTGTGCATTAAGAACCTTCTATACAATCGCACTTTAAGTGATGATAATGGAAGTCGTAGACAACAGATGTCCACAAGGTTAATAATAGGTAGATAATCTCCTAGCGAAATGATAATTTTGTGAAGTGAATGGGTCGAAAGGTGGAGGTGATGTACTGTAAAGTAGATTTCATATTACAGAGTACTCCATTGATGATGCCAATGCGGTAGTGAAGTACAGAGTGTTCTCAAAGAAATTTCATATTGTCTGAGGTGACGTACTGAGAGCATATGTGAAGATAAATGTGATATACATTTTGTGTTTGATGGTAGGCGATAAAGATACCTTATTTTGAATTTGGGTTGAGTCTTCGAAAGGAGTTAGGAGTATGGCTAAGTACAAATATGCCCATCGATATATCAATGGATAAGGTAAAAAAGAGTGGCATCTATGTACAAGAATGCATTGGAATAGCACCGCCATGAGGGAAAAAGGTAGAAAAATGAAATAAGTGGCAGTCATTGGGGGCATTCGTCCAAATATAAGGGGAGACTTTCATATCAAAGAGAAGCGTATAAGTCATACCAAGATGGTGACAATGTATCCCTTCACCAGCAACATTTTGTTGAGACACAAGGGTCAGTAGTTTGATCTAGAATTCAAAGACTGACATCGAGTGTTTTCAGACAGTTATGGAGAAAATCTATTGCATTAAAAGTGTGAAGGGTCTTTTGCGTGGCGACGTGATGAGTGGTATCTAAAGAATTAAGTGTTGGATATGGGTAAGTACATGTGATGAGTCTTTGAGAAGATATACCCAAGTTAAGTGGATACAATTATCTACAAAAAAATGTAATAGTGGTGGCTGGATGGGAATGGAACACAGGGATGACAATGGAAAACAAGGATGACAATGGAACACAAGATTATGTAAGATTTTTCATTCATTTTCCTTGATGGGTGATGAAGGTAAATTACACATGTAATTTCTGTGTTGTTGTAAATTTATTTTGCCTAAATCAAATAATTTTTTTTAAAATTTGAAACCCACTCAAAGAAATCAAGGTCTTGGGACCAGGGATTGGCCTTTACATTTGATATAGTTAAAGAGCAGTGATAATGGTACTAAAGATAGTGACTGTAAGAAGGGATAACAAGTTAGTAAGTGGAGAAAATATTAGATGGATGAGAGACCTCAATATGAGAGAAAGAAGATCAGATATTAATTATACCTTTTTATATAGTCTAGAAATAATAAAGGAGTAAGAAAGTTGAAATGAAGGAATAGTTATAGGTGATGTTAATGTAGGTAGTGGAGGAAAAAAAGAAGATTAATAAGATAGATAGAGTGGTAAAATACTATTAATAGGTTCCAGGAGGTTACTTATTTTTTTAGTAGTAAGTTATATGGAAAATAGAAAGTGGATAGAAGGATAACGATATTAAGATTTTAGTGTGATAGGGAATAAGAGATTACAGTTATAAGATGTAAGTCGTTGGTTTATAGAGGTGTTAAGTTTTAAAAAGGTACGAAGAAGAATAAAGGAGAGAGAAGAAATATTATAAAGATAGGAGAAATAAGGAATTATATATTTATTAAGACGCATATTAGAGGGATAGAGAAATACTTTCATCTATCCTAAAAGTTTAAGCTCAAGTTTAGTTGGCAACATGATAGGGTTTATCTTGTGCATAATATGATTAAGTAACTTGGTAGACAGAGAGAGATACATTAAAAGAAGATAGAGGCACTAATAAGAGTAATTAAGAATGAATAAATATGAGTAATTAGTTGACTATAATAGTAGGCCTAGACGTTTATAGGTGTAGAATTTATTATGTGGTTATATATGTATATACTTTGTATATTGTTTATATAGTTTATGGCAGGAAATAGAAAGAAATCAGGGTGTTTCTGTCAACAACTTGCAAGTGTTTGACTGAATGCCCCGATGCCGAAATATGAGAATGGTTTACTATGTATTTATATTTAGATGTATATTTTTTATATATTTTTATTAGGATAGCACTTAGATAGATCGATGAATTTCTTCAAATGCGCACTAGGTACAAGATGAAATCGGTGCATGAAATCATGATTCAGACTTTTGATCAAATCAAACTTTTTGGATAATTGAAATAACTTGAATGGAATCTATAATGTTATTCTACTTAATTGCACCTAAATGGATTTCAAAAATTATCTCATCTGTCCTTAATCGAGGAACAGGGGTGGGGATGTCGATTACTATCCCCTAACTTTGATGTGTTGCTTCCCCCCCTTCCTCTCTTCTTTGTTGTGATTTAACAGAATGAGTGCTGGGATTGAACAGCTAGTGTTACAACTTAGGTCAACCTTAGCTGAAAGATTTTTGATGCACGTGTTTAAAGAAATTCCAATGAGAAATAGATCAGAAATCAGTTGAATGGCAAGAAGACAAATTGAGATTCCGGGAGCGAAAAGTCACAACCAAACTCCTAATGATCCGATGAGATTACTAGATACTATGAAGTGAGGGACGTGATGGCCCAAAAGCATCCTCGCCTTCCTCTATTGGATGAACTAACTTGTAACCTCAAGAAATAAATCATATCTCTAGAAGAAGGTGGCTAATCCTACTAGTCGTCGACAAGATTGGCAGAGGATCTAGTAGTGGGAGCCAGCACTGGAAAAAGTAATAATACTGCTAAAAAAGGATAGACGGTTAGAACCTGATGGGGTCATAAACCCACAAGTCCGTGGCGAGGGCGATCAATGCATCGTAGAAGGCAGAGATGTATGTTGATATGGCGCCGCCGCCATTGGCTGGAGACAAGTGGCGTGTTGCGCTGGGTTGTTGACAACCACAGTTGATAGTGCGGACAGTGCAAGGCATGGCTGGGTACAGAGAACTAGAGACAGGGTTGGCCGTGGGGTGCAGAGAAGGGGTTTGTGCTCGAGAAGAGCACATGTGGATGAGGACTGCATGTAGTGGATGCAAAACCAGGCCTGGGCGCGGCAGTGCTCATGCACAAAATGTGCACTGTGGGCGAGTGGGATGTAATCGCTCGGCGCGGATGCACAGGCTCAATCGCTCAACGCAGATGCACACCAGTGAGTGCCCCCCGATAGCGTGTGGTGCAGCATGAGGGCTTGCATACGCGTGTACGACTGCACAAAAATAAACACGCGCTCGCACGAGAAAGGTGCAAAGCAGCAAAGACCAGGGGGTTTGGACGCGCGATATGGCAGCAGGGCGTGAGCTGATCAAACAGGGGCGGCAGCACAATGGAATGCCGGCCTACTGGGTGGTCTTAACGTGCATTCAAGAGAATCAAGATGGCTCATGGGGAGATCCTCAACCTGAGGAAAGGATTCTTGGAGATTCGAAGCAGAGCGATGAGCAAACAATGTGAAAGTGTGTCTTGGGAAGCAAAGGAATGGCTGCAACGGGGAGATCTTGCTTGCAAATAACCTTGGAGCATGACTTCTTTAAATTGAAACTTCAAGAAGGCGTGCGCCAAGAAACTTCATGAAGATCCAAGAAACGATAGAGACAATAGAAAGCGTGCGCGACGACAGTGCCAGTCTTTCTTCTGATAGAGTTAAGACTCAATGATGGTGAATCTGATGGCTTGGTGACGAGCGGTTATCCACATTCTAACCTAGAAAATTGTAAATTGATAACTCCTAATAGAAGGAAGTGGGAAATAAAATGAGAAGAAACCTTCAATTTTCAAACTGCACTCGGAGGCTTCATTGGGCATGCCTTCCCTTTATATAGAGGAGAGAGGATGCCCAAGTGGGACAAAATAGGGGAAAATCGTCTCGTGATAGGGTTTTTCCCTTAAACATACATCAAGCACATGAAAGAAAATAATAACAAATGAGCCCAAACACGATGGCCCAATCCATATCGTTCATAAAAATAAAAATACAAAGGAAAAAAATGCATAGCTCATAGTTGTTGATATGCCGAGAACTTGAAGTCGGGGTCGCAGACGTCGGGTAGAGCTGCACGGCTAGGTTGTTGGAATCCTCACTTCATTGCTTTTCTTTGAAGCTTTCCTAAGTCATCTGCACACTCACAGAGCTCTCACGATACCGTGAAGTGCTCCAAACTCCCAAAAGAGATCTTCGCTGTTGTCTTCCTTTCTGCTTCAAAATTTTCACTTTAAGGGTGTCGAGAGTGGTTCTCTCGACTGTTCAAAGGGTCGGATCTGATCCAGCAGCTCCTTTAGCGCCATTGGATTAACCTTTGGTCGCCTTGTAGGTGGCCCCCGCCAGCCAACTAACAAAAATGGTGATAAGGGGGGAGAAGGAAAGGATTGCCCTCAACCTTCTTACCCTCCCTTTCAATGGCTTTAACAACTATTATCAAATCGCAGCCATGGACCCATTCTTAATGGTATACTCTCTTCATCACATCAGCTTCTCTGTTATGTTGGACATCATCGGTGATGTTGTTCGACGGGTAAATCCCTATGGTGATGAAACTACGTGATGTAGTGATCCTATGCGGATGTACATGCAGTCCGCGACTCGTTGGGTTTCGCCAAGCTCTAAGCTCTGAGGCATGCAACCGGTGATGGTGACGGTGACCTTTTGACCCTCGTCAGAGTGATGACGGTGACTATGACGCCAAACATAATATTTCCGTTGGGGCTCACACGTAAGGGACGGGATCAACCCGTACCTAAGAATTCACTCAAGAAGTAGTTTCCAAATATGAACTCTCACCTAATCTAACCCGAGCGCGGTGGAGTGAGGTTGAAAATATACTGTAGAAGATAATATAACTGACGAGCAAGGGGAACGATGTACCACATCGGTGTTGTCACCCGTCGTTGATAAAATTGTCGATGCAACAGCCGATGCGGGTAGATGCGGAAGAGGCATGTCAGAGATGGGCAAGGTGTCGCTCGACATGCGGTGAAGGCGCGACACTAGAGCGTGATGCTTGATAACACGCATTTTTAGTACCTTATATGATCATATTTACATTTTTATATGCATTAAATCACTCATATTTGCATGTTATCAAGCTTAAAATGATTAAATCAATTTTTAGAATGATTTTCTGAATTTTATACATTTTTTGGGATTTTTCTAATCATATATTCTAAAGGAATATAATTTTAAAGGCAGAATATGATTTTTCTGGAATTTTTCAACATTAAATTTGGAAAGATATGATTTTTGAGTCGCAATATATATTTATATGTATTTTTGGGCTTTTATTTTAATTACTATGGATTTTTAATGTTTTTAAGCCCTTTTATTAGCGCCGACACGTGTCGCTGTCCAATTTGTCGAACGCCGATGAATCATTGCTCTTATCGATGAGTGGCGCTAGCCAATCATTGACCATACAATCATTGCTTCGCGATTCGCGAAGCGATGATTGTATTTATGACTGATGAAAAGGCATTTTATCTTTTTTCTGCAAAGGGGGACGTGGACGAACAAAAAAATGACATTTTTATTGCAATAAATGCGCACGTGGCGCGAGGGAGAAAAGTCAAAAATCACAGCTATGCCATAATTGTTTTTGTCCTTTCTTGATAAGTCAGTGAGCGACGTGGCCGCGCCACACGAGGCCACATGTACACGTGCGCATTTATTGGCTTAACTCAGTCACTAACGATGAAGTTTAACCCTAAAACTGAGATTATCAATGCTTGAGGATGAAGGCGAGGGCAAGAGGGGCCGCGACGAAGTGGCACAGGTGAATGGTTGAAGCTCGACTGGCGTGATCCTAATGGTAGATCGGCACAGGTGGAACTGGCCGGTGACGGCGCACGAGTATGATGTCTGCATGTGGCACGGTGCAATGCACGTGCGTCAGCAATGGCTAAGTGAAGCGCGATGGCGTCATTGCAAGTCGCACGTGGCAGTGACGGCGGCATGAGACGCGGTAGCGGCGGCACTGATCTCTGGTGACAGCATAGGGCGAGGGATGTGGTGACACCAGTGCAAGTCGCATGCGACAACAATAGCGGTGTTGGATGTAGTGGCGGCGGCACCACAAATCTCTCATGACTGCACAAGGCGGGAACGCCAGGACATTGGTGAAAGTCACACGTGGCAGCAATAGTGGCGTGGGAAGCGGCGATTGTGAAGGTGCAGGCCTAACGAGGTGGTAACCTGCGAGGCTCGAGGGCGGTGGTGCAGTGCATGGCACGCGACGGTTGCACTGTGGGTGGCGATTGTACCGGGCAAGCGGCACCCAAGGGGGGGAGGCCGGTCGCGGGCAGCGGTTACACCATTCACATGACGGGGGATAACCATGTCACGGGCGAAAAGGGCCCCGGACGCGCCAAGGCCGCGGTCGCGATGTGGGCAGCTGTTACAGCCTATGGAGCGGTGCGGCATCGTGCGGGCGCTCAGTCGTCCAGTGTGCAAAGGATGTATGGAGCGGCGCTCAGGGAGCGCGTGATGGCTTCGCGCGAGGGCGCTGATGCGTGGGTCAGTGCACGTCTATGACGGGTGGGAAGGTGCTCGACCGGAGCTCTCAGCGATGGCGATTGGGTGGTGCTAGCCCCTCGTCTTCCTTCCCCCTCCCTGCTTCCTTCTCTTCTTCTTCTCCTCCAAGAGACCAGCAACAAACGAGACTTCAAATTTGATCAAAATGAAAACTGGTCTGTCCGTTAGGGCATTCATCGTGCCCTTTGTAGAGGCACTGATAAGCTCAGAAATTTTGTGTTTTATATGTCTTTTTTAAGGGTTTTCGAAATTAAACAATAAAATTTGTTATATCCCTTAGTGATTAAGTAAGAGGTCAAACCCTAAGGAGTTGGAGGTGATATTCAATTTTGATCGAAGTAGGGTGAGAAATCAATATTTAGATGATTATTTAATTATCAATATTTTTTGTTGTTTATGTATGAATTAGAAACTGTCTTTTTTTATTTTTAATTCCAAATTACTCACGAAATTGTTGTACAATACCTTAAATTTGCAGATCTTGGATAAGATTTGATAGTTAAGGTAATTAGGGTCTTAATTTGTATTAATCTGTGGTGTAGTTCATTAAAGAAGTTTATAATATCATCAATGAGCATTACTTTATTGATTAGACCAAGAAAATCGAAGATGAAAAGGATTAAAATTTAAAATTAAGAGGAAAATTGAAATTGAGCAAACTCATGAATTCAATATAATTTAAAATGAAATAAAGCATAAATGTAATTCTAATAGGGCCTAGAAATACCAGGATTCAATTTGGTATTGACTTGGGAAGCTTCCGCGAGACAAACAACCTCCAAATCCAAGAATTCAGCTTCCAAATTTAGGGAAAAAGAGAGTGGACAGATCTACAGAAAATTGGGCCAAGATGTGTTCCAAATCACTCTAAGTATTCCTGATTTGGTAAGGGGGCTAGGTAACCTCTACGTTCACTTCGAAATCAACAACGCCTTTAAAATTTGATCTCCCCATCGATTTATATCCAGAAATCGAAAGAACAGACTCTTCCGATTCTGTTATAAACTGCTTTTATTCACTTTGTACGCAGGTGCAGCGGAGTGCTTCGATTGGTCCACACAGCATGATGGAGCGTTGCAATTTGTCCGCATGGCGCTACGTATGCAAGTAACGTGTGCATTGTGCTCTGATTCGAAATCATATGTACTCTGATTGGTCCGCGCGTGCCACACATGGACTTTACTCGCTGCGTCGCATGCAGCGAGTTGTCGCTTAATTGCCACGCATGGTGCCATCCTAGCTTCTAGTTGGCCCACACAATCTGCGGGCGTTTCCTGCACAACTTCACAACCCATTAGAGCTGAAACTGGCCCAATAAGGGCCAGTTTACTATTCTCTTATAAAATCCAATTTTAAAAATGATTTAATTTATAAAAATGAAATAAATTGTAAAATAAATTAATTCATGCATGCGAATGGTATATGAAATTCTCAATCATGTTTCTTCATCATTTCTTTTATTATGTAGTTAGGTCCATAAAAATGTTTAATTTTCTTACAAAAAACAATTTTAAAATGTTTAAGATATGTTAATTGACCTAATCATATATCAAAATTATTATTTTATTTTGATAATTAACAAGAACCTTATTTTAACACAGAATCATGATAATATTCACTAAAAAAATGATGCTTTTAAACATTAAAATCTCACAACTATGACGAAGTTAGTACTTTAGTAGCGCATATTTGCATGTTATCAGGCACGATGGCGCTTACCAAGGGTACATCATCCCTTGGTAAGGGTTTAAGGGCCCTTACCAAGGCGGGGATGGGGGTAGTATTTTATCATGGTGTTGGATCCCAAGTTTTTATAGATTCCTTCTTCGGGCTCAACCCCAAAGCCATAATGTCTCAGGAAGAGGTTATGTTAATGATTTCAGAACCTTCGTAACCTTTGTCTCAAACTTCGTGAAGAACTCCATTCTATCTCTCCAACAAAAAAGTGATGTAAAACCCCAGTTGTACACTCCCTTCGTTTCGGATAACCTCAGAACCTGAAAAGTGCAAAAAGATTCTAGGTTCCAAAGGTTCCAACGGAGGAATGCGATCTCAGGTAAGAATGGAGGGGGGCTTTAGGCATTGACATGGCCTCGAGAGGGCCAATGCGCCTTTGTCCCCCTTTGTTTTAAATAAACAAAAACAACACATGACACTTACAGGATGACACATAAATGACATGACACATGACAGACACGAACACGACGAACACAGACATGATGAACATGAATACACAACACGGTAAAACCACGAACATAACAAGCACGTGCCAACAAAAATCAAAATGTTTGAGTGCGCGGATGTGCTTTACCTGGGGTGTTTGAACTCGGGTGTTTTCACCTTTGCCTATGCATGCCGGTCGGGCTGGACACGATCCGGCAGGGCTGTCGATGACGATGCTGATGGCTCTGAAGACATTTTAGATGGAGTAGGCTCACTTGCTCTATCACTTATTCAACTGCTTCCTTAGCTTGCCACATCAGCATCTGCATGCATGTTTTGCTTATAGATGGGTCCCCCATCCTCGTCAATCACTGGAGCCAATTAGAGAGCCTGAAAAAGAAAAAGAAATGTTAAATATTACGAGACAGTTCTCACCGTCCAATCTTCCTTAAGAAGATCCGACGGCTGAGATCATGTCTCTCAACTTAAAACGTCCAGATATCACATATGCTTTGCGCTAGGTCGGCTCAAAGCTCGGTCATAATTTCTTTTTCATTTCTTAAGATTGCAGCCCGTTGGGCCTCAATCGCTTTGTTACTTTTTGGCTCGGCCCATGTGACGATGAAACTTAAGAGGGGAAAATTTTAATGCCATTTGAAAAAGTTAAAATAAAAGTAATGTTATAAAACTCCCATATGACATTACAGATCAAATTAAACAAAAGACTTCCCTCTAACGCATGCATGGATCTCTCTATTGTCCAGTTGTGGGCCTCTATGCGGACCCTTTATGTGGTAGCAACAGGGGCTTCTTGTGTGGCGGCGTTGGCCAGCTGCTGGCTGGCTTTAGTGTTGTGTGCTGGCTACCTAGCGGTTGCTGACCATATCTAATATATATAGACTGATGGGATATGCTATGATTTGTTTTGGAAAGGAAGGAAGTACTTGTCATATGAGAAATGGGCCCTGGGGAAGGTCACTAGATCCATTGTCTTGCCTGATTTTTACTAGATGCTAGAATTTTAATCAAAGCTTACAGATACCAATGAATCAATCAACATGCTCTGATATTTTATCAGATTTAAAAGCAGATCGATTGATCGATTGACATGCCTTGATCTTAATCAGAGATTTGAATATGACCCTTGATGGAGCGCGCCCAAACGACATTGATGAAACGTCATCAGAGCCATCTTCATCATCATCAGCATCACTGCCAGTCCGTGTCCAGCAGGACTGGCACGCCAAAGCATCCATGAAGATGCCCGAGTTTAAATACCCCGGGTAGGGCGTGTTCGTGCACGTGTTTGCATTTTGATTATCTTTTTTCTTTTTCTTTTCTTCTGTTTATATTCGCCACGATGTGTGCACCCTACTCATCGTGACGCGTCAGTATCATCGTGTTTTCATATCCGTGCATATCGTCTTATTTTCACAGCGTTTAATCCCCTATTTTCTTTATTTGTGTTGTAAAAAGGGGGTCTCTTATTGGAATCCCCCTTGTTGGACCCATTGTAATGGGCCATCATGGCCCTATATAAGGCCATGCTGGGCACCACGTCGTTTCAGATCTGAATTTGTATTGTTGGCAGTTACAACTCGTCTGGGTCTCACCTTGAGAGAACGTAAGAAGGGGGAAGAGGGAGGAGGAACAAGATGATGAAGGAGGAAGAAGAGGTAGAAGAGAAGAAGGAACAAGAAGGAGAAGGTGGACCATGGAGAAGAAAGGCATCGCCCACGATTAGCTGTCACCATTCTCTGGACTTCCGTCGCACCATTGCCTTCTTCTCGGCTGACTGTCTGGTGCCGTCAGGGCTGTGCGATCATTCTCCACGTCGTGTGAAGATCCCAAACTCAGTGGGATGCCCAGGCACGACCCGCATCCCAGGGGTGGAACCCAGTGGGGTCGGCAATCCATCGCGGGGATAAGATCCCATTGATTTCCGTTCTCCTATGCACTGGACTCTCACCTGCGTTATTCCCTGGTGAGGGGTCAGCGTGACTTGTTGCCACACTGAATGGTGGAGTCGACCATCCTGAACGCTCATGTGTGCACCTCATGCGTGTGACCTGTGTGTGCCAACGTGTTCTTCCTTTGGTCAAACGGGTGACACATGCACACGTCCGATGTGCGCCGACTTGCCAATACAACTCCTCAACATTTCTTCCCTATGACATCGCGGTGATAATCGATAGCCGAGCCATCTCTGCTATGTCCTGCTCGATGATGACCAGACAGTGCATTCCCGTGACTGCTAGGGTGATTGTGCCAACGCCACGCGTCTCCTGCCGCTCAACTTTTGGGTACGACGGTGATCTGTTCGAGCCACCGTTTGACCTGATACGCTTGCATTGTGTCAACTACTTGCAACGCACCTTTGCGCCTTGCTCGTGTGGTCGCTGCCATTGCTCAATCACCCTAGCCGGCTGTAGTGGCCGCTTCTCACTCAATGCGTCGTCTATTACTGTGGCCACCAACTATCAATGCAGTGTTGCATCATCGCTTGTTGTTGAGCCCTACATCACTACTTCTGGTACTCCCACTCTCACGACATCTGCCTACACGGACACTCGCACTGATGAAGACCTCAACAACGGGCGACACAACCGACGAGGTACTCCGTCCCCTTGCTCGCCCATTGTATTACCGTCTTCAATATATTTTTGACTGTGCTCCACCGCGCTCAGGATAGAATAGGTGAGAGAAATCATCGAGAAACAAAAAAATGTCACAAGTGATTCCCTAGGTACTGGTCGAGCCCGTCCGTTACGTGCGAGCCCATATAGAATTAATTCTGTTCAGCGCCGCAGTCACCGTGTCGCTCTGACGCGGGTCAGAAGGTCACCGTGATCGCCATCGGTCACCGCCCTGGAGCTCGGAACTCAGCAATTCCCACAATCCGAACCACGTAGTTACATTTATTTAGTGAATTACTATCGGACGACGCCATCGACGACGTCCGTCATCAACCCTATTATAGCAATTGATTGAACATCATGTTTCAGAATATTGTGATCATAATTACTGAAGATTGAGAATTATAAATGTATTATGTCAACTATTAACTTAGGTCAATATAATGACTAGACCTTTATCGTTTGAGATATCTATGATTATATCATACGGCCTCTATTTGTACCTAGAAATTGGAGTCTTTTTGTTTTTTTTTTTGGCAAAATACAGGGTGCCGAGTACGTCCAACCTTGCGGTTGTGCGCGTAGACCGATCCAGCTGTGCCTTGGACGCCACCCAGGGGAGATTTTATATGTGAAGTTAATTGTTTATCGGCATTTATAGGTATGGAGAGAGCATAAATATCCCAATTACACTCAAATCTTACTTGTCCATGCCATGGTGTAGTAAAAGAAAACATACATGAGTGTACCTTGGAGGAGCTTGGAGAAGGTTGCTCGTGCCGGCGTTGCACACGGTCCCACCCATCGATGATGATGCATAGAGTCTGTAGAGCTTGTCCCGCTTTCAATAGGTGTCAGCATTGAGGCGCGTGGCGTGTACATCGGTAAAGCGAGAGGGTGAGCACTCTTGCCTCTAGTGCTCCATGCAATACGCCACTCGCGAGGGTTATCCTTCGACAGGGCGTGACATGTGGGAAGAGCTTGCAAGCCAAAGCAATCAACACGTGGCTACCACGAGCTGCCCGAGGGAGTTCCTAAGAAGAGGAATAAAGAGTAGAAGGGGCTTGAGTGCATATTGCATGGTTGGTAAGGGCATCTGTAGTTTGGTTGCCCTCGCGCAACTGGTAATAGATGCTGATCAAGCGGGGGCGGCACCGTATGATGTCCTGCCATATTTGGTGTAGTCGCCACTAGGAGTAGGTACTTGTACGAAGCATGTTTTCTAACACTTGTGAGTCAGATTCTACAAAGACATTGTGAAGGTTTCTCACCTTGTAGAGGAGCAAACCATCACAAATCACCATAGCCTCGGCTGTTGTGTTAGTTTGGATACCATAAAAAGATAAAAAGGCAAAGAGAATACTCCATGTGTGGTCGCTGAGGATATCGCCTTCCCTAGTGGGGCCCGGGTTCCCTTTGGCCGCCTTATTCACATTCAACTTGAGGATGCCAATTGGCGGTGGGTGCCAATGGACAAGTTGTAGCCGAATGGTGATGAGGGTGAGGGTCACTGAAATGCCCCTAGTGCAAAGGTGATCGCATGTGAGGGCTGAGCTACGGGCGAGGGGGTTATGAGATGATGTGTGCATCTTATCCATAGCTGGACTCGTCACATGATATCCACTACTCGCATTTGGTCTCTACAAAATGAGAACAATTTTGCCCTTTCTAGATCTCTCATAGTAAGTAAGCTATGGTGACGTGAAGGAATGGGCTCTGCTTAGAGTGTGTTGGCGAGAGAAAAAACTTTCCAAAACACTCTAACGGTGTTAGAGTAGAAGGTATATATAGTAGTGGGCGCCAATGATGTGTAATTTGGTGGCAATAGTCTAGGGCTGTCTCACAATGGAAGAAAATGTGCTCTATTGTCTCAGCCTGGGGAGATGCGGGGCAACAATGGCAACGCGAACTGAGGGAGTAACTGATATGAGTCACTTGATCATCAGTCGGGAGGCCATGATGTATGAGTCTCTAGAGGAAGAAAGAGACGCAAGTGATGATCCCCGAATGCCAGATGCGATGACCCTATTTGTGGATGGGGGATTTCTCACGGAAATGCTCCCAAGAAGATCGATAGGAAAATGGACCCATCGAGGGTAAGCGTCCAAATAAGATGGTCGTGAGAAGACCCAATGAGAGTACTTCGAGCTGGGGATAACATGTCTAAGGGTAGATCAAGTTGCTCTCAAAGGTGATGCATGTCGCCCATGAGCACTTGTCCCAAAGTGAATTACAATCGATGGAGTGCCAAGTGGGGTTGGTGGGCTAATGGCTCATTGCCAAGCCATGTATCATACTAGGCGCTAATCTCGTCACGGCCAACATGCCAACGTTTGATCTTGGCCATCACTAGCCAATGTCACTACCAAGTCTGCCATCTGCAATGGCCCTAGATATCCATCTCGCTACCTGCCCAATTCGTTGTACTTGGCAGAGATGAAACTCCCCAATGGGGAGTGCGTGGTACACATACCCAAAACGAGCTTCTTCAAAAGCATGTCTTGGATGTTCTAAAGGCATCTGATCCCTAGACCCCCCTCGTCTATCGGCCGACAAGCTTTCTCCAAAGAAACCCAGTGGTGGCAACTCTCTCCCTCAAGGTGATCGGACCATAAGAAGCATGCGCACAGTCGCTACACAGAGGGGAGGACTATGGGCAATAATGAGTGGAACGTGAGGTTATGTCGTGGGATGCTCATGAGGATATGTCGAATAAGCTGGATGCGTCCCCCAGGAGATAGAAAATGAAATTTCCATCCGTCTAGTTTCTTTCTCAACTTGGACAAAAAAACATCAAAGTAATGATGCTCATCGGGTCCGAGATAATCAAAAGGGAGGTGTCCTCGTGAGTACCGGGTATAGTTTTGGACAATCTGAGAGCTCTTTACAATGGTGGGCGGACCAACCATAAAGCTGCTTTTAGAAGCATTGACGAGCTCGCTAGAAGCCCGATCATATGTAGTAAGGACACTCATAAGTTCCTTAATGGAGTTTCTAGATCCATTGCGGAAAAGGATGACATCATCTGAAAATAGAGAGTGTGAGAGGATCCAACATCCTCTTTTCATAAAATATGGTTGGATGAGGCTGCGGGCGATCGCTCGTGTGAACGATTGACTAAAGACCTCCTCTGTCAATATAAAAAGGGTTGGTGAGATGGGATCACCTCGCTGTAGGTCTCTTATGGCCGTAAAAAAGCCTATGGAGTTTTCGTCTACCAAAAGAGAGAAGTGATTCTCTCTAATGCACGCATCCAAAAGAGCAATGAATGTATCTATGAACCCAAAGCGACATAACACTTAGTAAAAAACTCCACTCGACTCGATCAAAAGCCTTCTCCATATTTTTTGATGATGGCATTCAAGCCCCACATATGAGTCTCTAGTGACTGGGCTAACTCATTAACGAGCATGATGCTATCCTAGATCTGTCGACCCGCGATAAAACCGCATTGTTCAAGTGAGATAAGTCTATCATGGAAGGTGCCAAGTCGATTTGTCTTGGATACAACTTTATAGCATACATTACAAAGACTAATAGGGCGAAAGTCTCTAAAAGAAGGTGGAGTGTCCACTTTTGGAATAAACCCCAAAAAAGTGGATTTCCAACTTCTAGGTAGGACTTTACACGTAAAGATCTCCTTGATAGCAAGCACCAATTCTGTGCCTACTATCTCCCAACATGCTATGTAGAACTCCGCAGAAAACCCATTCGGTCCCCAGACCTTGTTCCAGCTAAAGGAGAAGACCGCCTCCTTGATCTCTGCTCGCATAGGAATGGTCGTAAGTAGGGCGTTTTCTTGGGCGCTCACCAAGTGGGTGTTAGAATCTAGTAAATCGTCATTCCCAATAGTTGGCTATGAAGCAAGGAGTGTACTATAGTATACAACACGGGTGCCACTAGCTGGGTGGGGTCCTAATTATGTATGCCTAATAGGGTCTCATAATTAGGATGAGCTCTATGACAAATCGAGGCATGAAAGAAACATATGTTTTTGTCTCCTTCTCGCCACCATTGGACGTGCTTTCTGGCGATAGAAAATCTCCTGTCATCACATGGCATTTCCCAGCTGTTCACTAAGCCTAAGCTTGCACTCCCCTGCTTCCTCTGTCCAAGCATCATGTAGCTGTCACTCGATAACTGCCAGTTTTACCTTGAGCTCTTTGATAGGTGCGTGCACGTCCCTAAAAATGTGTGTTCCACCATTTCAGGTAGAACTTGAGGCTCCTCAGTCTATAACTGAGGTTCTAGATAGGTGATGTAGAGATCACGCCATGCCAGTTGTGGCACACAAAGCTTTGAAAAGCTTCATGTTCCAGCCACATAGCTTCAAATTGGAAAGGCGACCTGCGGATATGAATATCCACATCTAGGAGAAGGAGAATTGGTGAATGACTAGAATGATATCGTGGTAAAATATTGATAATAATATTGCACTATAGTAGTGCAATGCTATTTGTGAAGCAGCGGTCAAGTTGTTCATACATACGTGAGTCTACTTGATGCTCATTGCACTACGTCCATCTCTCGCCTATAATGGGGGGCTCCACTAGTGAAGTCTGATGAAGAAAGTTGCTGAACTTTTGCATGGATCTCAACCTAGGTGGCCAGCCTCCCTAGAGTTCAGTGACTGCTCGTATGCTTTGAAAACCCCTACTATAAACCAGGGGAGATCAACAAGATGCAGATGGGAGTGTATATGCTGGACAAGTTCCTCCCATTGGGCCTCTCGCTCGAGGAATGTATGCGATGCATAGACTACAGTGAGCGTGTAAGGCATCGGGGAGGACTGAACGGCAAATGTGACATATTGGATCCCTTCTTCAAGGAGCTCCGACAAATATTCTCATGTCCAAAATAGCCATATCTTATTTGAGGAGTGGCAGTAGACATGATCCATTCTGAGTTTCCTTACAATGGAGTGTGTGCTATCTGGGGTAATCATCAGTTCAATAAGCCCAACTACTCCTAGTTTGTGCTTATGGATGAGTGAGAGGAGGTAAGACTGGGTTAGAGGGTTGCCTATCCCTTGACTATTCCAAATGAGACTCGGAATCATAGAACTATCGGATCACGTGGCCCACACTCGATCAGGTGTTATATGTGCGGCTAGTGTGAGGTGTACCTGAGTGATGCCCATGAGGTGGTGGGGTGTTTGTATCTGAGTCCTCAAATATGGAGGCATCATCCTCCTCACTCGTGTAAGCAGGTTCACTAGTGTATCCACATGTACCATCACACGGGAGAGAGGCTTGATGTTTAGTCAAGCACTCCTCCATAGAAAGTGGTATATGGGGTGTGTGAGGATCAGGTGGAGTGGGTGCGGAAGAGGCGTGGTAGGTATGTTGGTTGGGTGGGGAGTGGGTATATCGGGAGGGTGAGGATGTGGATCAATGACTGGGCGTTAGTGGGATCGATTGAACCTACTTATGACCATAATTAACCTATATATACATGAATCAATTTTTTCATCCGTCGGATTGGAAACCTGTGTAGAGACGTTAAGCTCCTAGAGTGCATCAAGAGCATGTTTTAGGTGGAACAACGTGTGATTTAGAGAAATGTGGGTTCAATTTCAAATTGAGGAGAGCGTCTAGTGGGTGATTAGATGATGGAAAGTCAAAGGGTAGAAGCTTTATGCTCCAAAGGTTGAGGGATGAGTGAATTGAGGTGATAAGCCTAAATTCGGGTGTTTAAAATGTTGTTTTGCTATAGAATTGTGCAATTAAATTTATAATAACCCTTGATCACTAAATACTATGTATAGAGCAAGCAAGGGGTCAAACTACAGGGTGGCACTAAGCAATAATTTTATCCTATTTAAAATTAGATAATTTAAAAATGAATTAATTTTGCATTTAATTAACCATAATTATGTCTAGTTGTACTTATAATTATTAAAATTAAGTAGAAACTTAATTTTGATGTTAATATTTTTGGTCAAGACACTCAAGAAAGGATAATTTTGATTATTATATCAGATTAATTTGGATTACCAATATTCCAACAAAGATAATTTTAAGACAATTTTTATGTATTAAAATTGGGAATTAATAATCAAGAAAGGGATTTTTTAAATTGGACTTGAAGATGGATGAATTTTCGATGAAATTTTATATTTTGGCTTTTTATATATTGAGTTGAATTTTTAAATAATCCATTTATAAATCTAGAGAGATAAAGTAGAAGAATTAGGGGAAAATGAATTAAAGGTCAAATTAAACCCTAATCTCGAGATCTAAGATACCAAATTGGATGAAAATCAATGTAGAACTAATAATTAAGAGTCAGATCTTGAATCAAAATCAAAATGCAAATGCTAATTTCCATTCAAATCAACTTTAAGGGCATGTACATTTTGCCCATGCCTTGGTGTTTAAGAAGAATTTCAAAAAGCAAATTAGAAACTTACAACTTTCAATGATGAACCAAGATCTGTCGACTTTCAAAGCACCACCTGTGTCCTTCCTGGCCAAATCCTTGGGGAGAGCTTTCAATAGTGATTTTTTCCTTCTTCCCGATCTCCTTTTAAACAACTAACCATCTGGAATGTAAAGGGTGAAAATACAAACCTACCCTCAAATTTTGGGTGCAATCCGAGGGCTAGATCTCATGATATCGCAGATTTATTGGCATTTGTTCATGGCCGTTAGATCATTTTATCTCTCTTCCATATATCTAATAAATGGCAATTTTCTATTGGCTGACACTTTTTCCTTGTTTTCTCCACCCTCGGATCACGTTCTGACACATCTCTGCGTGCTTCTGAAGGCCGCAATCATTGCTCAATAATGCTGAGGAGGAGAATGCGGTACGTCGCCGTGCGTATCCTTCTTCTAATAAAAAGATAATAAAATAAAGGTGAGCTTTACCTCGCACTAAATGCATGTGGAATAGCTTGCCGCGTGCAATCAATGCACGCGGCTAATCAATTCTGCGTACGAGGAATCTTTTACAACTTATAAATATATGCATAATTGATTTTTGCATGCAATTAATGCAGGCAGCTACCGATTCCACATTTAATGATTATGCAAAAGTATCATTTAATAAATGCATGCAGAGATTGATTCTCTGCGTGCATTTATTGCACGAAAAAGCTAACTCAGAAAAAAATAAATCATACCTTAACCTTGCCGCTCGTGCCACGTTGGTCCTTTTGAAGTAATATTTTCTCATTATGGCATTGTGCATTGCGATACGATAATGAGCCAATAAAGCTCTTTTGTTAAATAGATCCAGTGATGTAACACGATCGGGTCGGCCCATCACATCACACCACAGGGATTGAACGATATGAAGATGTCAACAGCGGGATAAGATGCATGCAAATTTAATTTGGAAATTCAACGAGAAAATGTAGCGTGCGATTGATGTGGGGCGTGGTTCAGATGATGACACCGAGGAGTGTCGAGACTTGTCCAGGCTCCCAATGATTTGTGAGCTCCGCTCCAGGCCCAGAGACAGGGGGACGAGTTATCGTCCAACGGCGTCCATATCATCGTAATCAATGAACTATTTCAACATTGTCAAGAATGAACCTATTATAAGACTATGGCTAATCCTACACGGTTAACAACAATTCTCTCAGGACAGAGGAGCAGACGGAGGCCAGTACTGGAAGAGATAACGATACTACGAAATAAAAGGGAATTATGGGATGGAGAGAAGTAACATGAGCAGGAGTTTCTGGACTCTATAGACGAAGCCGGGCCGTCCGGGTCAATTGGGAAGAGTGCACGTCCAAGAGGGCTGTCGACCGTCCACGAGAAAAATCAAGGATGGAGTTCAATGTCCAGTCTGCTCTTTCACGCAGGTGGGAATGGATAGCGCAGCCAACTTCCATAATTCGTGGTCAATAGTTAAGGCTGAATCCCGCTGCTGTGTTGTATTCACCCGGGCGACCAGCGTGGCACGACTACGGTGCAACCCTAGTCGTGCCCGCACAGGCCGAGATGACCTAAGAGCGGAGGTCTGCGCTCCCGAGTCCCCTGGTCTGGTCTTACAGGTCCAGAGTGACGTCAGTGCAATCACGGTCGAGCCCCGTGGAACCAGGATGACCCCAGGGGCTGGTCAACGCCCCGGACAGCCTTGTACTGGCCTGACTGGCCCGTGACGATCATTATCTACGAAGGTCGTGGACGTTGCGAGTGATCCCACCCGTGGACCGCCCAGTCGGGCTTGTCAGCAGGCAGAAACAAACGAGACTGCTTGGGAGGGAGGAGGAACGTCGGTGAAGGGGTGGGAGGATCGCCTACCCAGTCACCACACCCACCATGAACAGGTTCGTTCTGCCGAAATCGCTCGCACTTTCGATTGGACGGGAGAAGAACCAGGCGCAATGAGGATTGTTGTTGGAGAGGAGCCGCACGACTGAGGATGCAACTGATAGAGAGGGGAGTGGGTTGGAAGAGAGGCGGCACCAGTTAGAGGGGGCGAAGCGGGGACCAGGTGGGTCGATCCGGAGGGCAGCAGAAGGAAAGGGCAGGGGTTTGTAGTTTGGTTAGGAGGCCAGAATTCTCCCCTCTTGATGAGAGCCAAGGGGGAAGGTGTGAGAAGGGAGAGGAGGAGGCAGTAGTGAAACCCTAAAGGAAAACATTTAACTCTTTCTTTCTTTCAAACAACAAGTCTGATCAAAACGACGCCCTCCCCCTTCCCCTTTTAGTGAACAAAGAGAGAGATGGGGGTCATAGTGCCCTAATGGGCTCGTTTAGGGGAAAGGGCTTAGTGGGCTCTCCTCCTCCTCCCCTCACCCCCCAAAATTTTTAGAGGGAAAAATCCAAGCATGGCTTCCCCCCTTAAAAGGGTAAACAAAAGACATAAAATCTGCAATCTCATGGGTGAGGCCCGTACACGCGCAGGAAGGGGCCACTTGTGACGAAATAAAGCTGGCGATGCGAAGAGGAACCTCCGTAAAACCCATGAAGGACCTCTGAAAAATCATAAAACTGCACGAATACGAAATAAAACAACACGACGCAGATGCGATTTTAAACCTGGTAGTAGAAGTTTTGATCCTCCACGTCGGCTCAGGCTTTGAGACAAGGCTGATGACGAGTCGGGGCGTGTTCAAAGGGATGGTCCTCCATCATCCACTCATTCGCCCAAATTTTGGGCGAATGATGTTGATGCCACATGATATATATATATATATATATCACTTTTGGAATGATGTTGTTGACAAATATACATTGGCAAATGATGTTGTTGACAAATATACATTGGGATACATATATCTTGATACTTTTGTTCATGCCCGGCCAATATAGTTGCTGAGAAATCCGTTTATACGTTTTGTAGAAATCCATTTATCCGTCTTATGGAAATCCGTTATCCGTTTATATATATATTACTTTTTCAGATTCCAGATAGATAAAAAATATATTCTTTAAATTCTTGAAATCATTTCTTTATATATATATAAAGAAATCATTTCCAGATATTATTTACATCCGTTTATACATATATAACTCTTTCAGATTCCAAATTTTGGGCGAATGATGTTGTTGACAAATATACATTGGGATACATATGTCTTGGTACTTTTCTTCATGCCCGGCCAACATAGTTGCTGAGAAATCCGTTCATACATCTTGTGGAAATCTGTTTATCTGTCTTATGGAAACCCGTTATCCGTTTATATATATATTACCTTTTCAGATTCCAGATAGATAAAAATATATTATTCTCAGATTGTGATTGATATGTCTACCACTTCAACACTTGTTTTCTTTCACCTACAGGATGAAAACTGAAAACTTGGATAACTACTTGGATGTTGCTAAGGGACTAGTAATATTTAAGAAGAGGGATATATGATAACACCCTAACTTTGGTATTTATTTCAAGCAATCAGCACAGTTTTATGCATTTAAAGAGTCTAAAATAGGGTTTTGATCATATATTACATGTTAATTATTTTTTCCAAGTGAATTCTGCTTTTTCCCTAACTTTATATAATTTTATGATTTTTATGGAATTTATTTAAGCATGGAATAACTTTATTTTAACACAGATGGCAGGTTTAAAAATTAATTTTAATGTGAATTAATGGCAGGACAAATTACTGATTTTTATAGAATTTTTGGTGTACAATGATGACCGGTTCGGAGCGGTCAGGTTCCACTAAATAAAGTCGAACAAATAATGCTATGAGATGCAATGTACGATGCGATGAGAAATATGACAGAAGTTGAATGTTCCGAGATGTAAATCAATAGGTCATCACGCGACGGGTTTTGCCAGAATTAAGCTCCCGATAATTGATATTCTCAAATTTATGCTATTTTTACTGGTTTTTTTACTAATTAGTCATGTGAGTATTTGAGATAATCAACAATAAAAATTAACCTCACAGCCTTACGGCGAGTAAGGTGTCGAACCACAAGGAGCAGGTAATCCAGCAGTATTCCACTTTCAATTTAATTTATGTTATCTAATTCCTATAATGTATTCTGACAATCAATTCAAAGATCTTCAGTAAAATAACTCTACAGAAAATTCTCTGTAGACTTTTCCAATTAGTTTGATAAGCAGTTTGTCTAAGAATGATCTGGAGGAGATGAATAAAATAATCTTCATTAAAACTCTGTAGAATATTATTTAGTAAAAGTTATGGTGATATTCTTCAGTTAATTTCTGGAAAGTTCTTCAGTGATTAACTTTTAGTTATCTCTCAATAAAATCAAATTACCAGGATCTTCAGAGTCGATAAATTGAGTTTAAAAAATCTTGACGAGCTTCTATTAGGATCTTTCTTCAGAAGATTAGATTAGAAAACTAATCTTCAGAGAGATTGTCTTATGGAGCAATACCCTACTCAATTGCAGGCTCTTGCCTGTAATTTTGAGCAGGGGCAGACGAAATGCGCAACCTCTTGGCTGTGTGTGTCCCTCTGCATGCGGGAAGCTGTGCGCAACCTCGTGGCTATGCTCGGCTTTAGCTGGGCGCGGCCTTGGCTGCGCGCAGCGCTCAGTGCGCGGGTCGCGTGCGGCCTCGGTTGTGCAGAGCGTGCGCAGGAGCTACGCGCGGCTCTTCCTGTGCGTGGGTCGTGCGCAGCTTTGGCTGCGCTCTACTCAAGCTGGGCGCAGCCTTAGCTGTGCGCGGAGCTCTGTGCGCTGCTTTGGCTGTGCTTGGGTCTAGCTGAGCACGGCCTTGGCTGTACTTGCACAGGAGGTGATGCTGAACGTGAACACCTTGGCAACGGTGAGATGAATTGAGGAATGGATGAATTGAAAACTCTTTTGAACAAACACAGTCAAAATCAACCTAGAACAAACAACAATGTCAGCTGGAAAATGCTGGAAATACACTGATTGATGCTTTCCAGCCCAACCTAGATTGTCTTAGAGGGAGAAGACCACAATCTCTGAAAACAAACAATCACACCAACCTTGTGTCACGATCCTTACGGTGAGGTGGTGATCGTCTTGCTCTGGTTATGCCTCAGCTATCTTCTTCTCCCCAACTCAAATGCTCATCAGCTCTTGGAGGGTCTGCAGAACTCTTCTCCTCCAAGCCCTAACCTGTTTAGGCAGAAATTCTAGACAACCCCCAAATGACTCTTTGAAGGACTGTTTATAGGTTCCACTCTTGGGCTTCTTGGGCCTTTTGGGCTTTTTGGGCTTTTATGGCTTCTTGGGCTTCTTGGGCTGGCCCAAGTGAGTGACCTTTAGTATTTTGAGCATTGGCCTTCATCTTGTAAATTTTTAAGTCTTGCTTAATCAGGTGCCTTCTTTGTTGGATTTTATCCACATCTGTACTCATTGAGATGAAAGGTAAGATCTAATCCACTTGATTCTCTGAACCAAGTGGGGTCAGTAAATATGGAATGCATGCAAATGATGGTACATATGGAAATAATGTATGCAAATAATGCTTTGATTACTGGAAAATCCCTGATTATTTTATGACATAATTAAAGTCATCAATAATCCGGACTGTCCATGACATCCACACAGTCAGTGGATATGAACTAGTCAAGTACCGCAAAGAAATTTAGCTAACACAGAATTGGTGGCTACCCTAATTCTCACATTTAATTCTCGCCTGGCAGAGGAGCATTCGTTAATCAGCACTGAAAGACGTAATTAAGTTGTAATGTAAAAAAGGAGAGGAATGGGTGACCTGTTCTGGAGGCATCGTCTGTCAAAGTGAGCTTTGCACGTGGTTTCGTGGCCACGTAACTGCATCGTGGGCACGATGTGCGGTGATGCGGGAGTTTCTCCACTCTGCGCAACACCGGCCGATCGTGGTGATAGTTAGTTATTTTCCTTCCGCTGTTGTTTTCCTATTTAAGAGATGTAATAGGTTCCTTTTAAAGTAAGTTTTTTCTGAGTTTAAACAGAGGTCCTTCTTCTTGAGTCATTGGTGTTCGGTGGTGATCTCACCGGCGACGTCCAACCGCGTCATTTCTCTAGCGAGTTTCTGACAAGTGGTATCAGAGCTTAGGTTGCGGGCAGGGAGTCGATCGCGACAGGGTACAGCCGTTGGAATCGTGATCGCGCAATCAACACGCACTGATGGCAGGAAGCAAGGACGCCATCGTCCAGAGGGTGATTCGTGAGGTAAGCGCCCGGACCGGGTTCTCGATGCTCACCAAGACCAACTACTCCGACTGGGCGCTGCTCATGAGGGTGAAGCTCAAGGCTCGGCTGCTCTGGAGCGCCATTCAGGAAGGCGGCGCCAAACCCCATGAAGAAATGCAGGTGCTCGACGTGCTCTGCAATGCCGTGCCGTCGGAGATGTGGCCGGTGATTGTAGACAAGGATACGGCCAAAGAAGCATGGGAAGCTATCGCCACCATGCGGATCGGCGATGACCGCGTAAGGAAGACGTCGGCTCAGAACTTGCGGCAGCAGTTTGACTCGGCGACGTTCAAGGAGGGAGAGTCCGTTGAGGACTACGCGCTGCGTCTCAACAGCATGGCGTCGACTCTCACCACTCTCGACGACCGAATCAAAGAGACGCAGGTGGTGGAGAAAATAATTCGCAGTGTCCCCCAAAGTTTCAGGCAGATCGTGGTCGCGATCACGACGTTGCTCGACGTATCAACGCTCACTGTTGCTGATCTGACGGGCCGGCTCAAGGCGGTAGGGGATGCCTTCGAAGAGACGCCATCATCGATGCACCACGAGGGCAAGCTGTACCTGACTGAGGAGGAGTGGGACACGCGGCGGAAGAAGCGCGATGCTGAGACCAAACATGGTGGCGGAGGCAGCAGCAACGCAGCACGCCGTGGCAGACGTGGGCGCGGACCCAGCCGTGGCAGCGAAAAAGGGTCGTCGTCAGGCGGCTCATTGGGCAACTCAGGCCGGTCCAGCGATGAGTGCAGAAAATGCGGGAAGTTGGGCCATTAGGCTCGTGAGTGCCGCTCAAATTCCAAGAAGGAGCAGGCCCACGTCGTCCAAGAAGAGAAGGGGGCTTTGCTGTTTTTTGTGGAGTCAACACGGGTCATATCGACGTCGCCGGCACCAACCTCCACTCCACAAAGCTCTACTGCGAGCCCAAAGGCAGAAGAGAAGAGGCCAAACGCCCCGACCGAGATCCAGTTGCGGGAAGAGAAGGTGTTCGCCCACCTTGGAGACGAGGAACAGCGTGATGAAGAAACGTGGGTCTTGGACACGGGTGCCACAAACCACATGTCAGGTTGCCGTATGGCCTTCACCGAGCTGGATGCGGCGGTGCTCGGGTCGGTACGGTTTGGCGACGACTCGGTGGCACAAATCGAAAGTCAAGGGACTGTCATGTTCCAGTGCAAGAATGGCGAGCACCGGTCTTTGGGGGGGGTGTATTTTATTCCTTGATTGACGACGAACATCATTAGCGTCGGCCAATTCAATGAGTCCGGGTACCAAGTCGACATCGAAAAGGGGGCAATGAAGATCCATGAACCAGGCGGACGGCTCCTAGCAAAGGTGATGCGTGGAGAGAATCGGCCGTACATCCTCCACGTCAAGCTGATTCGGCCAGTGTGCTTGGAGGCAAAGTTCGACGAGGAAGCCTGGAGATGGCACGCGTGCTTTGGCCATGTCAACATGGCCGCACTGAGAAAGATGGCTCGGGAGGAGCTGGTGCGTGGGTTGCCAGAAGTTGGTCAGGTGGACCAGTTGTGTGAGGCGTGTCTCGCCAGCAAACAAAAGCGATCGCCGTTTCCTGAGCAGGGTGAGTACTGGGCACAATGCATTCTGGAGCTGGTACACAGCGACCTGTGTGGTCCACTTGCCCTAGAGACGCCAAACGGCAGCAAGTATTTCCTGCTACTCGTGGATGATCGAAGCCGGTACATGTGGGTGGCCATGCTGCCTTCGAAGGACCAGCCATCAAGGAGATCAAGGCTCGGGCAGAAGGCGAGTCCAGACTGAAGATGGGAGCGCTCCGTACCGGTCGGGGCGGCAAATTCACCTCACACGAGTTCGCGGACAACTGCGCGGGAGAAGGTATTCATCGTCAACACACAATGCCATATAGCCCGCAGCAGAATGGCGTCGTCGAGCGCAGAAACGATACAGTGGTAGCAGCTGCAAGGAGCATGCTCAAGGCGAAGGGGCTGCCGGGCTGGCTGTGGGGTGAGGCAGTAGCAACTGCTGTATACATCCTGAACCGGTGCTCGACGAAGAGCGTGGATGGTATGACGCCGTTCGAGGCGTGGCACGGGAAGAAGCCGGCGGTGCACCATCTGAGGGTGTTTGGTTGCATCGCCTACGTCCGGAACACGACGCCACATCTCAAGAAGCTCGAGGACCGCAGCCGCTAGATGATCTTCATCAGCTACGAGCGTGGATCAAAAGCCTATCGTGGTTATGATCCCACCACGAAGCATGTCCATGCAACACGAGACGTGGTCTTCGACGAAAATGCCCAATGGAACTGGTGCAGCGGTGCAGAACAAGGCGATGAGGGCAACGGTTTCATGGTGGAGTATACCATTGGGAATCAGATGCCTGCAGAGAATGATGTGTCGTGACCTAAGCAAATGTCTCCACCGTCTGGGCACTCTAGAGGGGAAGTAGCACCGATCGGAGATGGAGGAGAGGAGGTGGAGTTCGCCACTCCACCCCGTGTCCGCGTCGACAACCTGGATGCTGATCACGGTGATGATGCACCACTCTGCTTTCACAACATCAACGACATCATCGGGCTGGCCTCGCCGCATGGGCTTGCATCAGGGGCGTTAATTTTAGAGGAGCTGCACGCTGTAAGTTCTGATGAACCAGTTTCCTTTGCTAAAGCAGAGCGCCACCCAAGCTGGAAGAAGGCTATGGAGGAGGAGATGGCGTCGATCAAGGAGAACCGCACCTGGTCCCTTGTCGACCTCCCGCACGGTCGTCGAGCGAACGTGTTGAAGTGGGTGTACAAGGTGAAGCGAGATGAAAGCGAAGCCGTGGTGAAGTACAAAGCGCGCCTGGTGGTGAAGGGCTACGCGCAGTGCCAGGGAATCGACTACGACGAGGTGTTCGCACCTGTGGCACGTCTGGACACGGTGCGCCTTCTCATTGCTCTCGCGGCACACGAGGGGTGGCAAGTGCATCACATGGACATGAAGTCGGCATTCTTGAATGGAGATCTCCAAGAGGAGGTGTATGTGGAGCAGCCCGCCAGTTTTATCATCGCCGGCAACGAACACAAGGTGTTCAAGCTGAAGAAGGCGCTCCACGACTTGCATCAAGCGCCAAGGGCCTAGAACGCGAAGTTGGACAACACGCTAACGTTGTTCGAATTCAGGAGGAGTCCCTTGGAGCATGCCATCTACACCAAGCGGAAAGGGAATGCGTAGTTGGTGGTGGGGATGTATGTCGACGACCTAGTCATCACCGGCGCCAATTGCGACGACATCAGGCAGTTCAAGAAGGAGATGGCTGACGCATTCTGGATGAGCGACCTCGGCCTTCTTTGCTACTACCTCGGCATTGAAGTGAAGCAGAGCACGGGGGGCATCTCGATCAGCCAAAGAGCCTACGCCGCCAAGATTCTGGAGAGGAGCGGCATGACAGGGTGTAATCCTTGTCAAATACCAATGGCTACACGTCTGAAGCTGAGCAAGAGAAGCGAGGAACCGCTGGTTGATGCAACCACGTACAGAAGCATCGTGGGGACTCTCGGGTATCTGGTCAATACTCGTCCAGATCTTGCTTTCGCTGTTGGATATGTTAGTCGTTTTCTGGAGGAGCCACGAAAGGATCACCTGGCCGCTGTGAAGCAAATTCTCCGCTATGTAGCTGGAACCAAGAGCTGGGGTCTCAGGTTCGAAAGAAAGAAGAAGGAGGAGGTCCAGCTGACAGGGTACAGCGATAGCGACTTCGCTGGTGATGTTGATGCTCGAAAGAGCACAACTGGCGTCATTTTCTTCTTGGCCAGCAGCCCAATTACTTGGCAATCGATGAAACAGAAAGTGGCGGCTCAGTCTAGTTGTGAGGCAGAGTACATTGCGGCTGCCAATGCCGTTTGCCAAGGTTTGTGGCTCGCCCGGATGGTAGCAGAAATGCAGGGCTCAACACCAAGTGTACCAACGTTGAGGGTGGACAACACGTCTGCCATTGCACTGATCAAGAATCCGGTTCTCCATGGACGCAGCAAACACATTGAAGTAAAGTATCATCTTGTCCGGGAATCGGCAGAGAAGGGACAGATCAGCGTGGAATTCATCAGGAGTGAAGAACAGTTAAGTGACATTTTGACGAAGCCACTCGGAAAAGTCAATTGCCATGAATTTCGCGCCAAGATTGGCCTCGTTGATGTCCATGGTGAGCACAGCAAAGCTCAGGAGGAGATTGTCAAAGTGAGCTTTGCACATGGTTTCGTGGCCACGTAACTGCATCGTGGGCACGATGTGCGGTGATGCGGGAGTTTCTCCACTCCGCGCAACACCGGCCGATCGTGGTGATAGTTAGTTATTTTCCTTCCGCTGTTGTTTTCCTATTTAAGAGATGTAATAGGTTCCTTTTAAAGTAAGCTTTTTCTGAGTTTAAACAGAGGTCCTTCTTCTTGAGTCATTGGTGTTCAGTGGTGATCTCGCATCGTCGTCGAGTTTCTGACATCGTCGTCGATGAAGCCCTTAGAAAGTTGTGGCAGAATCTTCCACCGTTGATGTACCAATCCAAATGTCATTCACAGGCAAGCAGTCGCTTTGGTTTGTTGATACTTCACGTCGATAAATAACAAGGCCCGGTGAGTGATCGAGGGAGAAACTGCAAGGGGGAATCTGGAACGGGGCGAGATGATTTTCCTGGTGTCGAAGACAGTGGAGAAGACTCCACGAAGGAGAATCTCACTTGGACCGGCGGCGCCCGGTCTTCCCGGCGGAAGAGTTTCACCATCAAAGTTTGATTATAGAATGAAATTCACCATGGACTCAAGTGATTCTGGAACCACCAGTTAATGTTGACCAAAACAAATGTAGTAATCCGCAAACCAAATGGATTCCCTCGTAGGAGAAGTGAAATCTCTGACAGTAATGACGACTATTCCTCCAAGCTGCGGCGACTGTTCCTCCAATCGTTGATCAACAGTGCAACAAGGCTCACCGTTGATCTACGGGCAGGTAATCTCTTGACCCTCTAAAGCACCGGCAACGATCTTTGTAGACACGGATAGCTCTCTTCATGTAGGAAGAGAAGACTACAGCAGTAACCCAAGTTTAATCCTGAAATTAGGTGTAGACTGTTTCGGAAGCGATCCAAACATCCGGATTTCAGATACCAAGAGAGAGAACGATTGTCGATGAAGTTGAGCGACAACGAATAAGTCCGAAGATGAAAATAACGATCGGAGAAGATCGCAGTTATCTGCTTCAGCGAAGTAATTCTTCTCCCCGTCAATAATGCAGTCCAAGGGAGATTGACGAGTGTGGGTCTTCTTCGATGCAAGTTCTCGGTGGTGACCGTCGCTCCAAGCGGAGCAGAGATGTGATCCTCTACTGGAAGAGAAAGGAAGGAAACGAGATCTTCTTCTTCTATTACGATTTCTTCTTCCTCTGATTCTTCAACGATCTATTCTTCTTCTTCTCAAGCAAAACAAGCACAAAGGAACAAAAGTGACTACCACTTTTACAAAACGAGATCTGCAATTTCCAAATGAACAAGCCTCCTTTTTCCCACGTAAACCCTTCCTCCTTATAGAGAAGAAGTGGTGGTCATGGGAGGCCCAATTCGGTCCCTTTTAAGGGGAAAGCCTATTGGGCTTCCCCTTAAAATAGATCTTTAGGGGGAGAAGAAGCCCAATATGGATTTCCTCCCCCTTAAAGATGATAGTTAAATCACAATTAAAAATGGAAACATACACAGGAGGTCGGTACTCGCACAGGAGGGGCCTCCGAGAATTCCAAAAAAATAATGAAAAGAAATGAACATAAAGATGCCTCAGCACGCTCCAAGAAAACGCGACTGTTGCTTCAAGCTTGATAATGGAAGTGTTGATTCTTCACGTCGGCTCGGGCTTCACGACAGGATTGGCAACGGATTGGGGCGTGATCGACTGGATGGTCCTCCATAAATTCTATTGGAATTTATTCGAGGAAGAAATGAATTTTTAAAGGGGAAAAAGTATATTTATAAGGAAAATATGAGTTTTAAAGTAATATCTAAAGTTATAGGGGTTTTTCTTACATGTTTGTTGCAATTATGCCCTGAAAAACAGCTCTAGGTCGGTGTGCAGGCAAAAAGATACGATTAAATTTATTTTAGGGTTTTATTGCAATTAATCAGGATTTTTTTAATGGTTTTCAAGAAAAATGGAGAAGAGAAAACAAAAAGGACATATGCATAAATATTTTTGAGCGGCGTTGATTTGCGCTTGCGTATTTAATTAGGGACTGTTTTGCAAAATTCTGGGACATTCTCTCTCCGAGAGGTAAGTTCACCTCCCGTGCTGTGTATACAAAGCGCACTCACGGGGGGTGACGTGGCGCTCAATGATTGGGTGTAATTTTTAAAGCGCATAGGTACGTGCAAAGCACTATATATGGTATCTTTATTTATTGGTTTTTTCTTTATTTTTGATTTCAGGACAGGGGGTATGAGGCACTACGAGAATGAACCCAATTTTTAGAGTTCAAATGCGTCGACCAATCAGGGGATGACACAAAAATGCGTATCGAAAATTAATTAAATTAAATAAATGGAAATTGATCCAATGGTTTAGATTGGTCGATTTTCATTGAATAATAACTTTTGAACCTTAAGTCTGATTGAGATGATTTTTTATGGATGTGCTCGTCTTGACCTCCTTTTTCCATTTTTTCTGTATGGTTGGATTATTCAGATCAAGCCTACATTTATGGATAAATTAGTTATTGAGTAGGGCTAAGATGGTAATGTTTACCATTTAAGCTAAGTATAGGAGCCAAATTTTGAGAGGAGGGGGTCATTCTAGAGGTGGTTTTTTCACAGCTGCAAGACAGAGAGGAGCTTTATCTTGGATCAACCCTATTAGGTGCTTTCTATTTCATTGTATTTGAATTTTAGTGTAATTTGGATTATGTTTAGTGAAGTTTGTGATTTCTCCTCTTGAACTTGGTTTGCATTTCTAAATTGCTTGGCTTGAGCGGCATGTACAAGCCCTTACTAGGATTAAGAGGAGAGATAATGAAATTGACCTAGCTATTTCATTTGCACATTATGAAGAAATTATAAAAAGGTTTAATTTCTAGGATTAAATATATTGTCTTTATGATCTAATAGTCAGTGATTTTTTATTCCAAATCCCCAAAAACAACTAAAGCCAAATCAAATTTCTTTCTTAATCCCTCTACTTGACTCCCTTGATCCTTATAATTAGATCAAAGAATTCAATTTAGAGCTCCCTATTTCTTACATTCTTCCCATCTCTTCTACCCCTCTTTCTAAATTCATCATCTAATTAGGGTGGTTTGATCTTCATTGAAGATCAAATGAACTCTAATTTAGGTCAAATTATTCACTCAGATCACAATTGAATTTCCTTACTAGCTCCTCTTGGACGACACCTGATGGAGATCACCCGCCCGAGATCATTGCCGTGTCTTTGAAGCTTTTGTCATCGTCTTCATCGACTCCAGCCGGCTTGCGTCCCTCCAACCGCTTGCAAAAACGCAAATGAAGGCACCCGGGTTCCAGCAACCCCGGGTGAAAAGCTCATCCATATGTTTCCTGTGTTTTGATTTTATCTTTATTTCAATGTTTTTGTCTCCATCATCATCTTATCATTTCGTCTCTGCCATCACTTTCATCGTTTTTGTCTTCGTCATTGCCATCCATGTGTCGTTTGAATCGTTCTTTCTTTTAATGTTGTTCTAAAGAGAGTCCTTGCGTTAATGGACAACTACGATACGAGGCGGGGGTATGATACAAGGCGATGGTACGATAACTACGATCGAGAATTCTACGCCCTCATTCAGTCTCTTCGACATTGGCACAACTACCTCCTACACAAGGAGTTTGTACTCTTCTCATATCATAGTGCATTGAGGCACTTGCACGACCAGAGGAAGGTCAGCAACCGGCATGCCTGCTGGATCGCCTATCTACAGGATTACACGACGGTACGTCATCCGACACAAGAAAGGAAAGAATAATGCCATAGCCCATGCACTAATCCAGAGATCCTCTGTCCTCAACCTGATAAGGACCCAAGTTCTGGGGTTTGACCAACTCTCACAGGATTATATCGACTGCCCCAAATTTGGGAAGATTGCTAGTTCTATTTGTGATGGCCCGAGTCTGAATATTGAGACAACTACTTTTCCGACAACTACCTCTCCCACGGAAAGAATCGCAGAGTGATAGAGAACTAGAAAGGGGGAGAATGAGAGAAATTGTGACCGAGAGAGTGAAAGAGACAAGGAGTTCAAGAGTAAGATAGAGGGAGAGTGCGAGAAATGAAGAGAGAAAGAATTGCAGAGTGATGGAGAATGAGAGAGGGGGAGAATGAGAGAAATTGAGACTGATAGAGAGTAAGAGAGACAAGGAGTGAAAGACTGAGAGAGAGGGAGAATGAAAAAAATAAAGATAGAAAAAATTGGAGGGTGATAGAGAATGAGCGAGGGAAGAATGATAGAAATATAGACTCAGAGAGAGTAAGACAATCAAAGAGTAAAGAGTGAGAGAGAGAGAGAATGACAGAAATAAAAAGAGATAGATACGCAGAGTGATAGAGAATGAGAGAGGGGGAGATTGAGAGAAATTGAGACTGAGAGAGAGTAAGAGAGACAAGGTGTAAAAGAGTGAGAGAGAGGGAGAGTGTGAGAAATAAAGAGAGAAAAAATTGCAGAGTGATAGAGAATGAGAAAGGGGGCGAATGAGATAAATTGAGAGTAAGAGAGTGAGAGTGTCAGAGAGTGAATGAGTAAGAGAGAGGGAGAATGAGAGAATTAAAGAGAGAAAGATACACAAACTGATAGCAAATGAGAGAGGGGGAGAACGAGAGAAATTGAGACTGAGAGAGAGTGAAAGAGTCAAAAAGAGTGAAAGAGTGAATGAGAGGGAGAATGAGAGAATAAAAGAGAGAAAGATACGCTGAGTGATAGAGAATTAGAGAGGGGGAGTAGGAGAAAGACTGAAACTGAGAGACATTGAGGGAGTCAAAGAGTGAAAGAGTGAAAGAGATAGAGACTGAGAGAAATAAAGAGAGAAAGATACGCAAAATGATAAAGATTAAGAGAGGGGAAGAATGAGAAAGACTGAAACTGAGAGAGAGTGACGGTGAAAGAGTGAATGACTGAGAGAGAGGGAAACTGAGAGAAATAAAAAGTGAAAGGTATACAGAGTTATGAAGAATGAGAGAGGCGGAGAATGAGAGAAATTGAGATTGACAGAGAGTGAGAGAGACAAGGATTGAAAGAGTGAATGAGAGGGAGAGTCCAAGAAATGAAGAGAGAAAGAATCACAGAGTGATAAAAATAAGAGAGGGGGAGAATGAGAGAAATTGAGACTAAGAGAGAGTGAAAGAGTCAAAAAGTGAAAGAGTGAGAGAGAGGGAGAATGAGAAAAATAAAGAGAGAAAGAAACATAGAGTGATAGAGAATGGGAGAAGAGGTAAAAAGAAAGATTGAAAGTGTGAAAGAGTGAGAGAGAGGGAAGATGAGAGAAATAAAAACAAAAAGCTACGCAGAGTGATAGAGAAAGACTGAAATTCTGAGAGGGTGAAAGATTGAAAAAGTGAAAGAGTGAGAGAGCCAAAGAATGAGAGAAATAAAGAGAGAAACAATTCCAGATTGATAGAGAATGAGAGAGGGGGAGAATGACAAAAATTGAGACTGATAGAGAGTAAGAGAGACAAGAAAAGAGAGAGAGAGAGAGAGAGAGAGAGAATGAGAAAAATAAAGATAGAAACAATGACAGCGTAATGGAGAATGAGAGAGGGGAAGAATGAGAGGAATTCAGACTTAGAGAGAGTGAGAGAGACAAGGCCTGAAAGACTGACAGAGAGGGAGAATGAGAGAAATAAAAAGATAAAGATACGCAGAATGATAGAGAATAAAAAAGAGGGAGAATGAGAGAAATTGAAACTTGGAGAGAGTGAGAGAGACGAGGAGAGAAAGCGTGAGAGAAAGAGGGAAAGTTCGAGAAAAGCAGAGAGAAAGAATCGCAGAGTGATAGAGAATGAGAGAGAGGGAGAATCGGAAAAACTGAAACTGAGAGAGAGTGAGAGAGGCAAAGAGTGAAAGACTGAAAAAGAGAAAAATGAGAAAAATAAAGACAGAAAGATACGCAGAGTTATAGAGAATGAGAGAAATTGAGAATAACAAAAGTTGGAGACACAAGGAGTGAAAGAGTGAGAGAGAGGCAGAGTGCAAGAAATAAAGCGAGAAAGAATCGCAGAGTGATAGAGAATTAGAAAGGGAAAGAATAAGAGAAATAGAGAATTTGAGAATGACAGAGAGTGAGAGAGACAAGGAGTGAAAGAATTGGAGAGAGGGAGAGTGCGAGAAATAAAGAGAGATAGAATCGCCGAGTGATTGAGAATTAGAAAGGGGGAGAATGAGAGAAATTGAGACTGAGAGAGAGTGAGAGAGACAAGGAGTTCAAGAGCGAGATAGAGGGAGAGAGTGAGAAATAAAGAGAGAAAGAATCGCAGAGTGATAAAGAATGAGAGAGGGGGAGAATGAGAGAAATTGAGACTGAGAGAGAGTGAGAGAGACAAGGAGTACAGTAGTGAGAGAGAGGGAGAGTGCGATAAACAAAGAGAGAAAGAATGGCAGAGTGATAGAAAATGATAGAGGGGGAGACTGACAGAAATTGAGACTGATAGAGAGTGGGAGAGGCAAGGAGTGAAAGACTGAGAGAAAAGGCAAATGCAAGAAATGAAGAGAGAAAAATCGCAGAGTGGTAGAGAATGAGAGAACTTGAGACTGAGAGAGAGTGAGAGACACAAGGAGTAAAAGAGTGAGAGAGAGGGAGAGTGCGAGAACTAAAAAGAAAAAAATGGCAGAGTGATAGAGAATGAGAGAGGGGGCGAAGGAGATAAATTGAGAGTAAAAGAGTGAGAGTGTCAAAGAGTGAAAGAGTAAGAGAGAGGGAGAATGGGAGAATTAAAGAGAGAAAGATAGACAAAGTGATAGAGAATGAGAGAGGGGGAGAATGAGTGAAATTGAGACTGAGAAATAGTGAGAGAGTCAAAAAGTGAAACACTAAATGAGAGAAATAAAGAGAGAAAGATACGCAGAGTGATAGAGAATGAGAGAGGGGGAGAAAGAGAAAGACTGAAACTGAGAGAGGGTGAAGGAGTCAAAGAGTAAAAGACTGAGAGAGAGAGGGAGAATTGGGGAAATAAAGTGAGAAAGATACGCAGAGTTATAGAAAATGAGAGAGGGAGGAGAATGAGAAAGACTGAAACTCAGAGAGATTGAGAGTGAAAGAGTGAAAAACTGAGAGCAAGGGAGAATGAGAGAAATAAAGAAAGAAAGCTACGCAGAGTGATAGAGAATGAGAGAGGCGGAGAATGAGAGAAATTGAGATTTACAGAGAGTAAGAGAGACAAGGACTTTAAATAGTGAAAGAGAACGAGAGTGCTAGAAATGAAGAGAGAAAGAATTGCAGAGTGATAAAAATGAGAGAGGGGGAGAATGAGAGAAATTGCGACGGAGAGAGAGTGAAAGAGTCAAAAAGTAAAAGAGTGAGATAGAGGGAGAATGAGAGAAATAAAGAGAGAAAGAAACATAGAGTAATATAGAATGAGAGAGGATGTAAGAAGAAAGGTTGAAACTGAGAAAGAGTAAGAGAGTCAAAAGGTGAAAGAGTGAGAGAGAGGGAAGATAAGAGAAATAAAAAAAAAGCAACGCAGAGTGATAGAGAAAGATTGAAACTGTGAGGGGGTGAAAAAGTCAAAGAGTGAAAGAGTGAGAGAGCCAGAGAACAAGAGAAATAAAGAGAGAAACAATCCTAGATTGATAGAGAATGAGAGAGGGGGAGAATGAAATAAATTGAGACCGATAGAGAGTAAGAAAGACAAAAAAAGAAAGAGAGAGAGAGAGAGAGAGAGAGGAAGAATGAGAAAATCAAAGATAGAAACAATCGCAGCGTAATAGAGAATGAGAGATGGGAAGAATGAGAGGAAAGATTACTCAGAGAGAGTGGGAAAGACAAGGACTGAAAGAGTGACAGAGAGGGAGAATGAGAGAAATAAAAAGATAAAGATACGCAGAGTGATAGAGAATAAAAAAGAGGGAGAATGAGAGAATTTTTTTTTTTTTTGGCCAAAAACACGGTGCCGGGTACGGCCAACCCGAGGGCTGTGAGAGAGAAAGAGTGAGAGAGAGAGAGAGAGTGAGAGAAAGTGTGAGAGAGAGAGACGAGGAGAGAAAGAGTGAGAGAGAGAGACGAGGAGAGAGAGTGAGAGAGAGGGACAGTGACAGAAATGCAGAGAGAAAGAATCGCAGAGTGATAGAGAATGAGAGAGGGGGATAATGAGAAAGACTGAAACTGAGAGAGAGTGAGAGAGTCAAAGAGTGAAAGACTGAGAGAGAGAGAGGAAAAATGAGAAAAATAAAGAGAGCAAGATACGCAGGGTTACGGAGAATGAGAGCTGGGAGAATGAGAGAATTTGAGAATGACAGAGAATGAGAGAGACAAGGAGTGAAAGAGTTAGAGAGAGGGAGAGTGCGAGAAATAAAGAAAGAAAGCATTGCAGAGTGATAAAGAATGAGAGAGGGGGAGAATGGGAGAAATTGAGACTGAGAGAGAGTGAGAGAGACAAGGACTTCAAGAGCGAGAGGGCGAGTGTGAGAAATAAAGAGAGAAAGAATTGCAGAGTGATAAAGAATGAGAGAGGGGGAGAATGAGAGAAATTGAGACTGAGAGAGAGTGAAAGAGTGATAGAGCGAGAGAGAGAGAGAGAGATTGAGAGAAATAAAGAGAAAAACGATCCCAGAGTCATAGAGAATAAGAGAGGGGAAGAAAGAGAAAGACTGAAATTGAGGGAGAGTGAGAGAGTTAAATAGTGAAAGAGTCAGAGAGAGAGAGGGAGAATTAGAGAAATAAAGGGACAAAGATACACAAAGGGATAGAGAAAGAGAGAGGGGGAGAAAGAGAGAATATGAGACTGAGAGAGTCAAAGAGTGAAAAAGTGAATGAGAGGGAGAATAAGAGAAATAAAGCTAGAAAGATATGCAGAGTGATAGAGGATGAGAGAGGGGGAGAAAGAGAAAGACTGAAACTGAGAGAGTGTGAGAGAGTCATAGAGTGAAAGAGTGAGAGAGAAGGAGAATGAGAGAAATAAAGAGAGAAACAACCGCAGATTGATAGAGAATGAGATAGGGGGAGCATGAGATAAATTTAGACTGACATAGAGTAAGAGAAACAAGGAGTAAAAGAGAAAGAGAGAGAGAGAGAGAGAGAGAGAGAGAGGGATTATGAGAAAAATAAAGATAGAAACAATTGCAGAGTTATAGAGAATGAGAGAGGGGGAGAAAGAGAAAGACTGAAACTAAGAGAGAGTTAGAGAGTCAAATAGAATATGTGTGAGAGAGAGGGAGAGTGAGAGAAATAAAAAGAGAAAGATACGCGGAGTGATAGAGAATAAAAGATGGGGAGAAAGAGAAAGACTGAAACTGAGAGAGATTGACATAGTCAAAGAGTGAAAGAGTGAGAAAGAGGGAGAATTAAAGAAATGAAGAGAAAAAATATCGCAGAGTAATAAAGAATGAGAGATTGAGACTGACAGAGTGAGAGAGACAAGGAGTGACAGATGGAGAGTGCAAAAAATGAAAAGAGAAAGAATGGCAAAGTGATAGAGAATGAGAGAGGAGAAGAATGAGAGAAATTGAGACTGAGAGAGAGCGAAAGAGTCAAAGAGTGAAAGAGTGAGAGAGAAAGAGAATGAGAGAAGTAAAGAGATAAACAATCGGAATGTGGTAGAGAATGAGAGAGGGAGAAAAAGAGAAAGACTGAAAGTGAGAGCAAGTAAGAGAGTCAAAGAGTGAAAGAGTAAGAGAGGGGAAGAACGAGAGAAATAAAGATAGAAATATGTGCAGAGTAATAGAGAATGAGAGAGTGGGAGAAATAAAAAGATTAAGACTAAGAGAGAGTAAGAGAGCAAAGAGTGAAAGAGAGGGAGAATCAAAGAAATAAAGAGAGAAACAATCTCAGAGTAATAGAGAATGAGAGGGGGGGAAAGACAAAGACCGAAAGTGAGAGACAGTAAAAAAGTCAAAGAGTAAAACAGTAAGAAAGGGGAAGAATGAGAGAAATAGAGAGAGAAAGATATGCAGCGTGATAGATAATTAAATAAGGGAAGAAAGAGGAGGATTAAACTGAGAGACAGTTAGAGAGAAAGGGAGTGAAAGAGTATGAAAGAGGAAGATTGCGTAAAATAAAGAGAGAAAGAATCGAAGAGTAAAAGAGAATGACAGAGGGGGAGACTGAGAGAATTTGAGACTGACAGACAGTGATAGAGACAAGGACTGAAAGAGTGAGAGAGAGGGAGAGTGTGAGAAATGAAGAGAGAAAAAATTGCAGATTGATAGAGAATAAGAGAGGGGAGAATGAGAGAAATTGAGACTAAGAGAGAGTGAGAGAGACCAGGAATGCAAGAGTGAGACAGATGAAGAGTGCGAGAAATGAAGAGAGAAAAAATCGCAGAGAGATAGAGAATGAGAGGGGGGGGAAGTGAGAGAATTTTAGGATGGGAGAGAGTCAAAGAGACAAGAAGTGAAAGAGTGAGAGAGATGGAGAGTGCAAGAAACAAAGAAAGAAAGAATCGCACAGTGATAGAGAATTTGAGAGGGGGAGAACGAGAAAATTTGAGACTGAGAGAGAGTGAGAGAGTCAAAGAGTGAAAGGGTGAGAGAGAGGGAAAATGAGATAAATAAAGAGAGAAAGACATGCAGAGTGATAGAAAATGAGGGAGGGAAAGAAAGAACAAGGTTGAAACTGAGAGAGAGTGAGAGACTTAAAGAGTGAAAGAGTGAGAGAGAGGGAGAGTGCGATAACTGAAGAGAGAAAGAATCGCAAAGTGATAGAGAATGAGAGAGGGGCAGAATAAGAGAAGTTAAGTTTAAAAGAGAATAAGAGAGACAAGGAGTGAAAGAGTGATAGAGAGAGAGAGTGCTAGAAATGAAGATAGAAAAAATCGCACAATGATAGAGAATGAGAAAAGGGGAGAATGAGAGAAATAAACACCGAGAAAGAGTAAAAGAGTCAAAGAGTGAAAGAGTGAACCGGAGAATGAGACAAATAAAGAGAGAAACAATCGCAGAGTAATTGAGAATAAGAGAGGGAGAGAAAGAGAAAGACAGAAAGTGCAAGAGTGATAAAGTCAAAGAGTGAAAAAGTAAGAAAGAGGGAGAATGAGAGAAATAAATAGGGAAAGATGCCTACAGTGATAGAGAGTGAGAGAGGGGGAGAAAGAGAAAGATTGAAACTAAGAGAGAGTAAGAAAGTCAAAGAGTGAAAGAGTAAATGACAGAGAGAGTGCGAGAAATGAAGAGAGAAAGAATCACTGAGTGAAACAGAACGAGAGAGGAGGAGAATGAGAGAAATAGAGACTGAGAGAGTGAGAGGGTCAAAGTGTGAATGACTGAGAGAGAGCGAGAATGAGAAAAATAAAGAGATAAAAAATTGCAGAGCTATAGAGAATGAGAGCGGGGGAGAATGAGAAAAATCGAGACTGACAGAGAGTGAGAGAGCAAAGGAGTAAATGACTGAGAGAGAGGGAGAAATAGAGAAATAAAGATAGAAAATTTCGGATAGAGGGGAAGAAAGAACAAGTTTGAAACTGCGAGAGAGTGGGAGAGTCAAAGAGAAATCGCAGAGTGATAGAAATTGACAGATGGGAAAAATGATAGAAATGAAGACTGACAGAGAGGGAGAATGAGGGAAATAAAGAGTGAAAAAACTCGCAGATTGATAGAAAATGAGAGATGGGAGAATGAGAGAAATGGAGACTGACAGAGTATGAGAGAGACAATGAGTAAAATAGAGAGAGAGAGGAAGAATGAGAGAAATAAAGATAAAAATAATTGCAGAGTTATAGAGAATGAGAGAGAGGGAGTATGAGAGATATTGAGACTCGAAGAGAATGACAAAGACAAGGAGTGATAGAGTAAGGGAGAGTAAGAGTGCGACAAATGAAGACCAAAAGAACCAAAGAGTTCTAAAGAAGGAAATAGGGGGAGAATGAGAGAACTTAAGACTTAGAGAGAGTGAGAGAGTCAAAGAGTGAGATAGTGAGAGAGTAAGAGATTGAGAGAAAAAAAGAGAGAAACAATTGCAGATTTATAGAGAATGAGAGGGGGGAAGAATGAAAGAAATTGAGACTGAGAAAGGGTGAGAGAGTAAAAGAGTGAAATAATTAGAGAGAGGGAGAGTGCGGGAAATGAAGAGAGAAAGAATCGCAGAGTGATAGAGAGTAAGAGAGGGAAGAATGAGAGAAATTAAGACTGAGAGAGAGTGAGAGAGACAAGGAGTGCAAGAGTGAGAGAGAGGGAGAGTGCGAGAAATGAAGAGAGAACGAATCGCAGAGTGATAGAGAATGATAGAGTGGGAGAATGAGATAAATTTGGGCTGACAAAGAGTAAGAGCGACAAGAAGTGAGAGAGTGAGAGAGAGGAAAAGTGAGAGAAATAAAGATAGAAACAATCGCAGAGTAATAGAGAACGACAGAGGGGGAGATTTAGAAAATTTTAAACTCAGAGAGACTGAGAGACACAAGAAGTGAAAGATTGGGAGAGACAAGGAGTGCAAGAGTGAGAGAGAGGGAGAGTGCGAGAAATGAAGAGAAAAAGAATTGCAGAGTGATAGAGAATGAGAGAGGGTGAGAGACAAGGAGTAAGAAAGAGTGAGAGAGCGGGAGAGTGAAAGAAACGAAAAAAGAAAGAACTACAGAGTCCTAGAGAATGAGAGAGGGGAAGAATGAGAGAAATTCAGACTGAGAGAGAGTGAGAGAGTCAAAGAGTGAAAGTGTGAGAGAGAGGGAAAATAAAATGAATAAAGAGAGAAGTACGAAAAGTGATGGAGAATGAGAGAGGGGAAGAAAGAACAAGTTTGAAACCGAGAGAGAGTGAGAGAGTCAAAGAGTAAAAGTGTGACAGAGAGGGATAATGAGAGAAATAAAGAGAGAAAAAATTGTAGAGTGATAGAAAAGGAGAGATGGGGAGAATGATAAAAATGGAGGCTGACAGAAAGTGAGAGAGAAAAGTGTGAAAGAGTGAGAGAGAGAGGAAGAATGAGAAAAATAAAGATTAAAATAATTGAAAGTTATAGAGAATGAGAGACAGGGAGAATGAGAGAAATTGAGACTGAAAGAGAATGACAGAGACAATGAGTGGAAGAGTAAGGAAGAGCGAGAGTGCGAAAATTGAAGAGCGAACGAACCAAAAAGTGCTAAAGAATGAAAGAGGGGGAGAATAAGAGAAATTGAAACTTAGAGAAAGTGAGAGAGTCAAAGAGTGAGAGAGTGAGAGAGTAGGAGATTGAAAGAAATTAAGAGAGAAACAATTGCAGAGTTATAGAGAATGAGAGGGGGGGAATGAAAGAAATTGAGACTGATAAAGAGTGAGAGAGAAAAATAGTGAAACAGTAAGAGAGAGGAAAGTGTGAGAAATGAAGTGAGAAAGAAATGCAGAGTGATAGATAGTAAGAGAAGGGAGAATGAGTGAAATTGAGACTGAGAGAGAGTGAGAGAGACAAGGAGTGCAATAGTGAGAGAGAGGGAGAGTGCGAGAAATGAAGAGAGAAAGAATCGCAGTGTGATAGAGAATGATAGAGGGGGAGAATGAGATAAATTTGGGCTGACAAAGAGTAAGAGCGACAAGAAGTGAAAGAGTGAGAGAGAGGAAAAATGAGAGAAATAACGATAGAAACAATCCCAGAGTGATAGAAAACAACAGAGGGGGAGAATGAGAAAAATTTAAACTCAGAGAGACTGTGAGACGCAAGGAGTGAAAGAGTGAGAGAGAGGGAGAATGAGATAAATAAAGAGAGAAAGATATGCAGAGAGATAGAAAAGGATAGAGGGGAAGAAAAAACAAGTTTGAAGCTGAGAGAGAGTGAGGGAGTCAAAGAGTGAAAGAGCAAGAGAAAGGGAGAATGAGAGAAATAAAGAGAGAAAAAATCGCAGAATGATAGAAAATGAGAGATGGGGAGAATGAGAGAAATGGAGACTGACAGAGAGTGAGAGAGACAAGGAGTAAAAGAGTAACCGAGAGGGACAATGAGAGCAATAAAGATAAAAATAATTGCAGAGTGATAGATAGTGAGAGAGAGGGAGAATGAGACAAATTGAGACTCGGAGAGAATGAGAAAGACAAGGAGTGAAAGAGTGAAAGAGAGCGAGTGATGCCGGACGTCGTCAAGACGTCGTCCGGTCGTCACCGAGGGTACGCGCTCGGTATTGAATCGTGGTCTAGTCGGACTGCGTCGAAGGACGGCGTCCGACGGATGCTAGTGATAAGTAGGAATGATGACGTGAATAAATGAGATCCTACGTATAGTACGTGCGTGCGCTGACGAGCGGGGGATGCCGTTCCAGAGAATTGACGGGTTCGCTTTGAGTGGGGTCGGACGGACCTCCTGATCCTCGCCTGAGAGGGTCGAGGGCGAGTACGTCGCCGAACGGGAAAATCCCGCTGAAGTGCTCACACACGTCGGGAGAACCCGACTCGTACCGGGCGGGTAAGACTCTGGTGCAATTTCCGTCGTTTTCTCAACCTGTCTCACTCTCACCTACCTAGCCCGAGCGCGGAGGAGGCAATACGAAAGGCACTGAAGAAAGTAAGAGACGCAAGAGTGCAGGATAAGGGGGTACCTTCGTCACGCTGGGACCAAAGGGGAGGGAGCCGGGGATAGTAGGGATCCGATGCTGCTGATAGTGTGGCGGGAGGAAGTTGGCGTCGATGCAAGGGCCTTCCGGGTGTAGGAGAAGGCGATCCCGTGAGTAACTAGGAGCGCGGGGCAGCGGCGGCAGCACACACACCGGGCAGACACGATCGACCGGAGCGGCGCGCGGGTGGCCAAGGCCTCCATCGAGAGGGGCGTTGTCGGGTCCGGGGCGCAGCCAAGACACCGCGCAAAGACAGCGGGCTGGCAGCACACCGTCGGGCGACCGGGAATCGGGGCCACCGAGGAGACCACTCGCGGGCGGCCGGGGCGCAGCGGTCGTCCGCAGGCGGTCGAGGGCCTCGTCCCGCGGGCAGGGGGTGGCCGAACGAGGCAACGGCTTGCTGGCGGGTTGCGGCCGCGTGACGGCTCTGGCGGCAGCCGCACGGGGTCTAGCTGCGGAAGCGGAAGACGGTGGCGGGGTGGACGGCGGCGGCAGCGTGGGGCGCTGGAGGGCACGGCGGCACGCGGACGGCGACAGCAGGTGCAGACGGCTGCGCAGAGCGTCGGCGACGTCGGAGGCGATGGCAGCGGTTGCCGGCAGGGATGCCGAACGGAGGCGGCGCCTAGGAACGGCGAAGGCGCGGAGGAATGGCGGCGGAAGAGTGATGACGGCGGTCCTGGGCGGTGGCGTTGTCGGAGGACGGCAGCGGCGTGGTCGACGGCGGTGCAGGGCGGGGACGTCGTCAGAGGGCGGTGGCGGGGCGATCGACGGTGGTTCCGGGGGGGGGAGACGTCGTCAGAAGACGGCGGCGGCGAGATCGGCGGCGGCGGTGAGTTTCCTTACTCTCCTTCTTCCTCTTCTTCTTCTTCTTTCTTCTTCTTCTTCTTTCTTCTTCTTCCTCTTCTCACAATAGACTCTTCAACTTCCACGTAAATAACTTCCAAATTCAAGAGTGTTTTCTTGGGCGCCCACCCCGTTTTATAATGGGTGAAGATGGGCCCCCTTTGAGCAACAAAAGGAGAATAAAACTAAAAATAAAAGGGTAGTGGACTTGTCAGGCCCATAGGGGGGGGAAGGTGTCCTCATATGGGCCCTTCCCCTCGCTACACGACACAAGGGAAACGATGATGATAGACGATAAAGAAAGAGAGCAAAGTGAAGATAAGAAAAGAAAAGAAAACAGCGGATAAGTAGATGCTCCGACGACGAAGTAGCACGTTCGTCATGCCGAGTATCTGAACTCGGGGTCGCGCGTCGCTGTGGCGGCTCCTCGTGTCGGCTGGACACGAGTCGGTGGCGGGCTTGGTGACGACGGTGGCTCCTCGCGTGCTGGATTGATGACGTCCGGTGGTGCTGCGCCATCAGCGAGAGTGCGAGAAATGTAGAGCAAAAGAACGGAAGAGTGCTAGAAAATAAAAGAGGGGGAGAATGAGAGAAATTGAGACTGAGAGAGAGTGAGAGAGTCAAAGAATGAAGGAGTGATAGAGTGGGAGATTGACAGAAATAAGGAAAGAAATCATTCCAGAGTTAGAGAATGAGAGTGGGGGAGAATGAGTTTAGACTTAGAAAGAGTGAGAGAGTCAAAGAGTGAAGGAGTTAGAGAGAGGGAGAGTGCGAGAAATGAAGAGAGAAAAAATCGCAGAGTGATAGAGAGTAAGAGAGGGGAGAATGAGAGAAATTGAGACTGAGAGAGAGTGCGAAAGACAAGGAGTGCAAGAGAGAGAGGAAGAGAGCGGGAGTGCGAGAAATGAAGAGAGAAAAAATTGCAGAGTAACAGAGAATGAGAGAGGGGGAGAGACAAGGAGTAAAAAAGAGTGGGACAGCGGAGAGTGAAAGAAACAAAAAAAAAAGGAATTGCAGAGTCATAGAGAATGGGAGAAGGGAGAATAAGAGAAATTGCGACTGAGAGAGAGTGAGAGAGTCAACGAGTGAAAGAGTAAGAGGGAGGGAGAATAAAATAAATAAAGAGAGAAAGATACACAAACTGATAGAGAGTAAGAGAGTCAAAGAGTGAAAGAGTGAGAGAGAGGGAGGATGAGAGAAATAAAGAGAGAAAAAATCTCAGAGTGATACAAAATGAGAGATGGGGAGAATGATAGAAATGTAGCTGACAGAGAGTGAGAGAGACAAGGAGTAAAAAAGTGAGAGAGATGAAGAATGAGAAAAATAAAGATAAAAATAATTGCAGAGTGATAGAGAATGAGAGAGAGGGAGAATGACAGAAATTGGGACTGAAAGAGAATGACAAAGACAAGGAGTGAAAGAGTAAGGGAGAGCAAGAGTGCGAGAAATGAAGAGCAAAAGAACCGAAGAGTACTCGAGAATGAAAGAGGGGAGAATGAAAGAAATTGAGACTTAGTGAGAGTGAGAGAGTCAAAGAGTGAGAGAGTAGGAGATTGAGAGAAATAAAGAGAGAAACAATTAAAGAGTTATAGAGAATGAGAGGGGGGAAGAATGAAAGAAATTGAGACTGAGAAAGGGTTAGAGAGTAAAAGAGTGAAATAGTTAGAGAGAGGGAGAGTGCGAGAAATGAAGAGAGAAAGAATCGCAGAGTGATAGAGAGTAAGAGAGGGGAGAATGAGAGAAATTGAGACTGAGAGAGACAAGAAGTGCAAGAGTGAGAGAAAGGGAGAGTGCGAGAAATGAAGAGAGAAAGAATTGCAGAGTGATAGAGAATGATAGAGGGGGAGAATGAGCTAAATTGGGGCTGACAAAGAGTAAGAGCGACAAGAAGTGAAAGAGTGAGAGAGAGAGAGAGGAAAAATGAGAGAAATAAAGATAGAAACAATCGCAGAGTGATAGAGAACAACAGAGGGGGAGAATGAGAAAAATTTAAACTCAGAGAGACTGTGAGACGCAAGGAGTGAAAGAGTGAGAGAGAGGGAGAATGAGATAAATAAAGAGAGAAAGATACGCAGAGAGATAGATAATGAGAGAGGGGAAGAAAGAACAAGTTTGAAACTGAGAGAGAGTGGAGAGTCAAAGAGTGAAAGAGTGAGAGAGAGGGAGAATGAGAGAAATAGAGAGAGAGAGAGAGAGAAAATTGCAGAGTAGCAGAAAATGAGAGGGGGAGAATGAGAGAAATTGAGACTAACAGAGAGTTAGAGAGACAAAGAGTAAAAGAGTGAGAGAGAGGGAGAATGGCAGAAATAAAGAGAGAAAAAATTGCAGTGTAATAGAAAATGGAAGGGGGAGAATGAGAGAAATTGAGACTGAGAGAGAGTGAGAGAGTCAAAGTGTGAAAGAGTGAGAGAGGGAAAAAATAAAATAAAGAGAGATAGATACGCAAAATGATAGAGAATGAGAGAGGGGAAGAAACAACAAGTTTGAAACTGAGAGAGAAGGAGAGAGGGGATGAAAGAACAAAGAGTAAAAGAGTGACAGAGAGGGAGAATGAGAGAAATAAAGAGTGAAAAAACTCGCAGAGTTATAGAAAATGAGAGATGGGAGAATGAGAGAAATGGAGACTGACAGAGAGTGAGAGAGACAATGAGTAAAAGAGTGAGAGAGAGAGGAAGAATGAGAGAAATAAAGATAAAAATAATTGCAGAGTTATAGAGAATGAGAGAGAGGGAGTATGAGAGGAATTGAGACTCAAAGAGAATGACAAAGACAAGGAGTGAAAGAGTAAGGGAGAGCGAGAGTGCGGGAAATGAAGAGCGAAAGAACCGAAGAGTGCTAGAGAATGAAAGAGGACAAAAGACGTTTTTACGGGATTCCTATCCACCAAAGTGATTACGGGATTCATGTAGCCGCAAAAAATACACCTCCAACTTATGGCCCTCTTTAGGGGAAAATAATCCTCATTCCCCACTTGCCGGGGTAAAAATAGATTAAAGCAAACACATGAACATGTCATTTTTTACAATTAATCGCATCAACCTCCGAGCGACCAACAAAAGAGGATGTTATCGCTATGCGCTCCGAGCGATTAACAGATGCGGAGGGATTCACTGTCCGAGAGAAAGCATTCACAATATTTTTAGAACAGTGTGTTGTAAGGGAGATTCATTCATAGGAATAGGGCTGAGAAAGGAGTTGATTGACTTGAAGTTGCAGAGAAAGTGCATGACATTAAATCAAAATAGAAAGAATTTTAGAAGGGCGTATTCCTCTATCCAAAATTATGGTTACTGGGAACAATTACTAAATTCTATTGGGACGTCAAGATGGAAGAATAGCTTTCCTGGTAAGATATATGCTTTTATGCACTTCATAGAACCCTACCCTCGAATTACAGATTTTGAAGTGCTTACATATGGATTTCTACTCTTGCTAGAGCAGTACGCTTATAATATTGAGTCGAAGTACGTCAAATTTACTATGGGTTATATCATGAAATTACCTAATATTAATGATAGTGTATGTACTTTAGGGAAGGCTATTCCATTGTATGAAACTTTAGGTAATAAAATACCCACAAAAATGATCTATTTTAATGTTGAACAACTTGTGAGGTTATACGGCGAAAAATATCAGGATGCTGTGATCAAAGGTATCTTCATAAATATACATTATGAATTTGATAAAAGTGAACCTCTTAAATCAGACTTCTTTTCCTATTACTACTTTATATGATAATATGATTGCAGATATTATCAAAGTTATGTATCCGGATATTAGAAATGCTAATCTACCTGATGTTAAATCACTTAAGTATAAAAAGTGTCATATACGATATGAGATAAATGCACTTAATCTCGCACCTGAGTCTGAATCTTCATCTGAATTTCTTGCTCCGTCGCTTCTGCTCATAAATTGCTCCGTCATGTCTTCACCTTAATCAACACACTCCTCGCGCCTTCTTCATCTAGGCATTTATTCTTTATGCGTTCTTTCAGAACGTGTTTATCCGCTCCTAAAGTCGCGCCTCCATGACCCCTTAGCTGGTACTTTCAGAACCTTCTTTCAGAACATTTGGTGATGAAATAAAAAATAAATGCTGTTATTTTTTTATAGCAAACCCCCAAGAAGAACACTACCAACCTCGAAAGAACATGTCATTTTTTTTTCTCTCGGATGAGAGAAATTGAGGCTTAGTGAGAGTGAGAGAGTCAAAGAGTGAGAGAGTGAGCAAGTAGGAGATTGAGAGAAATAAAGAGAGAAACAAATGCAGAGTTATAGAGAATGAGAGGGGGGAAGAAAGAAAGAAATTGAGACTGAGAAAGGGTGAGAGAGTAAAAGAGTGAAATAGTTAGAGAGAGGGAGAGTGCGAGAAATGAAGAGAGAAACAAATGCAGAGTTATAGAGAATGAGAGGGGGGGAGAAAGAAAGAAATTGAGACTGAGAAAGGGTGAGAGAGTAAAAGAGTGAAATATTTAGAGAGAGGGAGAGTGCGAGAAATGAAGAGAGAAAGAATCGCAGAGTGATAGAGAGTAAGAGAGGGGAGAATGAGAGAAATTGAGGCTGAGAGAGAGTGAGAGAGACAAGGAGTGCAAGAGTGAGAGAGAGGGAGAGTGCGAGAAATGAAGAGAGAAAGAATCGCAGAGTGATAGAGAATGATAGAGGGGGAGAATGAGAGAACTATTGGATAACAGAGAGCAAGAGAGACAAGAAGTGAAAGAGTGAGAGATAGGAAAAATGAGAGAAATAAAGATAGAAACAATAGCAGAGTGATAGAGAACGACAAAGGGGGAGAATGAGAAAAATTTACACTCAGAGAGACTTAGAGACACAAGGAGTGAAAGAGTGAGAGAGAGGGAGCATGAGATAAATAAATAAATAAAGATACGCGGAGTCATAGAGAATGAGAGAGGAGAAGAAAGAACACATTTCAAACCGAGAGAGAGTGGCAGAGTCAAAGAGTGAAAGAGTAAGAGAGAGGGAGAATGAGAGAATGAAAGAATGAAAGATACGCAGAGTGATAGAGAATAAGAGAGGGGGAGAATGAGAGAAATGGAGACTGACAGGGAGTGAGAGAGACAAGGAGTAAAAGAGAGAGAGGGGGAGAATGAGATAAATAAACATAAAAATATTTCCAGAGTGATATAAAAAGAGATAAAGGAAGAATGAGAGAAATAACGACTCAGAGAGAATGAGAAAGACAAAGAGTGAAAGTGTGAGAGATAGCGAGGGTGGAAGTATGAAGAGCGAAAGGACCGAAGCTAGCTCGAGAATGAAAGAGTGGGAGAATGAGAGAAATTGAGACTGAGAGAGGGTGAGAGAGTCAAAGAGTAAAAGAATGAGAGAGTGGAAAAAGGAGGTAAATAAAGAGAGAAGTAATTGTAAAGTTATATAGAATGAGAGAGGGGTGAGAATGAGAGAAATTGAGACTGAGAAAGAGTAAGATGGTCAAAGAGTGAAAGAGTTAGAAAGGGGGAGAGTGCGAGATATGAAGAGAGAAAGAATCGCAAAGTGATAGAGAATGAGAGAGGGGGAGAATGAGAGAAATTGGGTCTGAGAGAGAGTGAGAGAGTCAAAGACTGAAAGAGTTAGAGAGAGAGGAATGAGAGAAATAAAGAGAGAAAGATACACAGAGTAATAGAGAATTAGAGAGGGGCAGAAAAAGAAAGACTGAAACTGAGAGAGAGTGAGAGAGAGGGAGAATGACAGAGATAAAGAGAGAAAGATACGTAGAGTGATAGAGAATGAGAGAGGGGGTAAAGAGAAAGATTAAACCTGAGAGAGACTAAAAGAGTCAAAGAGTGATTAAGAGGGAGAATGAGAGAAATAAAAAGAGAAAGATACGTAGAGTGATAGAGAATAAGAGATGGGGAGGAAGAGAAAGACTAAAACTGAGAGAGGGTGAGAGAGTCAAAGAGTGAAAGGGTGAGAGAGAGGGAGAATAAGAGAAATAAATAGAGAAAGATAGGCAGCGTAGTAGACAATTAGAGAGGGGTAAAATGAGAGAAATTGAGAATGATAAAGACTTAGAGAGACAAGGAGTGAAAGAGTGAGAGAGAGGAAGGAAGAGAGAAATAGATAGAGAAGGATACGCAGAGTTATAGAGAATGAGAGAGGGGGAGAAAAAGAGAAATTGAGACTGACAGAAAGTGAGAGACAAGGAGTGCAAGAGTGAGAGAGAGGGAGAGTGCAAGAAATGAAGAGAAAAAGAATCACAGAGTGATAGAGAATGAAAGAGGGGGAGGCTGAGACAAACTGAGACAGAGAAAGAGTGAGAGACACAAGGAATGAAAGAGTGAGAGAGAGGGAGAGTGCGAGAAATGATGAGAAAAAGAATTGCAGAGTAATAGAAAATTAGAAAGGGGGAGAAAGAGAGAAATTTAGACTCAGAGACAATGAGAGAGTCAAAGAGTTAAAGAGTGAGAAAGTGGGAGGATGAAAGAAATAAACAGAGAAAGGTATGCAGAGTGATAGAGAAAGAGAGAGGGGGAGAATGAAAGAAATTGAGACTGACACATAGTGAGAGAGACAAGGACTTAAAAAGTGAAAGAGAGGAAAAATGAGAGAAATAAATATATAAAGAATCTAAGAGTGATAGAGAAGGACAAAGGGAGAGAATGAGAGAAATTAAAACTGAAAGAGAGTGAGAGAGACAAGGAGTGAAAGAGTGAGAGAGAGGGAGAGTGCGATAATTGAAGAATGAAAGAATCGCAGAGTGATAGAGAACGAGACAGGGGTATAATGAGATAAATTGAGACTGAGAGAGAGTGAGAGAGTCAAAGAGTGAAAGGGTGATAGAGAGGGAGAATGAAAGAAATAAAGAGATAAAAAATATGCAGAGTAATAGAGAATGAGAGAGGGGGAGCAAAACAAATACTTAAGGTGGGAGAGAAAGAGATAGTCAAAGAGTAAAAGAGTGACAGAGAGGGAGAATAAGAGAAATAAAGACAGAAAGATACGCAGAGTGATAGAGAATGAGAGAGGGGGAGAATAAGAGAAATTGAGACTGACAGAGAGCGAGAGACAAGGAATAAAAGAGTGAGACAGAGGGAGAGTGAAACAAATGAAGAGAGAAAGAATCTCAGAGTGATAGAGAAAGACACAAAGTTAGAGAGAGTGAGAGAGTCAAAGAGTGAAAGAGTAACAAAGGGGGAGAATGAGAGAAATAAAGAGAGAAAGATGCCTAGAGTGATAGAGAATGAGAGAGGCAGAGAATGAGAAAGATTGAAATTGAGAGAGAGTGAGAGAGTCAAAGAGTGAAAGAGTGAGAGACAGGGAGAGTGTGAGAAATGAAGAAACAAAGAATCAAAACGTAGTATAGAATAAGAGAGGAGGAGAATGAGAAAAATTAGAGACTGAGAGAGTGTGAGAGTCAAAGCGTGAAAGAGTGAGAGAGAGGGAGAATAAGAGAAATAAAGAGAAAAACAATCGCACAGTGATAGAGAATGAGAGAGGGGAGAATGAGAGAAATTGACATTAATAGAGAGTTAGAGAGACAAGGATTAAAGAGAGGTAGAGAGAGAGGGAGAATGAGAAAAATAAATATAGAGTCAATCGCAGAGTGATAGAGAAATAGAGAGGGGGAGAATGTGAGATAATGAGACTGATAGAGAGTGAGACAGACAAGGAGTGAAAGAGTGAGAGAGTGGGAGAATGAGAGAAATAAAAAGAGAAAGGTATGCAGAGTGATAGAGAATGAGAGAGGGGGAGAAAAGAAATTGAGACTGAGACAGAGTGAGAGAGTCAAAGATTGAAAGAGTGAGAGAGAGGGAAAATGAGAAAAATAAAGAGAGAAAGGTATGCAGAGTGATAGAGAATGAGAGAGGAGGAGAAAAGAAATTGAGACTGAGACAGAGTGAGAGAGTCAAAGAGTGAAAGAGTGAGAGAGGGAAAATGAGAGAAATAAGGAGAGAAAGATATGCAGATTGATAGAGAATGAGCGAGGGGGGAATGAGAAAAACTGAGACTGAGATAGAGTGAGGGAGTCAAAGAGTGAAAGATCGAGAGAGAGGGAGAATGAGAGAAATAAAAAGAGAAAGATACGCAAAGTGATAGACAGTGAGAGAAGAGGAGAATGAGAGAAATTGAAGCTGACAGAGTGCGAGAGAGACAAGGAGTGAAAGAGTAAGAGAGAGGGAGAGAGAAATAAAGATAGAAACAATCGCTGAGTGATAGAGAACTATAAAGGGGGAGAACGAGAGAAATTAAGACTTAGAGTCCGTGAGAGAGACAAGTAGTGAAAGAGAGAATTGAAGAGAGAAAGAATTGTAGAGTGATAGAAAATGTGAGAGTGAGAAAATGAGAGAAATTGAGTCTTGGAGAGAGTGAGAGAGTGAGAGAGTCAAAGAGTGAAAGAGTGAGAGAGAGGGAGAGTGAGAGAAATAAAGAGAGAATGATACGCAGAGCGATAGAGAATTAGAGAGGGGGAGAATGAGAGAAATTGAGACTGAGAGAGAGTGATAGAGACAAGGAGTAAAAGAGTGAGTGGGAGGGAGAATGAGAGAAATATAGATAGATACAATCGCAGAGTGATAGAGAATGAGAGAGGGGAGAATGAGAGAAATTTAGACTCAGAGACAGTGAGAGAGACGAGTGAGACAGAGGGAGAGTGCGAGAAATGAAGAGAGAAGGAACTGCAGAGAGATGGAGAATGAGAGAGTCGGAGAATGAGAGAAATTGATACTGAAAGAGAGTGGGAGAGACAAGGAGTGAAAGAGTGAGAGAAGGGGAATGAGAGACATGGAGAAAGATAAAGAATGAGAAAGAGTGAATGATTAAGACAGAATGAGTAAGAAATAGCGTGTGTTGCAGTCTTTCAGATACTGAGAAGGAATGGGAGACAATGAGACAGCATGAAATACAAAGAGAAAGATAAAGAGTGAGAAAGATAGAGAGAAGGTTAGAGATATCGGGAGAAACTGAAATTTGAAAGTAAGATGCAACCCCATGAATAATAAATATACAATTATTCATAATACAATTCTCTTCAAGTAGAAACTTAGTCTAGTGGGCATAATCACAGATGAATCAAAATCACAACATAGCAAAAAACGCAGTGAAAAGAACTTGAATTGAGGAAGAAAAAAAATTTGAAGCTACTGAATACAGATACCTTAATTTGAAATAAAATTCTTTGAATAATGCAACCAGAATGGCAATTAAAACATTTTAATTAACAGGAAGAAGATGAGAATTGATATTTGGGAGATGAAGAAGAATATGAGAAATAGCAAAAGAAGCAAAAGAAACATAAATTTATAGGGCGAAGGGAAAGAACGAGAATAAGAACTTAGCCCTCTCCGCCGTCCACCAAATCTGCCTTTGCCACCGTCTGGCAATGCCGTCATCCGCTGTCTATCGTCCACCGTCCACCAGACCCTTTGGCTTCACTAGACCCTCCGTGTATTTTCGATTCAAACTTTCGAATCAAAAGAGATTCGAAGGTTTCGAATCAAAATACACGAAATACTGTTTTCGATATTGGATATCGGAATTCTATATCCAACATCAAAAACCGATGTTGTCATCCTCCCCCCTGAGACAGAGGCGGATGACGACATTGAGACAGATATTGATACGGATATTGGCACTGTAGCAACCGATACCGATACCCAATATCTGTATATGGAAAAAAATGAATACCAGAAATTCCCTTTCCGGTATCCGATACAGCATATGTCCCGATACCAGCATCCGGTACTGGTATCGGAACGGGCGAACACTAGCCTGCGGCGATCCTCTGACATAGTCTCTACCCAAGCTATTGCATGTTGTCGCCCGAACACACCACGATGAGCCACCAGAGTCGTTGTTGTAGTCAACCGCGCATCACACCCATGCCAGGGCAAGAGTTATCTACCCCCCCCCCCACTACTCACGCTTGTGCCCATACTGCACCCGGCACTCTTCTGCCGCTCCTCCTTCTGCCTCGACCTCGTCTTTGGCGTCACGCACCAGCACACTTCTCCACCGTCTGTCGAGCTATGCAGTGCCCATCCCCGGTACCATTCCGCCACACCTTTGCATACCGGCTCGCACCGACAAAGACCCCGACAACGAATACCACCACCGATGAGGTATATTACATCTTCCAGTATATTTTCGGCTGCACTTTACCCGGCTTGGGTTAGTTTAGGTGAGAGAATTTATGTAGAAAAAAAATGAGTTGAGTGATTTCTTAGGTACGTGTCGAGCCCGTCCGTTACATGTGAGCATCAACAGAATTATTACGTTCGATGCCATAGTCATCGTCATTGTTCCAACGAGGGTCACAAGGTCACCCTCACCGTCATTGGTCGCCCACCCGGGAGCTTGGAACTCAACAAATTCCTACAAGTTGGACCTGTACGTACATACCGCCTAGGACACTGCATCATGTAGTTACATGCCGTTAGGGAATTATCCGTCAGACAACGTCACTAACGACGTCTGGTCTAGGTATTTGATCATCATCACGGTACCCGAGTGGATGACTTCCTTGACGACGTCCGGCATCAAAATGGCACAATGGATGGGTAGACATCTTGTGAGGCAACCTGTCATTAAGGTGGTCAGGTGTTGAGTCAAAAGTGGATGTGTGAGGATGGCAAACGGCGAAAGGGGGTCAGATGGGAAGATTAAGGGGGATGTAAGGGAGTAGTTAGAATGTACCTAATAATAGGGGTGGGGGCAAGGATTGAGAAAGGGGAGGGAGTGTGGGCAATAGATGAGGGAGTAGGGAGAGGGCTAATGGTGGGGAGAAGTGATGTAGAAAGGGTAGGGAAGTGAGATGGAGGGCAAATAAGATGAGGGGTTGTAGGTAGGGGATAATGGAGATGGGAAATTTCTAGGGAAAAGTGACTGGTGGTCTGTCAGTAATTTGTCGATAGTAGGGCAAGAGAGGCTTTGCCCTTAGTAGCTGTCTTAGGGTGCTTTTTAGCGCCCCTTAGACCCAACTAATGAGTTTCATCTGAGAGAGGGGCTGAGGCAGAAGCTATCAGGGACAGGCTATTGTCATAAGAGCAAGATCGAGCACTACTTAACAGATGCTAGGTAGGGCGGTCGCCCTATGCCATATTTATTTCATCCACAGGTCTTGATTGAGCAATGTAGTCATTTGACGGCAAGGGGGGAAGGAAAGTGGGTGTGGTGGACTGTGAAATCAAAGCTGCCATTTTGCATTACGTATGAGTCGTATGCCCAAGAAGAGTGTACAGTGTACAAAATTATGGTAAGTTCTTGTACACAAAGGGCTTGATGGAGCGTGCCTGCACAAAATTATGGTAAGTTCTTTGAAGCCATCATCGTCGTCATTGATGGCCCCGTCGGCCCATCTCCAGCCCGACTAGCATGTCATGGCGAAGGTGAAAACACTCAGGTTCAAGTACCCCAGATAAAGCACGCCTGCACATTCAAACATTTTGATTTTTTGCCGCACGTGCTTCTTATGTTAGTCATTTTATCGTGTTTGTGTATGTCGTGTGCTGTGTCATTTTGGAGTAGTCATGTGTGTGTCATGTGTTGTTTTTGCTTTGTTTAAAGCAAAGGGGTCTCTATGCATAAGATCCCCCCCCCCTGGTAAGGGCCCTTGAATCCTTACCAAGGGATAGTGTACCCTTGATAAGGGCCCATCGTGCCCCTATATAAGGGCACCATGGGCACCCTAACCGACCATACTTGGTTTTATTTCGTGTTAAATTTTCATTTAGAAGGAAGAAGGGGTCTTTTAGAGAAGGAAGAAGGGGTTACCGGCCACCCACCTTGCGCCACTAGCCGGACCGCCCGGCATTGCCGACAATGGCACCCTACATAGGCGCCACGCCCGTGCACCCATTGGACACCCTATCGCACGGTATCGTGCATCTGCGCCTTGTGTGCGCTGCCTGTGTGTGCAACTTGACCGCCACACCACATCTGTTGCACCTGTCGATCGCCCTACTGCCTGGTGTTGCATGACTGCACATCGCTTATGCCGCCGCACGCGCAACCTGACCGTCGCACCATGAGTGTAGCACTGGTTGTCAATCTACTGCTAGGGCATCTAGTGTTAGGGCACCGCTAACTTCATCTGGCGCACGCATGACTGATCGTCACACGCTGTGCATTGCACCGTTTATCACTCCTCTGCCTGGGTGCCAAGCGCCATGTGCCGTTACAGCCGTCTTGTGCCAAAGCCAATGCCGCCACGCTCGCCCATAGCTGACTGCCAAGACACTACACGCATGTACGCCAATGCCGCTGTCCACCAGTCCGATTGCGCAACACCCTGGGCCGCCACAAGCACGCCAGTGCCCGCCACTTTGCTGTGTTTTTTCATTGGTCCCTGCCGCCCGAGCCATGTGCCTCTGAGGCGACTGCACCATCATCACCGCTCAAGCAGCCCGCACAACTGGCCGCATCCCTCTAAGCGATTGCGACGCGCCTTTGATATAGCTGTGTTGCTTGTACCATCCGCGATGCTTGCATGGAGCTGCACTACCTACATTGTGCTACGCCACCCCATGACGTGCTGCCATGACTCCTTGTTGCACTACTTCCTTCCCTACGTCACATCTCCTATGCCGCACCCCGCTGCCAGTCCAGCGATGCCTTGCCATCTCTAGCATGCCTCCACCGTACCTACCTGCATCTTCCACTACACCGACGAGTACACCGACGATGGGTGAGACCATAGACGAGGTACATCGATCCCCTTGCTCGTCAATTACATTATCTTCTGTAGTATATTTTCGGATGCACTCCACCGCTCTCTTGTTAGAAAAGCTGAGAGAGAACTATATTGTGAGAACTATGATTTGAGTGAGTTCTTAGGTATGGGTCGAGCCCGTCCGTTACATGTGAGCACCAACAACATTATTCTGCTTGGTGATGTAGTCGCTGTTGTCGCTCCGATGAGGGTAAGAAGGTCACTATCATCGTCATTGGTCACCCACCCCGGAGCTTGGAGCTCAGCTAACCCCATGAATCGGGGTTTGCACGTACATCCACCTAGGGTCACTACATCACATAGCTTCATTACCGTAGGAACTTACCCGCTAGACGACATTACCAAAGATGTTCAACATCAGGGCTATTGGATAAGCCCATCCACATTCCTAACTAAGACCATACAATGTACACGCACCAAGAGCTCAATCTCAAGACACACTCGGGCAGTTGAATAATTGTACATCATTTTTAAGACACTAATATTTCTACATCATTCACCAATGACTCAAAATCATTGGTTGTAAAGATACGTGGGCTGAATGTGGCTACTAACCACATGAACTACTCAACGCCTCTATCGTCCCATCGTAGGTGTCTTAACAAAGCCATTGATCAGCCATGTGATGGCGGACATCATCAGGGACGTCGTCTGGTCAGTCATCAAGATGATGCTTTGATACCAAGATGATGTCGGACGTCATCGGGGACGTCGTCCGGTCGGGTATCGAGATGATGCTATGATACCAAGATGATGCCGTACGTCTTCGGGGACGTTGTCTAGTCAGATATTGAAATGATGTGATACCTAGATGATGTTGGACGTCCTCAATGACGTCGTCCGACTGGTAAAACCCTAAGAGGAATGAAACTACGTGATGCAATGAACCTAGGCGGATGTACATGCAAGCCCCGACTCATGGGGTTTTGCCAAGCTCCAAACTCTAGGGTGGATGACTAGTGACATTGATGGTGGCCTTCTAACCCTCGTTAGAGCAATGACGGTGATTACAATGTCAAGCGGAATAAATCCGTTGGCACTAGCACGTAACAGACGAGCTCAACCCGTACCTAAGAATTCACTCATGACATAGTTTTCAAGATATATTCTCTCACCTTAACTAACCTAAGTGGGGTGGAGTGCAGCCGAAAAATATATTGTAGAAGATAATATAACAGGCGAGTGAGGGGAATGACTTACCTCTCAATAGTGATGCTCGTCGTCGATATCTTCATTAGTGCAGCAGCCGGTGCCGATAGGAGTGGCAGAGGCCTGTCGAGAGACGACACAGTATAGCTCGACAAGAGGCATGGGTGTGGCGTTGGAGCATGTTGGGAAGGCCAAAAAAAAATAGAAAGATAAGACCAGTGGCTAGACAGCTCAAGCGAACAACTAAACTTGGCAAACTTGACGTTATGATGGACGACAAGAGCGAAGGCAAGCAGGGGTCATGAGCAGGGGTTGACATGTGCGGAGTCAATAACACTGCAGTCAAGATGCGCGTGGCGCAAGCAATGGATGCAGGAAGTGGTAGAGGTAGCGGTGCAGGTGAAGCATTGGCAATACAAAAGTGATGGCAGCATAACATGGCCGATGCGCGGCGACAGCAATAATGCACAGGTCGGCACATCGAGAAACACGCCATTAGGTTGAGCACGAGCTGTGCATGGGTGCAACACATGCATGGTGGCATCGGGGCGATTGAGGACCACACAGCTACAAGGTGGAGCAACAGGTCGGCGGCGCAGACCGCGTGGCTATGGCACTAGCACCAGCGGTCCAAGGCTCCACCAATCCACCCGAAGCGATGCTTTGGTAGGGCGTTGGCATCCTCTTGGGGCTTGAAAGTCCAACAATCAACGGGTCCGGCCAGACGGACAGTGACCACCACTAGAGCAGCAGGTCACGCAGCTCTGGGTTCTAGGGCAGGCCAGGTTGCATTGCACTAGGGCCGCATCGACAGGCCGTGTGAAGACACACGAGCGGTGTGCAAGTTTTCAACATATGCGACTTCACGAACAACATACTCAATGCAAGGGCGAGGCTGCGCGTTCGGCGCATCAACTCGTAGCACGTCGTGAGTCGTAGACCACGGTGTGGAGATGACAGGGCGCGGAGGGACCTTGCATCGCGGGATGTCTGCGGCAAATGGGACGCATGGCCAGTGATGGAGACTATACCTTCGCGAGTGGAGTTGGTGACTCAGAAGCGGCGTACCTGATCTTCCTCTTCCCTCCTTGGCTCTCTCCCTTCCTCTCTCTATTCTCTTCCTCTCCTTGCTCTTCCTCCTCTCCTGGCTCAGATATAGTGATCCACAACAGTCACCGTCGAAGTACATGTGGATTCCACCCAATATGTCACATTCATTTGATACGTTTCCACACTCACCGTCATATATTTTCATCATTGCCAGTGTGTCAGGCCCTATGGGGGAAACTCACACGTCATCTTTAGGTCGACTTGTTGATTTCCCATGGTTTCTCATAGGGATTTTACCTACATAGTGGCCTTTTATAAATAACTAGGTGCTTGACTGCCAAGGATTATATCCAACCAAACTTTGAATTCCTTTATAAACGTTACATCACAATTTGAGCAGCCAAATACTAGTGAGATTTTGTCATGTCGTAATCAGCTTTGTGATGTCACTTGTATGTATGAGCCTACATATCTTTATTTTACTAAACTATTTTCCTGAGATCATGCTTTATTATAATTAGGTTCCTACCTCATTCTTACTATGACCACTCACCAATCTTTCTCATCGCACATCTGGAGTCCGTAGACCTCCATTCGACTATTAGATCACGTGGCTTCAATGTGAAATTTAAAACAGCTTTGTGTGCCACTATTGACACAGAGAGATTTTTACTTTGTCTATAGAGAAATTCAGTTATCAATCAATAACTCAAGCTAAAGATGGTGGAATGGGCATGTATTCAGGAATATGCGTACATAGGTACATGCAATGAAGCACCAACTTTAGGACACATTGACAAAGACATCTTAGGTGTAGAATACTAAGATTAATGATAGCTCAATAATGCCATGAGACGCTAGGAGATATACAATCCCTAGAAATTGTGAATCTAAAGACCTAAAGAGGCTGATAGAAATACACGCTTTTTCATGCATTGAGTTAACATACATCCATAACTAGTAATATGCCCCTATTAGAAATGTATCATTAGGATGATGATCTTTGGTAGAGATCAGCATTGAGATATTATACTCTAACCCACTCTTGGTGATTGAGAAGGAAAACCCAACCCTTAGAGTTATGCCTATGTGAGAAGAAATCAAGGATGCAGTCTTCTTGCTTATCAAGAACAAGTCCTTGAGGTACAATGGACTCGTTCTCATTTGATTATTTATATCTTGATATCATTGCCCCTGAATTTTTTTTGACAAAAATACGGTGCCAGGTATGACCAACCCAAAGGTTGTGCTCATAGGCCAATCCGGCCGTGCCATAGACACCACTCAGGGAGGGTTTATATATTTAAGGTGGTGTGTTTATAAGGGTTTATTGGTGTGGAGTGATCGTAAATATCCCAATTACACACAGACCCCAACCCACACCCATCTGATAACAATAATCCCAATTAAGGAAAAAAGATGCATCCTATCTAGTAAATATCGAACCAAAATTATTTCCGAGAAGCTGGAAGTCCACCTTCGTTTCATTTATCTGATAAAATAATCTAATTTCTCTTGACGATTTTAACCAATCAATGTTTCTAAGGTATGATACAAATTTTTATCTAAAAATTTTAATAATTGAGTCTGTCATTTCCTTGATGGACCCCTGTCTCTTGAGTAGTGTAATTTTATCACTGGTCGGAAGATCCATGATAATATTATGTTATTTCACAAACTATCACATTTAATCGATTACCACATTATAGATCAAATGTCATTATTAAACTCGATACGTGGAAGACTTTTCATAGAAGCAAATTGATATTCCTTAAAAGTTGAGATGTTTTGGTTTCACTAACAAGTTCATCACACGTGTTTATGCTTATATTAGAGAGAACCATTTTTTTTCTTTTGGAGAATGGAAAATCCACTCAATTCTTAACTTCCACTCCTAGTCTTTTGTAGAGTTGTTCTATCTCACCCAACCTTTTCATCTTGATGGAAGAGGCCCTTAATCCATCATTCACACAATTGATCACTCAAGGTCTCATCCAACCAAATTATTAAAAAGGGGGGTTTTCGATTTGAAATTATGTGATCCTCTTTTGTAATGGATACAAAAATCAATTAGGAACTCATGACTACGCTTACTAGGTAGTAGAAGGCCTCGCATCTGCTCGTTAATACTTCAAAGAGTGACTGTATGGTAGGACCATATACTACCATCAAATGTCTGAACAGTATTCAACACCACACAAACTACTCACAAGGAGGCCTACCTTTTGAATATCTTTCATATTCATATTTCTTAGTCCAAAACATCATTATTATGCCTTATTGGAAAAGATGAGCAAGAAAATCTGAAGATGGATCATTATTTCAACCTCTAGGGATCACATTAGAAAGAAATTCCCTACACAAGCTTGGGGTCAATGTATATGGTATCCTATGATTTTCCCTCATGTATCTTTCTTATTGTGTGAGGGTTATGCATTATAGAGTCCCCGCTATCAATCAAGTCACACGTATTGGTCACCACATAGCTCAAAATGCCATTGTCCCATCGATTATGGACAGGCTGAAATAATAGAATACATGTTTTTCCATAGTACGAACTCGATAGAATGATGGCTCCAATTTACTACGCATTGGCATTTGGTAATCCACTTTTATGATGTTGCTAGTGTTTTGGTATGATATTAACCTCATCAACATGCTATAACCTCATCAACATTATCTATACACAAGCAAGGATACCGTCCGTTTTTTGTCCGGTTTCACCAAACTTACAAACTTAGACCTGAAATTTGATATGGTCTCTGTCCGCTCTCAGTTCATTCATGATGACTAGTCATAATGTGAAAAGGTCGAGTTAACTTGGTCTCTCACTCATAAATATTAAGCTTTAAGGCATTTTAGTACAATGCTTTAATGTCCATTTTGATGCATGTTAAAAGTAATCAATGCCTCAATCAACTAGTTGACTGATTGTAATTGAAGATAAAATAGCAGTCTTAGCTATAGTAAAATGCTACATAGTTTAACCATACAATCAAAAAGTCAATTTATGTATTTAGGACTTGTATTTTTATGACATTCAGATAAACATATTTTCTAACATGTTTAAAATATCTGTTTGAATTTGACTCCATTTTATTTCTTTAATAAATTGTTTATATTCCTAATTACTACCTTTGTGGATTTACTGATGATTTAATGAATATTAATTACGTGAAGATATTACTATCCAATGTTTATATCTTTATTAAACTAATCTTGTAAACGTACCTAAAAGTTCAGAATATTTTAAACTTAAAGTCCTTGGCATAACAGCTAGTTTTTGCTCTTAACATTTGAAAAATATTTTGACCTTATGGCAAAATAGTAAATATAAGAATTTAAAATTAAAAATTTTACTGTTTTATATTGTCTAATCTTAATCAATACATATATATATAACTGTTGGAGTGTCAAAAAATTATCATTATCCCCTTTGGATTTCTAAGTCCATATATACAGTTTTGGGCCCTAATTTCAAAGTCTCTCCACCTTGCCCTTCAAAAATCATAGTCTAGAAGCTAGAGAGATCTCTCAATTCCTGGAGAAGATATTGTTCCAAAATATATTTTTTTGATAGATCTTTCTTGTCACTCAAGTTCAAGATTTGGGGCCAATTAGAAGAAGGCTTTGGGGGCCAAGATAAATTAGGTCAAGCGACATCGTTCCGTGGAAGACTTTGGGGGTTGGGGACGACAGAGCTTCATCATTATTTACTTTTTTTGGAACCCTTGTTCAGCCCTATTTCCAAGTAAAATTGGCTTGACCGTCATTCACACAAAGAAAGTTAGGGCACATCATCACCTCAGGACAGATACCACCAAACAACATTAAGGATTAGCCTAAGCTGTCTAAAAATATACTAGGATCATTGCCTATCCCATCTCCTCTATCTCATTTCATAGGAAGAAAAATTCTAGGTTAATTAAAAATATATAGATAAAGAACCTAATTCACCCCGTCCCACTCTAAAGTTATTCTTTAGCCACTTAAGCTGACAACTCTCTCACACTCTGAATGGTTCCTCAGGTTTTAAAGTAGTTTTTCATAATGAGAGGAGAGAGGGATAGAAAAAGAGTGACTGGAATATAATTAGAGAGTAAAAGAGCTTGACCAGGAGAGAGTGAGAATAAATGAGTGACCAAAACATAATTAGAGAGTTAAAGTGTGCGAGAGTAAGACAGTAAGAGTGGGAGAGAATGAGAGAGGGAGAGATGGAGAGAGAGTGAGAGGGATATAATAAGAGAATGAGGCAGAGAGATAGTGAAACATGGAGAATGAGAGTGAAAAGGAGAAAGTGGGATAAAGAGAGAAGGATAATGACAGAGTGAGACTGGGATAGTACAAGATGGAGAGAATACGAGAGGGAGATATTGAGGGAGTGAGATGGAGAGGGAGAGTGTGAGATTGAGAGAGGGAGAGAGGACGAGGGAGAGATTGAGAGAATGAAGATGAACATGAAAGGGAGGGACTATGAGAGGGAGTGAGAGCAGGCAAGAAGGAGAGAGTGAGAACAGGAGAGATGGTGAGCGAGAGAGATAGAGAGAGAGGGAGAGAATGATATGAATGACAAAGTGGTCATTCTGCATGACAACAAGAAAAAGGTATCAGTGAAAACATTTTGACCTTCTATAGTGTGAAAGGGTGTGGGTGAATGCTTCACCATTAATGTGAAAGACACCATCAAGGAAGGTATGAAAACACCTCCATCATATATGAACAGTAATAGCAAGAAATTGACACTTATAGGAAACCCATTCATGCACTTTTTCTGCAAGACTCCTTGCTTACGATCCCAGCTAGTGATTCATGCCTTAAACACAGTAAATACTATTCTGAAGGATGATGTGGACGCACTTCACAAAGAACTAAAGGAAATTAGAGCTTAAATGAAGAAGCTACAACTTGAGCATGACTCAAGAGCTTCATTAAAACAACCCAAACCCACATTCTTGATCCAGAAGACTAAGGAAGAACGAGAACGGGGAGTTAAAAAAAAGATAATGAATATGTGCATAGTAAGATGCAAGATGAGTCCTCATATTAGGGGATCCCCATGCCTGGAACAAACACTTCAACGTCAAAGGAAATTAGTGTGGATACCGACTCACATTTTGGAATTCTACAAAGTCAGCTCTTCAAAGAGAATATGGATTCCCAAAGTTATAATTAAGGAATTCACAGGGGGATAAAATTTCTCTAATGAAGTTCTATGAAATCTGGGTGAAGACTATAAAGTCAGTGCTTACTGGGAGACAATTCAGTCTATTCATGAATTCTATTTTCCTAGCAAGGTTTTATCTTTTTCCTAGATAGAGCTTATTCTATTCTAATGAGTGAAGTAAGATTTGCAGGGAGACATGGATACAGATGATAGGCAGTGATGGGCTTCAACTACTGATTTACCATAACCCACTAGACTTCTTCATAAACAAATACACATATCATTGTACCACTTCATGTCTTGGGAAAATTATAGCATGCATGATCGTGAAGCATATATGAAAATATTTCTGAAGATCGTAAATGTTTTAGTAAATTGTATAGAGAGCTACCGAAGTGATTAAGGATCAATGTGGAACAATGGTGGAGTTTAAGGAGTTTTGGGTTTAGGTATTTCCCTACGGTGCACTAAGAACGCCTAGTGTTCTAACCAGTCATCTCATGATCCTAAGATACTATTTCTACTCTCTCAACATCTCACCTTACTCTTTCACCACATCCTAAGCTCTTGTCAACAAAACCTTCCACAAAAACTTTTATAGCAAGGTGTAGAATTGATGCCAATCCTCATGTACTACTACTATTGACAGAGTGAAGATCCTTGAGCTATTGAGGGATACAAAACCTCATTGGAGGAGTAAGCTGCCTGTCCACTAAAGTAACACATGGGTTGGATAAAAGGAGTCAGTCATTCCAAATAAGGGTGAGCCATCATTCCCAATGGGCCACCCTCTTGCCTGATGGGCTCGCGCTCAGTCTGCATGCTGACCTGTGGGTGTGAGGGTGCACCTGCCGCCCACACACCGCACGGCAGAGCACACAGTGGCGGTTGTAGGTACAAAATCTTACTTTCAAATATATATAAAATATTATTTATTTTTTTTCTAAAGAGATGAAAGGGAAGCTGTGATGAAGGTTCTAGAGAGAGATAGGTATGGATTTTAGAGGGATAAAGGAATGGTTTTAGAGAGAGAAAATGGTTGAAATGAAAAGATAGAGAGAAAGTGAAGAAAACGTGTAGGAGTTTGAGATGGAGTTTGAAGGTGCAAATGGTGGAGATGTTATTGTGAAATTTTGAGGGAAAAAATTAGGGAAATGGATGAAGGTCTAGAGAGAGAAAGAGTCAATTTTAGGGAAAGAAATTAGGAAAGTGTTTAGAGTAAGAAAGTGATCTTTTATTGGGGAAATGGATAGATAATGATGGGAAAATGGAAATCTAGCTAGCTAAAACCTCAACGCAAGTCTGGTGAGACTTCAATGCTTCCTCTCAAATCCGCATCCTTATATTTGCCAGGATCAGGCATTTTTCAATGCAAGCAAGAGAAGATGTTGAATCAAAAGTTCAACAAACTTACATCAAACAGGTTGAACAACCTGGATTCTTAAAATGCCTTGTCCTGATGGCCAGCCACTTTCTAGAGCACGTCCATAACGAGGGAAAATGAGGGAGAAAAAGAGTATTTAGACATAGGAATTATTACTAAAATACCCCTTTGGGCATTTTCTATTATCTTTTCTTAACATTTTGCCTCTTTTTCTCCATGGGTTGAGAGCTTCCCCTTGTAATATGCAGCTTCTTTCTTTGTAAGGATTTTGAGACCCCAATGCGAAGGTCAGGTCATGGGCCATCTCCCTCTGATTTGTCTTTTGAAGGCCCACAACATTATTTGATCCTTTCAAGCTCCTTTTGAGAATCACTAAGCTCTCAAAAATTCTCCAACTCCTTAAGAACTGTATATTCTCGTTATTGTAAATTTCTGCGCATGTGGAACTACACAATAGTCATCCTTAATAACACTACTTGACTTGAAAGAAGTCAAGAAGATTAGTTTAAAATAATCATAATGTGTGAAATTGGAATGTACAGCTAATGCACAACTTTTTAGTAAATTCAAATAATAGCATGATAAATTATAAATTAATAATCCAAAATCATCTAAAATGTATGTAACTACCCATGCATTTATCATATTATTAGATTCTTTTACTTAAACTTTGCCGCTAGAGTGGATATAATAAGATATATATCTAGTTATATTTTTGTACTAGTTGGGAAGTTGTCCCATGGTATAGTACAATGAAGAAGATGATTGCATCATCTATAATAGCCAAGTATGAGGCTTGTTTGCACAAATTTTTATAATCCATTTGGTTCTGGATTTTCATATTACCTCTTAAATTCATTCCCTTCAGTAATAAACGTAGAGAGATGTATCATGACATTGAACTTGCCTGAATATTCTACAATAACAATAAGACTCAAACTGAGCGAAGGACTTCATGATATTATGCCAATTCCAGTTTCAACTTCGGCAGACTTGCTTCATGGCTTACACCTAAGCGGCAGACCCAACATGACTGACAACATCTATAATAGCTCAGTCTAATATCTGGTCTAATGTTGCAACAAAAGAGGTCCGCTCCAAACAGATTTCTCCATCTGCTATCGATATCACATTAGTGGGCACATGGAAGAAAGGTGTTTGGTTATAAAGGAGAGGATCAAAGGTGGAGTAGTGTCTATTGAGCACACAGGGACCAGTTTAATGTTAGTTGATCCACATATAGAAGTGCTACCACCTGTACGTATTATCCGTGTGTTTTAAGTATAGATTTGACCAATTTTTCTTAAGTTATGCTGTGAGACATCGAACTTTATACTCTGATATACGCATGAAAGATAACTTTATATCAATGATCAATTGGATATGAATCATGATTTTTTTAACAATTTGTTGGAATAGAACTCAAATTATTTTCATGACATTATGGGTTCATCCAATATCTTGGATGTTAGTACCTAACGTCTGAAGTAAGTCTTTGGTGCATAGTTGAGACTCATGCCTTGAAGATGTATTACCATTATCACTGATATTTACGAGAGATATTATCATCAAATGATGTGAGCATTAATGATATCTGAATTGAGATTATAATACCCACTACAATGACATATCACTCAGGTCAAGTGGGCGATTGTTGATGTTTACTTTGTTGACTTGCCACATGTGAAGGCATTATCATCATTCCTAGGTTGACAATTGCACGTTCAGTTTATTGATGTTAAGGAGGTGTTATGCCATTATGGTTTAAGCAATAAGAACTAGGTGATCGCCTGGTCATCTAGATCCTTGATCCATTAGTGGGAGTTTCTTGTCTTGTCTGAGTCATTACACAGCCATCATCCAATGAGTGAGATTGCATGTTTTTGCTGTTATTGCACTTTCAGGTATGCTCCTCATCCATCAGTCATATCTTAGATCAATGATACTATCTGCGTAAACAGTTAGATGTCGCGCTATCGGTTTTTATGAGAACAACATTGGAGGATAATTGATGTAACATGATGAGCACCAGGATCGGACGGTTCGTGTTACAACACAGGAGTGAATGGGTGTGCACAATGATGCGAGAATAATGTGATGCAATCTTTTAAATTCAACGACAAGTACAAGAAAACACTGTTCAATTCGTACGATCAATTAAGTTGACAAAGTTCGATTGGATCACAATCAGAATTCTCAACGTCCCTTTGGACCTATTAGTCGCCTCAAAGATGAAGGGTAAAGTTAATTACCCAACGGCATCCAATCCTTTGCGGTAACTGACTAGCGACTTACCAAGAAGAAAATCCTATCTCTCACAGATGATGGCTATCTTCTAATCAACAACAATACTCTCAGAGGCAACGGTAAAGCACTTCAACAATACTGTAGAAAATAAATGAACTGCGAACATAGGGGAAGAGGTAGAACCTGAGGCCGAAGCCCGTCGTTTGGAGAGTCGATGGCGGCGGCGACAATGGCAGTGGCGGAGGTGTCGAGGGCAACGAGGGAACTCACAAGATCTGGCCAAGAAGTTGCTTTCTTGGCATGTTCTTGGACTCAAACAACCCAATAAGAGGGTCTCTTGATGATCGGCTTCAAGAAAGCGACGGTGGCGCCGGTGGTGGCGGCAGCGATGGCAGCGGCGGTGGTGGCGGCGGCGGTAGTGGCAGCGGCAATGAGGGAATTCACAAGATCTGGCCAAGAAGTTTCTTACTTGGTGTGTTCTTGGACTCAAACAACCCAAGAAGAGGGTTTCTTGAATATCGGCTTCAAGAAAGCGGCGGTGACGGCGGCGATGGCGGTGGTGGCAATGTCGGTGGTGGCGGTGGCGATGGTGGCGACGGCGATGAGGCTTGAGACACAGGAATAACTCCAAGAAGAGGATTCTTGGAGCTTTCTTGAACCCAAAACAACCGAAGAATGGGTTTATTGAAGAACGGCTTCAAGAACGTATAAGGGGCGTCGGCGATGATTCCTCCGTGGAGATTCGACGTGGCTTGGACGCGCAGCAGACGTATTCCATGATCTACTCTAGGAAAGCGATAAAATCTCCCAAAGGGAGAAAACGTGGGAGCCAAAAATGAAGAAACTTTTCAAATTCAAATTCAACTCCAAAGTGTCCTCCTGGGCATGTCGGACTTTATATAGGATCGAAGGCATGCCCAATCAGCCATAACGGGAAGGAACCATCTCTTGATGAGCGGCCTTCCCAAAACAATGAAATGACGAACGGTTCAAAAGGACGAGGCCCAAAACACAGATAGGCATGTCCATAATTCGAAAAGAAATTACATTCAAAATAAACAAGAAAATAAAAGATGCTCCTTGACATGTCGTTAAGAAGAATACTTAAATGACGGGTCGCGGGCATTGGCTCGTGTTGCTCGATGAGGTTGGTGATGTCTTTCCGTGTCCGTGGCGTGATGGTCCCCCATCAATAATTATTTTTAAGGATAAAGATAATGAAGATGAAGACAGGAGTGAACAACTCGGCAGCCACATCAGCATAGGGTTCCATGTCAAGAATGGATTCTCCAATAGGACTTCTAATAAAGAGTAGACTAGTAAAATCTAAACACGTACCCTATACTCGTTAAGAGAAATAGACGGATAGGATTAAATGTAATTTCAAAGATAGACGTATAAGATTCAATCTAGTTTAGGTTACACGTAGACGTCAAGGATTTCATCTAGACATGCAAACAAACTAACGGTTACGATTTAACTTATTCTAGCCGTTATAACGGCTAGGATTTAAACGTTCATAACAGACAAATATTTACAACTACTATATGGTAGTATAAATAATAAACAATGTTATTAGATACATTTGCGGATTTTCAATGATCTAATCATAACTTCCACTCTCTCTCTTGTATCTCTCTCTCTTCCCTCTCTTCTATCTCCATTCTTGTTCTTGTTCGTGTTCTTGAGGTGCCTTTGAGAGTTCAAGGAAGACTTACAATTATCACTATCAAGAAAAGGTTTCAACTTTCGAAAGAATGGCTCATTCGAGACTCAAAAATTTGCTGGATCTGAATACCTGAGAGTCACTGATCGATCATGCCGGAATGTCAAACACATGAGAAACCTTTCTGTCCTTTGGATTCCCTTGAATTATGCTCAGGGTTCTCTTGTCCAGATCAATCAGCGCGGTGCAGATCGTGTAGAGCGTCGGACCTGAGATCAAATTTCTCTACCGTCAAGAGAAAGAATCGACAAATCGATTGGTTATTTTCTATAAGTGGAAGACACATTTCGTTCTACCTGTCATGTAAATAGGATATTCATCATCTGCGCTATCTCCAAGAAGGGAGAGCATGTCTCTAGCGGATGCAGCTGGGAGTAGAGCAGCTCTCTTCTGCCTTCTCAAGGAGCTTTGGTCATGTACCTGCGAGGAGTCACAATTATTCTATTATTATCGTTTATTTTTCTTCCTCTCCCCCTTTTCGACAAACTCACCTGGTCTACATGAAGATGGACGTACATATTCGCGTGGAAGAAGGGCTCCGGCCCGATCTCTCGAGCAGAAAATCGATTGCCGGAGGCTGTCTCGACGTTGATTACTCTGCGGCGATCGAAGTCTACGAGATTATAGGAATGGCCCGCTGACACGTTGTAGCGTCGTAGCTTCTGCTCAACCCAGGAGTGCCCAAGAGTATCAGAGAAGAGATTGGAAGAAATTTAAGATAAATCACGGTAAAAAACCTGTAACGCGTCGTCGAGGTTTGTCGCTTCGAGCAAATCTCGTGATATGAAGTTCCTCCCCATTCCAGCTTTCTCAATCTCCTTCACTGTCGGAGGTACTGAATTCATCGTGAATGCCTGGAAACCATCGAACGTGAGACGACAGATTTATTTGAAGAACGATTTAGGAACATATAAGATTGCATTTTTCAGGATGAATCATTTAATAAAACAAGATAGAGAACATTGAAGTTGGTTGATCCTAAGAGGTAGGACTTGTTTAAAGTCTTCATATTAGTGAGGGCTCTCTGAAAATTTCAATCTTACTTGTGACCAAGAACTAGGCGACAAGAGAAACTTAATCCTGTTTAGTTTTTCCTAAAGTATCCCATGAGTTTTTCTATGATAAACTTAGATTGTATCCATAAAATCACTTCCATAAGAAAATCACTTCCCAATTTTTCCATAAGAAAATCACTTCATCAGGGATTAAATTGTAGAGACAGACGGAGAGATATACCAACCCATGGCTGTTGAAGCCGAAGGCGCAGGTGGGGAGCTCGCCAGCGTACGTGTAAGCGGTGAAGGAGAGGCCACTGGAGAGCTTGGCCTTAACCAGGTACCTAAAAATTAAGAAATTCTATTCTGAGATTATTTGAGCTCGAGGATGAAGATGAAGAGATGAAGAATTAAGAAATTCTATTCTGAGATTATTTGAGCTCGAGGATGAAGACGAAGAGATGAAGAATTACGTGTGTCCGACGAGGGCTACGTTGGCGTCCTCGTTGTGGGCGACGAGAGCCACGTCGGGGCTCGCGAGCAGAACGTCGGAGCAGTCGTCGTTGCAAATGTCCGTCGGAGATGCTGCCACGAATGGCATTATCTCCTTCCGGAAGTTTAAAAGCAGCAACTGCAGATGGACTCAAAGGAAACGTTACGGCCTGGGCAATTGCTATATCCTCCATTCAAAGATCAGAGAACCGTCTACATGGAATGTTAATTCATAGGTATCAATCTCCTTTCAGAACTGATAAAAACAGGATGGTTAATTATTGAACCGGTTCTTCTCTCCGTAAAATAGTATGTAGAATTTACAATGTTTTAAACCGTAGTTGTTTTAGTGGTCAAAAAGAGAGAATGGCAATCTGAAACTGATAGAAGATACATAAATCCATTTCACGACAAAGCACCATGCTTGTGATTTATTTGTTCCTGAAAATAATCCATCTACAAGACGTCGTACCTCGAGCGTGGAAACACCGCTGCCTTCCGCGGTGCCCTCCATCTCTTCCCAGTATCTGGGGAATTGTCTCCTGCGCCAATTTCATCTTAAATGAGACAATAAGAGCGAGAGAGATAGAGAGAAAGGGATAACGTAGTACTTGTTAGCGGAGGAGATGGAGTGTATAAGGGGCTGGGCGAGAGGGGTTCTAGCGAAGGGAAGGAGTTTCTCTTGGAGAATGAGATCTCCGGCAACCCTATTACGAATGAGATGAGTGAATCTCTGGCCGATGCGAAAGCCCATTTGCCGGGCGCTATCGCACGGCCCGACTTCGAAAGTTTCCAGCATCGTCTTGCTCGTCGAGACGAAGCTCTCTTGGAATGGCCAGAGAGAAGAGCGGCCGGCAGCTTATCTATCCCCTTCTCGAATACCCTATCGTTTTACACTTTTACAACGGCCGAGTAAAGTCAGCCCCACTTGTTGAACAATGACAAAGTTTCCAATTTTGAATGTCCGGCGCTGTTATTAATTCGCGAGATAACAAGGCTCCTAAAACTCCATTATCAGCGGTGTTTCAAAGGGTAATATATGACAAATCACTCTACAAGGAAAGTGTAATTCGAATCCAGTGGGGGATCGTGGAGAATCGGAAATCTCAACTTCCTTCTAGTCCAACGTTCGTCCAAGAATTCGGTTCGACGGAGGTCGACTAAGCCTTCATCCTTCTTCTTCGACAGCGAGCAATCCTGCGGAACTCGTTCTGCATCACCAAGAAGAGAAAAACCAGATAGTCAAAGACTTTCTCGAACGATATTACGCATCAAACAAATCTCTTCCAAAGACGCGGGTTTTCAGAGAAGTTTGGCGATGATCTCTCGATCTAGAGATGACCCAGTATCAGAACGTTCTCGAGCAGGGAAAAAGCAAAGAGATGGGCTATGGCCACAAGGGAGCTCCCTTCAGTCCAACCACAGCCAGCACAGGATCCGGATTATCTCCCGCATCATTCACTCAGTTACCAGGCATGCACGCGCTCGGTACTTGGATGAATGAGTCGGCAGCTAACGCAAACCCATGTCCACCTCTACGTGGGCTGAAGCAAGCTCTACTGCGGCCATCGCCAAGAGAAAGAGAGAGACACAGAGATAGACAGATAGATAGAGCGTGGGGGAGGCTTCATTTAAATAGTTCTCGCGACGTATCAGAAGTGGACGATAGAGAGAGAATCCACGTTCTGGCTGACACAACTCCACTCAAAACTGAGCGAGAAACCAGCATCTGAGCCTTGCCGTGTCTATAAAAAGCCCATCTTTCAGTCACGTCAAACGGGGGCAGGCACTGGAACTCGTAACAAGGTATTATTTGGGGCGTTCTTTTTATTTTACAAAGAAAGATGCGGGGGGTGGAGAAAGAGCCAAGGCCAAGAGACAAGAGCAGGGCATAGAAAATTGCTCGAGGGCGGAGCCTTTGTTGTTTTCCCTTTGTCCCTGCATCTTCGTCTATTTGTTTTAGGGGCTCGATGGGCCGAAGAGGGCCTTGGAAAGACGGGCGCGGGGCCCACCAGAGGGGGGGCTACGGGCCCGCTCGCGGCCCATTGGGGTCTCTCTGACCGCGTCCTTGGGCCGGAAACGCCGTTTCGAAGCCTTATTGGGCTCTAAGGATAATGGGCCTTGAGTGGGCCTGGGTTTGGGCTTGGGCTTTCTGTCCTGCTTTGGGGCCCAAATTCTCTCTAGATTTCTGCTCCAGCCATTGAAGTGAGAGAATCTGCGGGCCCTCTCTCTCCTCTCGAGAGCCGCCATTAAGACTGTTTGATTGGCGTTTCCCGGGGCGGCGTCGTCGTCAACGTCCCGGCGGTGGCCGCCGCTGCTGCTGGTGGGCTGCGAGGGGATCTCGTCTTCTTCTTCTTCTTCTCCTTCGTCGAATGGGAGGAACTCCATCTGCGCGTAAATCTTCTGCACGATGGGTTCCAGAGATTCCCTGTACCTGCGAAAGAATTGCTCAAAAGGAATTTCACAATCTTCGAAGCTTAATTTTTTTTACGGAAATATTGTAAGTAAAGGCCACGTGTAAAATTGATTGAATTTGTGGAATTATACATTTACAGCAATCTTACAGATAAAAGCCACGGATAAAAGTGATTAAATTGGAGAAATTAATCAGAGGGTTGAAGCCTACCTTAATTGTATAGATTTACTGCAATCTCGCGGATAAAAGCCACGGATAAAGGTGATTAAATGGTGAAATTAATAAGCGGATTGAAGCTTACCTTGATTTTATACCTTTAGAGCAATCCTACAGATAAAAGTGATTAAATCGGTGAAATTAACAAGAGGATTGAAGCTTATCTTGATTGTATACATTTACAGCAGTCTTACTGTTATGGGCTTCTTACCCACACGTGGGCCCCACATGCTAGTATTGTCCACGGCATTTCTAGCCGTTACCATTTTCTAGCCGTTAATCTTGTATAAAACCATCGCAGAAGTAATGAAAGGTGGGCAAAAATTTTCATTTTCTTCTTTCTCGTCTCTCCTCACATGGTATCAGAGCAGAAGGAAGATTGGTTGCACCAGTGATTAAAAGCTAACAGCGTCTAGTGTCCCTGCGACGGTAGTGGGATTGACTGCGACGAAGTTTCTCTTCTACGGCAGCTTCTACGGCAGTTTCTTCTGCTGTCTCTAGTAACACTTTCCCTATTGCCCAGCCACATCATGAACTGGAACTTCGTCTCTTTGGGTGTGAATGCCATGTTCATCTATATCCCCATCAAACTCATAAACTCGCCCCAGCACTACCTTGTGTCTTTGTTGGTTATTCCAACACTCAAAAAGGTTATAAGTGTTATTCCAACATCCTCCCACACGTCGTATTATTATCCACATACTTCAAGTGACCACTCCTCTCCCGTTTAGTGTTCATCTGAACTACCTTTGCCAAACCTCACTCATGTAGATGATTCAACACCAGTTGGGCTTGGTTCAGAGGTCGGAAGGGATGAACACACATCTGTTATGTGTCAGTCAAGCCTACTACCTCCCTTCCCAAAACATTTCATCCGAACACACGTACGGGCACCACCTATCCCTACTACAGTTGAGCCTGAGTCTACTCCAGTCGACTCTGCTCCCCCCACCACCAACTGCTCCAATGTCCCTCACCGGCATCAAGCATTCCCACTGACATTAGCACTACTCCGTTTCCATTGAACAATATCCTCACTGATCAGAACATCTCCCCGGAACACAAAACATTCTTAATGAATCTACAGCAAATCAACATTCCAGGAAATGTTCACGAGGCTCTTGCTCAACCACATTGGAAAGCAGCTATGAATGCTGAAATGGCCGCGTTATATGCAAACCAGACATGGGAACTCACTAGTCTACCTCTGGGCAAATGCCCTATTGGATGCCGTTGGATATACATGGTAAAGTATCCGGCTGATGGTCAGTTGGAACGCTACAAAGCACGGTTATTTGCACAAGGCTATACACAAAAACATGGAGTGGATTATACCGACATATTTGCACCAGTGGCAAAAATGAACACCATACGATTCTGATTTCCTTAGCCGCTAATCAAAATTGGGATCTTCTACAATTTGATGTTAAAAATGCATTTCTCCATGGCAATCTCAATGACGAAGTTTGCATGAAACCACCCCCCGGTTATGAGATACCGGAAGGAAAAGTGTGTCATCTTCAGAAGGCCCACTATGGACTCAAACAGTCTCCTCGTGCATGGTTTGAGAGGTTTACCCAGGTCATGAAACAACTTAAGTATCAACAGTCAAATGGAGATCACACCCTTTTCTTTCAGCAGTTGACTACGGACTCTATTGTGATTCTCATTGTCTATGTTGATGATATCATCATAACAAGAAACTCCTCTCAAGGGATTATCACACTAAGTCAACAACTCAATGACCAATTTGACATTAAAAGTTTAGGTCCACTCAAATACTTCTTAGGCATAGAGGTCAGCATTTCATCGAGTTGTATCACCCTTTCACAGCAAAAATATATATATGATCTTCTCGATGAAACTGGCTATCTGCAATGACAACCAACATCTTCACCAATGGAAGCAAATCTCAAACTTAAACAAGACAATAATGAACCAGACACTGTCTCTCTAACGTATCAGCGTCTCATTGGCAAACTCAGTTATCTGGCTCATACTCGACCCTATATTTTCTATGCTGTAAATGTTCTTAGTCAGTTTATGCATCATCCTATAATATCTCATTTGCAGGCTGCGTACCGAATCCTGTGATATCTAAAGGGAACGATTGGGCTTAGTCTCTCTTTCAATCAAGGTATGCCCTTGCAACTAGAACTGTATACTGACTCTGACCATGCTGGCTAGCAGGTTGGTCGCAAGTCTACAACTGGGTACTGCTCTCTCCTATGTGGCAACTTAGTCACATGGCGTAACAAGAAGCAGTCCGTTGTGTCTTTATCCAGTACTGAAGCGGAATTCCGAGCTCTTAGTAAGGGCATCTGTGAAGCACTCTGGATTCAAGGCATCCTACAAGAGTTAGGTTTCTCGCCCAGGCAACCTACACTCCTGCGTTGCGGCAACAAATCTGCTATCGGCTTGGCCCACAGTGCAGTCCAACATGATCGCACCAAACACACGAAGATTAACCGTCACTTTATCAAAGACAAACTTGAGTCCACGACATCGACATTGTCTATATTCCTACTAAGCAACAATTGGCGGACATCCTTACCAAAGCTCTTCCAAAAGATCAACATGATGCCCTGGTGTTCAAGCTGGGAATGAAAGACATCCATTCCTCCGCTTGGGGGAGGTATTATGGGCTTCTTACCCAGCAAGTGGGTCCCACATGCTAGTATTGTCTACGGCATTTCTAGCCGTTGTAATGTTCTAGCCGTTACTCTTGTATAAAACCATCGTAGAAGTAATGAAAGGTGTGCAAATTTTTTCCTTTTTCTCTTTCTCGCCTCTCCTCTCACTTACAAACAAAAGCCACGGATAAAGGTGATTAAATTAGTGAAATTAATTAGAGGATTGAAGCTTACCTTGATTTTATACCTTTAAAGCAGTCTTACAGATAAAAGCCGCGGATAAAAGTGTTAAATTAGGTGAAATTAGCTAAAGGATTGAAGCTTACCTCGATTGTATACGTTTACAGCAATCTTACAGACAAAAGCCACGGATAAAAGTGATTAAATTGGTGAAATTAATAAGCGGATTGAAGCTTACCTTGATTGTATACCTTTACAGCGATCTTACAAACAAAAGCCACGGATAAAAGCGTTTAAATGGGTGAAATTAATTAGAGGATTGAAGCTTACCTTGATTGTATGGTTCTCCCGGCAAACTCAATGAGACTCTCGCCAGAGAACATACTTCCTTGGAGGTCGAATTCAATGTTGGCCAAGAGGGAGCAAATGTCCTTCACAAACTTCCTTTTAGTGTGGTTGTCCGTACTTGAGCCGACAGGTAATTTGAGTATCTCCATGCGGAATAAAATTTGCAATTCATGCCTGACAAGTGTTAAGCGGCAACAATCGGAAAAATCGAATTTAAACCTTATGGCTAAATTTGAATAATCGTGTTTAATTAACGAAAGGATACGCTCTGACTTTAATTTGCACATCGGAGACCGAAGGATCCGACGGTGCTTGGGAAGGATTGGGGCTCTTGTATTTTGCGATAGTATCCTTGGGTTTTTCGAGAAGCAGCTTTATCACTTCATCGGCTACGGCAGAAGCTTTACAACTGTTTTCCTTTTCATAATCTCCTAATTTAGCAGAAAAATAATATACAGCCAGTTTGACAACACGTTCGGCCAAAATTCTCAGGTCCCCTTCTTTCGAACCAAGTATTCGCTTGATCTTCTGGGCAATACTTTCAGAAAATGATTCAGCAGTTTGAAGAGAAATATCCGATGGGTATTCCTCCTTCAAATCCACGGAAGAAGGAGAAGAAGCGGGCACATCAGTTTGATTCTCTGAACCCACCAATCTTTCTTTCATCTCTTCTTTGGGTTCTGAAAATATGTTACGGTCACTGACTCCAGAGAAGGGTTGCTGCCGTTTCTTATACTGCTTCATCCAACACTGGAGAAATCGAAGCTTCTTCGACTGACTGCGTCCAAGGGAAAAATACAGATCCTCAACTGCTACTTCCAAATTAGGATCGGTCTTTCCATTATATACAAGCTCTCGAAACTTGTTGAACGGAAGTTCTTGAAGCAGACCTTCGATCCTACGCCTCTTCTTCTGGCGATGTTTGTTCATTGCATGTTCAGAGGAAGGAGTCTCAGGACTCTCAATGTTCAAACTGTCCACAACGTACATAACAGCAGAGTTGACAGAAATGGGAGATATAAATCCGAGGAAAGACTGACCTTTGTCCCGATTGATAGAGACCAAAGCGCTGGAACCTCGTCTATGAAGAAATGCCAACAAAAGCTGCCAAATCGGCCCCCTGAAAGAAGCCTCACTCGCAATTCCACTAAATAATTCAAGAATTTTATCAGGAAGAAAAGGGTCAGGCTCGTCTTGTTTAGGTTCTATCAGATCCACAGGAAACTCGCGGAGGAGTAGCACAGCCGAGATTTGGGACTGGGAAATTGACTGATCAATGACATCATTAACTAGAATTTCCGCAATGCCGGTGGAATCCTGAGAAAACAGATCCAATTCACCAGAAATTCCCGTTTTGATGCTCAGAAATGACAGGTCCAAATCGCAACATTTGCACTGTAGAGGTTTTCCGGAAGCGTCCGAGATTTCTAACTTCAAATTAGCCCGACCACGCCCAGGCGGATTGCCAGAATGAGAAGGAATCTTCGAACCGATGTAAGCATATATCAGTCCAAAGGGAATGAACACTGCGCCCAAAGCAACTGCATCTGCGGAACATGAACTCCAGCCGATTTCCCTAATTCCTCCTTCGAGATATCTTTTACACTGCAAATCAACCGACTGTTGAGTACCGCAATCAACTTGAATCCACGCAAAATGCACATCTTTAGAGATAAACAGCTCATTCACCGGGCCGAATACAGCAACAAATTCCGCCCGGACACGGCCGACGTCCAATATTTTCCCGTCCTGAACGTTGAAATCAAGAAACTGCGGTAAATTCTCCTTGGATTGTATCACAGGCGAGAACAAGACTACCATATTCGACCGGAAGAGAAAAACGTCAGTCTTCTCTCTCGAGATTTCGCGAGGAGGCTCCCAAATACAGTCGTAGGCGAGCTGGAATAGCGACTCGCTCATCAGAGAAGCCCGACGCAACCCAAAGCATCCAGCCAAGTCATTAGACGACGCGGAGGACAAAATGAAGGAGATTTGCTCGAGGATCTGATGAGGACGATCGAAGGAGAGAAAGGCCCCAGATTTCCCGACGAGGCGGTGGACCAATGACGTCGAAAGAAGAGGGGAAAGCGACGAGAAGAAGGGTTTGCAAGCGAAGAGGGAATCTGACAAAGGATTGAAGGAGAGAATACGCCGGGCGGCGGAGAGCACGGCGGTGGTGTAGTGCAGACGATCTTGGCCGGCGACGATGGGGTGAAGATCGAGCAAGATGACGATCCGCTTGGTCTGCGAAGGATCCATCCCCGCAAAAAAACCTGAAACGTTCAGGAAGAAGATGATAGTTGATCTCAGTTGTAGATCTCATATTTTAAATTTTGGCGGTAAAAAAGCGCGGGATTTGTATTGGGCCTGCCCATGCAGCCCATTATTTCATCGCATTATCAAGCCCTAAAAGCGCGAATCAGACTTACTTAGACTGTCAATTATCGTCGATTTCCCTCGGAATTGCTGTTGTTGCTCTAGGGCTTGATCATGGATCGGCTGATGAAGATTCTGAAACGCGCTAACCTTCTCAATTGATGATCGCGTCGATCTTTGTGGCAGGTAAATTCGATCTCTTAAAACCTCTTCCGCGATCTACATCACTTCTACCCGCAACGCAGATTCGTCGTTGAATGCGGTAATACAGATTCGCCTGATGAACTGAAGCTCCATTTCCGGAGTGAAAATTTCGGGGATTTGCATGGATCTGTTTTGGATTCTTTGACGTTGAAATCAGGAATTTATTAGCGTCGTTGACCAAATTTCAAGATTCGTTCCGTCGGACTTCTGGAACGTTATCCTCTCTCTCTCTCTCTCTTTCTCTCTGAGTCTCTATCCGTTTCCTCCACCGTCTTCTACTTCCCACCATCCCCCTTTCACTCTCTCTATAGTTGGGGATAGAATGCGCTCCGTGATGAACTACAAATCTATTGGCTCCGAAATCGTTCTTCAAGGCTCGCCTCTCTGGGTTATCTCCGGCCATCTCCGTAGATTCTACCCTGTTCGTGTTCCTGGATCTTCCCCTTGTTCGATTTTCACGAAGAAATTACAAACGCGTTGGAAGCCGGTGATTCTTGTACGATCCTCGCCGTCCGCCGAACTCAGTCCTGCCGATGAAGAGTGGCTGAAGAAGCTCCCGGACAAGAAGAAGGCTCTCTACTCCCACAGTTTGCCTTCCATTGAGGCTTGGCTCAAAAGCCTGGGCTTTTATCAGAGCAGAGACGACAGGGCCTTGTGGTTTGTCGAGAAGCCCGATTGGCACGCCCAGCTCTCCCTCGATATCACGGATCTCTTCATAAGGTACGCGTTCAAGGAAAAAACTGGATTATTGTTCGGTTGGATTGTTCCTTGAAACGAAGTCCGTCCGTTCCTCCTCTTTGCAATCTTCCAGCGCAATGCATAATTTTTTGTTTGCGATTCAGTTATCGACTTCTCCATAATTCTATGGTCTAATTCGCTTTCCTCCTTTTCCTTCACCTTGTTTCTTATTCTATGTCCTGTTTTTCGTCAATGATTTTGCTTAGTTTCGACTTTTTTGTTCGGTTCTAGTTCTAGGGATGACTTAATATCTCTCTAATCCTAAAGTTTACACATTTAATTTGCGTCCGCCTCCACAGTTCATCCTTTACTGCAAAAGGAAGCGATGCTTGATCAAAATGAGTTTTGTCCTTCATCAGACGTAAAGGAGAGATGATTTAAAGAGAAAATTTAAGGAAAACAGAAGGAGAATAATGAGTTTTCCTTAATTTTTCTCTCTTGATTATCTGTCTCCTTTTCCTCTGATCTCAGTGTTGAATATGTTTCGTTTTCCTAAAATGATTTTATTTAATTGCACTTTTGAATTCGGTTCTAGTTCCAGAGATGAGTTCGTTTCTCTTTTATTCAACGATAGATTTGTAGTCCTTATCATTTTGAGTTTGTGGATTTTATTTTATGTTTCCAGTATCTGACAAAACTCTGGCGATGTGTGCATAGGTACCTAAAGACTGGCCCTGGAAATCTGGATAAAGATGTGGAGAGGAGGTTCAGCTATGCCCTGAGCCGAGAAGACATCGAAAATGCAATCCTTGGCGGACCATGAGTTGAAAATGCATGAATGGATGGCTATTGTTGAATCTACTATATTATGAAAAAAGAGAAAGATTTGAACTAGGGATGGTCCATCAATGCACAGGCCCTTGGCGGTGTGGTTGCGCAATTCCGTGCGGTTTTTTATTAAAGAAGAAAATAGCCTGAAAAAACCATCGCGGACCTGCAATTCTTGAGCAGTCTTGCTGGCAATCTGCAATTACCAAGTTCTTCTTCATCTTTATCTTCATTCTCATCATCACTTCTATTATCTTCTTCTTCTTCTGCGTTCTCCATTTCCAATTTTTTAATCTTCTATTTCCTCTTCCCATTTTAATTTTTAAATCTTCGTCTTCCGCTCTCTTCCTCTTCCTCTTCCTTTTTTTAAATTTTTTAATTCTCTTCTTCCACTTCCCCCTCTTCCTCTTTTTAATTTTTAATCATCTTCTTCCTCTTCCTCTTCCTCTTTTTATTTTTCCTCTCTTTTTTTTTCTTCCTCTTCTTCCTTTTCCTCTTTGTTTTTTTTTTAATTTTTTAATCTTCTTCTTCCTCTTCTTTTTTTTAATTTTTTAATTTTCTTCTTCCTCTTCCTCTTTGTTTTTATTTATCTTCCTCTTCCTCCTCTTCCTTTTTAAAATCTTTTAATCTACTTCTTCCTCTTCCTCTTCTTACTTTTGCTCTTTCTTTTTTTCTTTTTTTAATCTTCTCCTCCCTCTTCTTCCTCTTCCTTTTCGTTTGATTAACTGTTAAATTTTCCTCTTACTCTTCATCCTCTTCCTTGTTTTTTAATTTTTTAATCTTCTTCTTCCTCTTCCTTCTCTTCGTCTTATTTTCCTCTTCCTTTTTTCATTTTTTAATCTTCTTCTTCCTCTTCATCCTCTTCCTGTTCATTTTTTTGATCTTCCTCTTCCTCTTCCTTTTTTTAATTTTTTCCAACTTCTTTGTAGTCTTTTTTAATTCTTTAATAATATTCTTCTTCTCTTTAATTTTTCTCAACTCCTTCCTCTTCCACTCCCCCTTTTGTAATACTTGTTTCTTCTTTTTCCTCTTCCTCTTCTTCCTCTTGTTTTTCGTGTATTCCTCTTCTTCCTCTTTTTCCTGTTCTTCTTTTTCCTCTTCTTCCTCTTTTCATGTTCTTCTTTTTCCTCTTCTTCCTCTTCTTTTTTGCGTAATCCTCTTCTTCCTCTTTTTTCCTGTTCTTCTTTTTCCTCTTCTTCCACTTTTTCCTCTTCCTCTTTTTCCTCTTCTTCTTCTCCTCTTCTTCTTCCTCTTCTTTCACTTTTTCCTCTTCCTCTTCTTCCACTTTTTCATCTTCCTCTTCTTCCTCTCCTTTCACTTTATCCTCTTCTTCTTCCTCCGCTTTCACTTTTTCCTCTTCCTCTTCTTCCACTTTTTCATCTTCCTCTTCTTCCTCTCCTTCAACTTTTTCCTCTTCCTCTTCCTCCATATTTTCATCTTCCTCTTCTTCCTCTCCTTTCACCTTTTCCTCTTCCTCTCCTTTCACTTTTTCCTCTACCTCTTCTTCCTCTTAAACCTATTCCATAATTTCCATTAAGTCTCTTCCTCTTCTTCCCTCTTCTTCATCCTCGATAAATAATTATTTTAAAATCCCAATATTTCTTTTTTATATGTGAATTAATATCAAGAGTTTAATAAATCAATTCAAAGTAATTGTTCTACAAAATTTTAAAAACTATAAACTCAATCTTTTAAAACATACCAAATACAGGTCATTCCTCCTAAGATACACCGCGCGGCAATCCCAAATCGAAAGTTATCCATTCCATCGTTACGTTAATGCAGCAATTATGTTATCGTCGTATAATTTGCCGCTTAAATTATCATTAATTTTAGAAAGATTCCACGGATTTTATTTGTAAGCTGTAACATTTTCTTGCTCAGAAAGCTGAAAAAAAATCTTTAAAATTCCTGCACTAGAGGGAGTCCGAAGTTAGATGACTCGCTTGTGAAGTGCGAGACCAGTATTCTTTCACCAATTCGCTGAAATGGCATCCTTCTTTCATCATCAACTCTGATGGGCTGTCATACTCCACCATTTCCCCTGCAATCACAACAGGAAGGCCCCATTTAGACAAACAATCAAAATTGGGTTATAACTATTTAATCTGTTAAAACCATTTTCAAGCAGCTGTTTACCGTCGCTAATGACGAGAACCCTGGTGCAGTCCATGACTGTGGGTATTCGATGGGCCACTGTGATTACTGTTGACGTAGCAAACTCAGTTCTGATTGTCCTTTGAAGGATTGCATCGGTGGCGTTGTCAATGGACGCCGTGGCCTCATCAAGAGCAAGAATCCTGCTTCTCTTGAGCAGTGCTCGCCCCAAACAGAACAACTGACGCTGGCCCATGCTCCAATTCGACCCGTCTTCGACCACTGCCACGATCCCAACGGTGAAAAGAGAATCGTAGAACATCAAAGGGAAGAGTTTTACGTGTTTCATCTTCAGAGTACCTGGGGAATCAAGACCCTGTTCTTTCTCTTTCACGGCCTCTCGAAGATGGCACTTGTCTAGCACCTGGAAGATGAACAAATCAACAAAACCCATCAATTTTCTGGAAATTTGATACTGATATGAGTTCTTGATTTTGATCGTACCTCCCAGATTTCTTCATCGGCGTGTTGTGACTGAGGATCCAGGTTGTATCGGACGGATCCTTGGAAGAGAGTTGGATCCTGAGGAATGATTGCGATGCGAAACCTCAAATCATGAAGTCCAATGGTGGTGATATCAATGTCATCGATGATGATCTTCCCCCCCGCAGGTTCTACCAGCCGGAAAAGAGCACCGATGAGGGTTGATTTGCCGCTGCCCGTTCGCCCCACGATGCCGATCTTGTGCCCTCCCTCGATTGTGCAGCTGATTCCTTTAAGAACAAGAGTAGTATCCGGCCTGTATCTTATCTGTTTTCCACTCCTCGGATCAGTACAAGTTGAATTATTCTCGCGGATGTAAGAGTTTTGATTCTTGCCTTGAGATCTTGGAACTCTACTCTGCCCTTTTCAGGCCAATCTTTTCCGGGTCGGTTGTTTTCCAAAATCTCCGGAGCCTCGCTCTCGATGTGCATGTACTGATTCAACCTTTCGACGGAGACAATGTAATTTGCGATAGTGCACTGGTTTTGGATGGAGAAAACCAGGGAATTGTTCAGCGAAAGCCCATAAGAGAGCGCCATGCCGATGAATCCTGCACCAAATCAGTGCAAAGTTATCATCTTTTACATCAAGTTGAGAAAGCAAGCCAAACGCACCAGAGCTAATGGCTCCTGGAGGAAGCAAAGACATGACGACTGCTGAAGAGGAGAGAACGGCCGCGCTCATGGTTTCTATACGCTGGATAAGCCACTCGCTTGCGGCGAAGTTGTGGAAGAACGGACTGGCGTTTTTATCGATCAGCTCCATTCCTCTGGCGAGAAATTGGTGCTCCTTATCGTAGGCTCTGATCGTCGTCGCTCCAGACAGAGATTCAGTCAGATAATTTGCTACCAGGGACTTGGTGGTGCCATTCAACCGCATAAGCTCCTTTGCCGAGGCCAAGTAGTAGCTCTTTTCAAGCGGAGAGACGATAAATTTCGCAAAAATCGATAGTTTTCAACAAGAAATGAGAATCAAATCATCGAAATGAAATGATACCTGCAGGCGGATCGTGAGGTAAATCATCGGCGCAACCACGGCCAGGACTTGCCAGGTGATGACGCCGAGAACTCCAATCTGGCTGAACACGTTCAGAGTCGCGCTGAGACTTAACACCAAGCTTACGGGCACGTCGAGGTCGGTTATGCTGAGATCTGACGATACCTAACCGCGGTGGAAGAGAAAGTTCAGTTGAGCGAGAAAGGAGTTGTCTTTCTTCTTGGGAGATGAATGTTCTTACCCTGCTTAGAATCCGCCCTGCAGGGGTAGAGTCGAAGAAAGAAATCGGAGCTCGGAACAGCGAAGAGAGCAGTTGAGAAAACAAAGATTCCGACGATCGCAGACCCAGAAAAACCATGCACGTTGATCTGATTAGAAGGAAGAGTGTTGCTAAAATCCCAATCAAGAGATAAACTGTGATTAGTCTCAGTCTGCTGACTAGCGGGTCTTGCACCTTGGCCGCCATCCAAGTGTTCTGCAGGAGCTGCCCCGCTATGAACATGCTGTGGGAGAAGCCTCCCATGGCGTAGAACCAGAAGCCCTTGTTCTGACCAAGGTAGAGTAAGTATGGCTTAAATCCGCTGCTCCCGCTTTCTTTTTCTTCCTTCTTAATCAGTTGATCCCCAGTTAACCCATAAGAGATCTTCTGTTTATCGACACGTCTTTCTTCGATTTCAGGCGATGACCAGTTTCTTCTCCTGATTGGTTTGTACCCATCAACTTTCTCTGTGCTCATGGTCTGCTTGTGGGCTTCCACCAGACCCCGGAATTCCTCGCTGGTGTTCATTAGATCGGCATAAGAAGAAGTGCGCAGGATCTCCCCCTCCGACATTACCTGGATAATAGAGCCGTAGGAACCAACCAGTGAGAAGAGAAGGAATTCACTAATCTTTTGAAACACAATTCTTCACATCTCCTTACCACTATCTTATCAAACTCCGGGAGGAAATCAACCTGGTGAGTTACTAGCAAGACTGTCTTCTCCGATAGCCCACCCATGACGTATTCCTGGCCAGAACAAGACTCAGCGAGGGAAAAGAATAGAAATTTAAAAAAATTGGGAGTACATTAAAGAGGCTGGTTGCCGTGTGCGCGTCGACTGCACTGAAAGGGTCGTCAAGAAGGTAGATATCAGCGTCTTGATAGAGAGCGCGGGCGAGCTGAACCCGCTGCTTCTGCCCGCCGCTGAGGTTAACTCCTCTCTCGCCAATCTCGGTGAGGTCGCCGAACGGAAGAAGCTCGAGGTCCTTCACCAGAGAGCTTCTCTCCAGAGTCTCTCTGAATCTGCGCTCGTCCATGGCGGAGCCGAAGAGGATATTGTCCCTGACAGTCCCCGCCTGAATCCAAGCCGCTTGCGACACATACGCGATAGTTCCCCCGACGTGAACCTGCATCTCCCCAAAGCCCATATCAGGTAAAATTCATGGCGGCAAGGAGCTTCAAAGTCCGGTCTTTTTACCGAGCCTTCAGTGCAGGGGATCTCCCCAAGAATGGCAGCGAGAAGGGTCGACTTCCCCGAGCCCACTTCCCCGCAAATCGCCACCTTCTCCCCGCGTTTGATCTCCAGGCAGACCTTCTTCAAAGCCTTCTTCTTCTTCTTCTCCTCCCAAGAGAAACACGCAGAGTTAATCTCCACGGAGGTCCGATAATCCCCCGTTATTTCCCGCCGACTCCGCAACTCTTCGGCGTTGAGCAACTTCTCCACTCTTGAGAAGGCAACCTGCGCCTGGATGACGACTCCGATAACCTCGGGGATGGCTCTCACGGGCTCTTGCACGATCCTCAGAGTCGCCACGAAGGTGAACACGTTGCTGGCCCGAAGAGGAACGCGGAGGAGATAGCAAGCGGCGAAGGTGGCCGCGGAAACCAGCACAGGAGAGGACCAGAAGAGAAAAGAGTTGTAGGCTCTCCTCAGCTGGAACTTGAACAGCCAGCTCTCCTCCGCCTTCCTTAGCCGCTCCACGGCTCTCCCAAAACTCCTCTCCCAGGCGTACAGCTTCAGCACCTTCATGCTCACCACCGCCTCCGCCATGGCCTTCAGCCTCTTATCCTGCGCCTCCACCAGCCTCGACTGGAACCTGTGCTGGAGCTTCGCCAATGGCGCGTTGCAGAGCACCGTGAGAACTATCACCGCCATCGCCGCCACCGTCGCCGCGCCCACCGCCTGGTACACGATAACCAGCGCGAGACACAGCTGCAGGGTCGTCGTCCACGTCTGGTGCAGCCAGAACGGGAACTCCCCGACGCGGTACGCGTCCACGGTGAGACAGTTTACGATCTCCCCCGACGAGTGGACCAGTTTAGCGGAGTTGGACAGGCGAAGCTGCTTCCGCAAGATCGCTGCCGAGAGCGCCGACCTCACTTGCAGACCGATGAGTCGGCTGCGGAAGTACCACTGCCGCTGGGACATGGATTCTAAGCACTTGGCGAAGAACAGGCCAGCCGCTAGAACGTAGCCTTCCTGTGGAAACGAGGCTTCTCCCTCGGCCACTCTGATGAAGGCGTTGAGGAAGACGGGGCCGGCGGAGAGGGCGAGGACTTTGAGAAGAGCGAATAAGCCGCTGAATAGGATATCTCTCTTGTGGCAGAGGAACAGAGACTTTAACAGAGAATTCTTCGGCTCCTTCCCTTGTGTTCGCGCTGTTAGCTGGTTATACTGAGTGGAGGCTCTGTCTTCTATTCGAAGCCGGGGCAAGTCGGCCTCTTCCAGCGGCCTCTCGTTGCCCTTCTTGATCAGAGAATTCAGCCACCAGAACGTCATCCGGGAAGGGAATCCAGCGGAGGAGAAGCGCGTGGTCGTTCCGTCGTGCGCTGGTTTGCGGTGTTCTTCGTCTCCGAGCAGAGGGGAGCGAAGGGAGTTCGCCATGGCCGGCTTCTCCCCAGGAAGATGTCGGTGCGGGGGAGTAATGCGGTTTAGTGAACGCAGTCTATGGACCTGAGAGTGGAAGGACCCACCTCGGGCTTGCTTTGTCGGAGGCGGAAATCAAACATTTGTGATCTCTGTGGCTTGGGATTCGGATGAATTGCAGCCGAAGAGGTTTGGAGTTTGCTGGTTTTAACTTTCGCTTGTCTGGATCGGCGTTTGGAGCGACGCGTGTCCTGGGTAGCGAGGAAGAAGAAGGTTGAGGAGATACGTTTGCCCACTTCGTTTGGTCGACGGAGGTCCGGTAAGGGTGATTCTATAAGACAATTTTTTCGAAGAAAAAAAGATGTGAGTTAAAAAGATGAGAAGAAAAGGATATGGGTCACGGACTCACCGGGAGAGAGGCTAGGGTAGAGAGTGGGCCAATTATGTGGTCAAATTATTCGTTGATTTATAGATGATAAAAATGGGGGAATAAAATTATAATTTGCTCGAGAATCTTTAGGGATTTTTCAGAGACGTATTCCTGAAAAAATGGGGGTTTTTTCTTATATTTTATAGGGCCTTTGACATGAATAGAAAAATATAACAATGAAATTTAAAAATTAAAGTTGGTACTGAGATCTCTCTATTGTGTCAAAGGATTTCTCTCCATATTATTGAATATAACATGTCCAAATCTTTTGAAGCTGGTCTTGATGTAGCCCAAAAGCCCATTTTCTTAGGCCCAGAAAGCAACTGGTGGACCAAGATGGAGATTCTTTTAGAGCTGATTGGATCTGCAGAAAAGTACCTAGAGCCCCACAAAATCCTCTAATAGATTTTCTCTAACAAGATCCTCTGACATGATCCACTAACATATTCATCTCGCTCAGAATAATCTAACAGATTCTTCTTCTGCATATCTTCTGGTTTGTCCCATCATGATCTTCTTGAGCCATACAAATATCTCATAGCAGCTTCTGCATGCCCCAAAATTTGCTGAATATCTCTGCTCAGGCCTGTCCGGCTGCTAATTCTTTGTTTTAGGTTTTCAAAGTTGTTTTCCTCAATGTTTTAAGTTGTCCTTCCATTAGTAATGTCATTATGGACGACCATGCACTTGTTGTGGCCTATATAAGGCCCCGTGTACCCTTGATGGATCATTATTGAAGTGTATTGTTTTGTTGAAACTCTTGTTTCAACAAAACAGGATTTGTGGAACAAGCATTGGGCAATTCTTCCCTCTGGGTGTTCTGTTTGCTAGAGGGTGCTTCAATGCTTGTGGATTCAAGCACAAACCATTATGGACTCAAGGGTTGGAGAAGCTAGATTTTTGAAATCAGGACTTGGGCGATTCAATTGAGGAAGGCTTGTGGATTCAAGTCATGTTCCTACATTTTTCATGTACAGAAGTTTGTGACAGCTCTCTCCTCATGAATATAGTTCTGGCACAAGCATCCCAGAAATTGTCTCCTAAAGCTTTCGACATGCAATTTGATTTGCGCTTGAAAATTTATTATTATTATTTCCAACTTAAAAACAAATACATGAGATTCAGAATTATGCCTTTTTGTCCAAGTTCCATGAAGTTACTGATGGATATTATGTGGCCGTCAAGCCAATCACACTACCATGATTATTTAAGTTCATTGAATAAATTATTTGCATTCATTATTATTCTGTGTGATGTTTATAATGAAGTCCATGAATACGCGCAATGACAAAGTGAATTATGATGAGATCATAATACAGTGATCACTAGTCTTTAAACATGTATTCTAAATATTCCTATTCGAGGATAGTCGAGACGGACATCGAATTATCCGGGTAGAATAGCACTAGCTGATCCTACTTATTCGATAAGTATAGCTGATCTTGTGGCTATTAGTGTGGAGACACTAAGGACAGATAGTGGGTGCTCTTTAGAGAAAGAGTTCACTGAATTGATCCGTATGAATCCCTGAATGGTATTATACCTAAACGTCAATCAGGTTGATTCAAGTCACGGTTGTATAAGTGATCCACTGACCTGAGACACCAAGGACATCTCGTAAGCGGGCGACTACATTTTGACTGTGATATATGAGTCTCTAATCATGGGATTCAAATAAGTTATAGATTGGATGTAGTAAGAAGCTTACGGAGATGATTGAGTGGTCAAGACGGGATCATCCGCCCTCAGTATAAGAGGAGATTGACTCGAGGAAGACGATGCAAGAAAAATCCCTGGCCAGGGTAGTGAGGATATTGGAGAAGGCGTTCTCCAATGATCCCCGTTACGCATCAGTACTAATCGAATGACGGATTAGAGTTTGACGATAAACCATGCTTTAAGTCGTTCGAGAGTCTCGCGCAGATGATAGATTATACATATACAGAAACCGATGACGGTAAAGGTTCCATGAGAGAGTTCGAGACTACTCGGTATCTTCTAGAGCACGAGGTGTAGCTTGGCACCCCACGGGCTGGAAACTTAACCTGTCAATTGGGTTAAATCGATCCTTATTTAGTTAATCTATATGTTGATATAGTTAATTAATAAGGTTGGTCAATAAATGTTATTGGGCCATTTAAGTTATTAACTAGAACGATACATGGGCCTAGAGGGTCACACGCACAAGGTCATAAGGGCATTGGTGGATATATTTTTCTTTGGAGGGTTTTTCAGAAAAACCTTAAGTGAAATATAAAGGGGGAAAGGGGTCTCATTTTAGATACCCATGCAAGTTTAATTTGAGAGCCCCTCCCCTCTCCACTCTCTTCTGCACTTCCAAGGAAGAGTGTCTTCATGGTGAGGAGATCTTCAAGGTTCTCAAGAAGAACTGAAGAAGAAGAGGTGGAGATCCAAGCTCCGAGTGATCGCGTGGATACTTCTAGAGGCCAGATGCGTGAACGGCTTCAGAACGATCTCGGAACGACAAAGTCAAGGGTGGAACGTGTTCCCCAAAGGTACTACAACATTTTGTTTTATAGATCGATTGAGAATCGATCGACCATGCTTCCGCATCCATGGAATGTGTTTTTCATGGATGAACCAAACTACATAACCCAACAGTTACAACATATATAAGATTAGCTTTTAGAGATGGGCCATTGGGAAACAACTACAAAGCATGATTGTATGATTATCTCTAAATAAAATTGGGTAGTTTTATTCAACCCATTTATACTTTTCAGCATAAATCAAAATACATAGAAACCTTAATCATGGTCAATGAGGTTTTTAGGATGCTAGAAAATATTCAATAAAATATTCCAGAAATCATCTTTAAAAAAGTACCAAATATGTTTGCATAGGGATTGTGGAGATCTCGACATGCTTTTTGAATCTCTTTTGAAAGAGAATAGTGTTCCAAAATAAATCCAAATCATACTGATCGATAATTTTATATTTTGGTGTAGGTTATGAGTATAACAGAATATATGTCTTACATTTTTTATAAGATCAAATGTGTTTTTAATAAAATGTGCATTTTTCTGTGACTTTTGGCAATACTTTTAGGTTTTTACTTGCATTTTTTCCATTTAAAATTAAAACGAGAGTATTTTAATTCATTTTCCTGAGTTTCATGTTTCATATATTTTATTCATTTCTGAAAATAACCCCACTTGACTCCGAGTAGAGAGTATTTTCTCACATGTTATTGGAGTTTTATTTGAAACACACAACTTAGGTGAGTAAAATGGTGAATTTTTTATACAAATGGGAGAAAATGGGAAGTTCAATACACAGAAGAGCAACAAATGTGGAATTGACCCACAAATTTGGTTTGAAAAGTCTATCTTTGAATTTTGATTAATTCTAATACAGGGCTAAAATTACATCATTGTTAATTTGATTTTAATCAATAAATTTTATAAACCAATGCTAACCTAACTATACTAGATAGTGGATGAGTATGGGTAGTCTCCACGAAGAACAAATATTAGGGATTTAGCTATCTATATGTATAGAGTAAGGGGATACATATGGTGGTTGTGATGGAAATGGAGAGATGAGAGGAGAGGTTCTAGGTGTTGAATGAAAATGAAATCATTGATGGGAGAAGAAGTATAGTGATTTGGTAAGGATGAGAAGGGATATGTATAGAGTAAGATGTAGTGTTGATATGGAAATGTTGAGATGAGAGAAGAGGCTCTAGGTGTTGAATGAAGATGTGATCATCAATGCGAGAATTTGTCAGGTGGACATGAATATAGTGGATGGAAACATGGGAGGACGATGGGTGAAGATGGAGAAGAAGGCGGAGGCGTGATAAGTGAGGAATGAGATGGAGGAAGATAGTGTTTTAGGGTGTATGCTTTTAATGGAAGAGAAAACATGGGATGAGATCGTGATGACATAGATGATACATGAATTAGGTGGTAGGTGATGATGCATGATGAAAAGATGGTGATCGAGGATGGTGATGGGTTGTATTGGTCTACCTTAGATCCTTACATTTAATCAAGGTCAGGGAAACTTCCTGATGAATGAAAATGTTGCCCTCTCCAAGCATTCAAGACACCAAGAAAAGCCCTGATGCACCTTCAAAACCTCACTTTCTTTTGGTATATCTCTTTAGGGAAGTCAGTTTAAAGATGATTTTTACAAAGATCAGGGCCTAGAGAAGAGAAAGATGAAGATGCTCTAAAAATTTCACATCGATCGGCCTTCTAGATCGTCGGAAATGGACAATGACCAAAACTGCTCCTGCTTCCCCTCGTTTATATACTCAGCTTCCTCCTTTTATGAATTTGAATTTGCACATGCGTGTTCATGTTTCTTCCTACTGTAACTAGGATAATTTACAATAGGAACTTAATCATAATGTTTTTTGTGTGAGAAGGTATCCATGCCTAAGATGAACGTGCTAATTAGAGATGTTACCCTCATGTGAATTTGACATTTGATATTATTGAGGTGGTCCAAAATAAGTGGAAATTGTTTTACAAGATGGCCACAAGAAACAATAAATCAAAACAATCAATCATGCCTGAATTTTACTGACCTATTAAGTTGTAGATGAAACCCGATACATATTTCAGGTTAAAAAGAATTTCAAACCAAAGGATATCAATGTATCCAAAATTTTAGGATTTATCAACTTCTAAAAAAGGAGTATAAGCTCCACTTGGGGAGGAAACTCACCTTACCTACCATGATGTTGTAACCATTAGTCAAACAAATGTTGGAACAAATCTTCCTATTTCAGACCAAAGTTAAATTCTCCAAATAATATTTCAGTTTCGTGTGAATGGAAGCCTTACATCTTGTTCAACCATGTGATTTATAAGTTTTTTTTTTTTACTAAATTTGAAATGCTCAAAAGTATTAACTCCGTACATGGAGCGTAAAACAAAATAAGACAACTGCGGTGAAGAGATGTAAAATTGGTGAACTAAATGATTATTTACAATACCTTTTCATTGATATCGTTCTAGGTGAATCAATAATGGTAGTGCAACATTAGGTCAAAGTAATATTCATGACATACAGTGCCTTGAAAGAAATTTATATTATTTTATTTTATTCATTAAATGTATCAGATTGTACAGTAAGGCCCATTTCATACTAAATTGTCATCTCTAGATGTATATAAGACCATGAACTATCTCTCTAATGATTTCTCAAGTATTATCTCATCGAGTCACATCATATCAGACAAGGAAAGATTCCTTCCCTAACTTTTCCACATCACTGAGATCCTACCCTCTAGCTTGTGTCACATGATTTGCCACACACCTTGCTTCATGATAGCGTGCATAGTTACTGGGTTAATCTGACCATATTTACGCATTCATCTATATTTAGTTGATTATAAATGTGTTTTATCAAGTCTAAAATGAAAAACATTGTTTTTAGCATTATGTTTTGAATTTTTAAAATTTTTTGGCAATTTTGAGTCAGAATAAAATTTTCCTGGATTTTCAGACATCAAATTTACAAAGCTATTGCTTTTTCCTATTTGAAAAACATTTTTTCATATTTTTTAGACTAAAATGTAATTTTAGATGAATTCATTTATGCATTTTGGGTTATTAACGCCATGCCATGTGTGGCCATTTGATTTGATCAAATGGGAACTAATTATCATTTTCACTTTTATTACCACAACTAATCATTTAAAAAACCCCATCTAAGTTATGACTCCATAATGGACAATGATTTACTAAAAAAACCTTTTTTTCATCTTCAGCGGTCATGTGGCCCAATAAAAAAGATCAAACTTATTTCATAGTTAATGTTATCGCTTGGACTGAAGCCATCATATTTAAATGATGATTTATTTATTTTTTACACACATTGAATGATAAAAAAATGTGACGTTGACCATGTAGTGTGATGGATAGTGTACGGTTGTCGAGCCAAATCACACAACCATGTTTTATTTAAGTTCACAGGATAAAGTATTATGTTAATTATTATTCTAGTATGATGTTTATAATGAAGTCTGAGAGTATAAGAAAATAACCTAGTGAGTTATGATAAGATCATAATACAGTGATCGCTAGTCTCTAAACATGTATTCTAAGTATTCATATTTGATGGATAGTTGAGATGGACATCGAATTATCCGAATAGAACATTGATAAGCCAAAAATAGGGGTAGAAATTATGCAGTTTTAAGCCCTTGTCATTGTGAATTTTGGCTTATGCAATAAAATTTATAAAAACTCTACTTAAGATGTGTAGTGATAAGTACGACTATCGTCCAAGGGAAGCTAGTAAGGAATTCAATTTGATGATCTTCTTGGTAGTTTAATCCCTAATTAGAGTGAATTTGATCTTCAATGAGGATCAAATCACCCTAATTAGAAGAGAAATTTAGAAAGGGGAGTAGAAGAGATGAGATGAATAGAAGAAATAAGGAGCTCTAAATTGGCTTCTTTGATCCAAATAAAAGGGTCCAAGAGGTCAATTAGAGAGGTTGAGAGGGAAGTTTTGATTTGAGTTGGGTTGGTTTTGTAAGTTTGATGATTCAGAAATAAAATGGGGGTAATTTAATCTCCTAAAAATTAAATCTAACTTTTTTAGAGTTTTGCTTTGGGAATGCAGTTGAATGCCTAGTTAAATCCCTCAAATTTTCCTCTCAATCCTAATCAGGGCTTGTACATGCCGCTCAAGCCAAGCGATTTAGAAGTTCAGATTAGAATCAAGAAGAAACAAGAAATTGAACTAATTATATTCAAAATGCACCAAAATTCAAATACAATGAAAGAAAATGTACCAAACAGGTTGATCCAGGCTGGGGCTCCTCTCTGTCTTGCAGCTTATAGAGAACCGTCAAGAATGAGCTCCCCCTCTCGAAATTTAGCTTTTATACTTAGGTTATATGGTAAAAATCACAATTTTACCCCCGTTTAGTAATTAATATTTATATATCAATGTAAGCTGGATCTGAATAATCCAACTGTATAGATAGAAAGAGGGGATCAAGACGAACAGATCCATAAAAAAATCACCTCAATCGGACTTCAGGATCAAAAGTTATTAATAAATCAATTTTAAACCAATTTATTCCATTCGATTTAAAATTGATTTATTTATTCATTTCGTTTTTAAATACGCCATGACGTGTCGCTCTCTCATTGGCTGACGCATTTTGAATCCTTCTTTTTGCAGAAAAGTCCTTAAAAAGCCTGGAATTGTTGTTGGACGCCGCCCAAAAGTAATTGTGTATATGCCCCTGCCGCACTCTCTCTCCTCTGGTTTCTCCTAAAAACATTAAAAAATATATTAAATAATTGTAATAAAACCCTGGAAGATTTTAAATTACATCTTTACGCCTGCAGTGGCGACCGAGAGCTGTTTTCAGGGTCTTTTGCAACGAAACTTTGCAAAAAGGCCCTTCAAAGTTCGAAAATGATATAAATACTTATATATATATATATACCTTTTTTCCTTAGAATAAATACATTTCCTCTTCAAATAAATCTTTGAAAAATCCTAAAAATTCGTAAAAAATTCTAGAAAATTCACTGATTCATCCCCATGCTGATAAATGTCGAAATTAAATATTAAACTTGCCATTTTCATTCAAAAATAGTTATTTTGAGCTTCAATAAATCCTTTAAAATTCATAGAATTAACAGAAAATTAGGGAAAAATCAGAAATCACTTGAAAACACTATTTTCATGTAAATATATGATAACAACCCCATTTTAAGCTCTTTAAATGCATAAAATTGTGCTAATAACATGTAATAAAGTCAGAATTTAGGGTGTTATCAAACATATTTAACTGATCATTCTTATACAATAATTGTAGCTAATCATGTGACTATTAGTGTGGCCACACTAACTGGGTGCTTGATAATTTCAAATTTAGGGGTTTGATTTATCATTGGTAATTGAGATTATTCAATCAAAATATATTTCACCCTAATTTTGGGAATATTTAGCTAGCGATGAGTAGGGACCGTCTCCACAGGGAACGATGATTAAGGATTCAATTTTCTTACTATAGTGATTATCGATACGAGAAGTGATAAAGATGAGAACACAATAGGAGTAATGTTGGGTTCGGTGCCTTGAATCTTCCATGGAAAACATGTTCCATGGATGTGAGAGCAAGTCGATCGATTCACAATCGAACATTGAAATTACCTTTTGGGAACTCATTCCACCCTTGACATGATCATTTTGAGACCGTGCTAAAGCCATTCACGCATCCGACCTCTAGAAGTATCCACGCGATCGCTCAGCATTTGGATCTCCACACCTTCTTCTTCAACTCTTTTAGAAAATCTAGAAGATGTCCTCACCATGAAGACAGTCTTCCTTGGATGAGTGGAGAAGAGAATAGAGAAAGGGAGGGGATCTCAAGTCAGGCTTGCGTCAGTGCTTAAAATGAGATCCCTTTCCCTCTTTATATTTCACTTAAGGTTTTTTCTCAAAAGCCCTACAAAGTAAAATATATCCATCAATGCCCTTATGACCTTGTGTGTGTGACCCTCTAGGCCATATACCATTCTAGTTAATAACTTTAGTGACCCAATAACATTTATTGACCAATCTTATTAATTAACTATATCAACATATAGAATAATTAAATAAGGATTGATTTAACCCAATCGATATGTTAAGTTTCTAGCCCATGGGGTGCCAAGCTACACCTCGTGCTCTAGAAGATACAGAGTAGTCTCAAACTTTCTCATGGAACCTTTACCGTCATCAGTTACCGTATATGTATAATCCATCATCCGCGCGAGACCCTCGGACGACTTAGGGCATGGTTTATCGTCAAACCCTAATCTGTCCTTTGATTAATACTGATGTGTAACGTGGATCATTGGAGAACTCCTTCTCAAATGTCCTCACTACCCTGGCCAGGGATTTTTCTACATCATCTTCCTTGAGTCGATCTCCTCTTATATCGAGGACGAATGATCCCGTCTTGACCATTTAACCATCTCCGTAAGCTTCTTACTACATCCGATCTGTAACTTATTTGAATCCCATGATTAGAGGTTCGTAAGTCATAGTCAAAACATAGTCGTCCACTCACGAGATGTCCTTGGTGTCTTACACTAGTGGATTATTCATACAATCGTGACATGAATCAACTTGATTGACGTTTGGGTGTAATACCATTCAAGGATTAGTACCGATCAATTTAGTTAATTTTCTCTCCAAAGAGCACCCACTATATGTTCTTAGTGCCTCCACACTAATATCCATGGGATTAGCTATACTTCTCGAATAAGTAGGATTAGCTAGTGTTATTCTATCCGGATAATTTAATGTCTGTCTCGATTATCCATCAAATAAGAATATTTAGAATGCATGATTAAAAACTATTGATCAATGTATTATGATCTCATCATAATTCACTATGTCATTGCACGTATTCATGGACTTTATTTTAAAAATCACACTGGAATAATAATGAACGTAGTATTTTATTCAATGAACTTAAATAGACATAGTGGTGTGATTTGGCTTGACGCCTACATAATATCCATCAATTTTGTACTGCTGCATTATGCACCACGTGTCTTGTGCCACCCTATCTAGCATTATTATGTTGTCATTCTGCATCTTGTTTAGGGGGGGGGAGGGGGGGGAGTTGCTAGTTGCAAACTATTTCCTGTACCCACATGCACCCATGCATCTCCCTACCATGTTATCAACCTTGGCACATTTCCACATTCCAATCCTACCAAGTGCTATGGCATTGCCTACCTTGTATGAAATGTCATTAAATCCAGAATCGGGACACATTATCACCTACATCCGCACGCACCAAATCATCAGCACCATTTGAATGTCATGTTATCATGTCTTGGCTAATGTCACTTCATTGCATGTGGCAACATACCACCTGACACATCATCACCTTATGTCACATCACCATGATAAAAATCTAGTCTCAAGGTGCACCTACTGAGATTTCACTCTAAGGCCTACCATTTGCAAGCAAAAAGTACTTTCTACATAATCCACCTTGGGATTTTTACATATATATTAATCTAAATTAAATATATCTCTATGTATACACCAGCCTGCCCTCCCCAGAGCTGTCATGAAGTTGTAAGCACTCGTTGGTTTGTCCTATTGCCTACACCTGTGCATACACGATTTTGTTGATGGTTCACAAGGATAGCTTCTCCAATGGCGAGCTTTCACCTCCTATTGTGCATCATCTAGATAACATGCAAATAACATATTAATATCATGAATTTTATAGATTTATTTGCACCAAAATGATTATATGTGTGTATTATCAGGTTTGAAATGAATGAACATATTTTTATAATGATATTCTATTTTGGATTTTGGGTATTTTTATGGATTTTCTTGACATCATATTCATGAGCAATATAATTTCCTAGTTATCTTAGTATTATGAATTTAAATTTAAAAAATGATCCAATTCAGCACGTAAGGCCCACGGGATGGTTTTAACTGAACCAGGAATAATATACAGAAAACGCAGTTATTTTCTATTTTATTAGTATTAGTTAGTTACCCATCTTAGTGAGTCCTTTCTTCCCTGATAAACTTTTGGTACCAGTCCTGCATTTTTTATATGTGGACCAAGGACAAACGGGGCTCTATAAAGGGTTGTAACATGAAATGAAGCAATGAGTCAATATAGTTTTACGTCAAGATATTTATCAAATATTTTTATGAGTTGAAAATTACTTTATGAAACAATTTAATGATTTTTTTTGGATTTATGAAACTTTTGTTCCATGGTGGCAATCTTGGAGAGAAAATTTGAGGACAGATGAGTCACCTTCAAGTTATGGCATCTAACGATCCAAAAGGAGTTTCAGGCTGAAACTTTGGAAGTAGATTTGTATTCCCTTCATCTTTCCATCCATATTATTGGATCTATAAGACCCTTTATTCATGTAAAATTCATATTAGAACTGATCCTAGTCTAGTACGCTGAGTGAAAGAAAGTGATTTCATGATCCATCAAGTTTTCTTGGTGTTATTTACCGGTTGAAGTTACAAAGTGAAAGAGACTATGATGCTATTTTTGAAGCCATGATAGTTTTTCTATTAGGGTCCTTATCTCCTTTGTCCCCCTCCCATTTTTAAAGAAATGACTAAGATGGCAAGAAGATCATCCTGGACATATGGCAATGCTTGTCGAGTGAAAGACGAGGTTACTTGACTGTTGAGAATGTATGGATAAGTCTAGAGGAATCAAGAGGTTGAGGGATTGAATTCAGTGAAAAGTGATTTGATCATCAAAGATTTATTTTTTCATTTTTTTAAATGGATATTACATTTTTTTAATTTTCATTGTACAAATCATCTTTCAATTGTCATTTGTGGCCACAAAACCTAACAGAAGAAACAAATCCCAGAAGCTTCAAGTGTCTCAAGAATGATGAGAGAAAGAAAGCCCATTCATGGAGGCATCTAAGATTGATGTGGGGATATGTTTCTCCAAGGTAACCAACTTAGTTTCAATTGGTTCTACTTAATGAATGGGACTAAGGCCTTATCTGCATACTCATTAATAATGGGAAAGAGTGAGACATAGGCTTAGGGGAATGGATAAATCCATTTACGTGACTTTGGGATACCTAAACCTGTAGAGAATATTGTGTAATTACATAACCTATATTAATTTCCATTAGAAACTTGGTATATATTTTTAATCTCTCTAGAACTTTCAAATATTTGAATCATGCATATGAAATTGTCCTTTCCCCTGAGACTATGTCTCATCCATACCTTATTTAGTAACCCTAACTTCTAGAAACCAAAAAAACTAATTTTAGAAATGTGTATAATATGTGATTTGAATGTGCAATGTTCTTACCCATTAAGATAGTCGAAGCGAAATATAATATCAGCTGGATGTCCTCTAACTAGAAAGTATTTCATAAATAATAAATAAGAGAAACTAAAACCTAACTATACACCCTCTTAGGGTAGAACTCCTTAGCCTCGAGACCAAAAGTAGGAATAACAAGGTAAGGGGAAACTCCCATTGGAATGGGACTATAATAATGCCAGAACAAGTATAGAGTACTTTTGTGATGTTGATATGAATCTCATATAGAGTACCATAAGAAACGGAGAAAAGAATATAGAAAGCTCCCTCGGATGACATATTCAATTTAGAGATACACTAGAACAGCAGACAGTCACAGAATGATGAGAAAAGAATGTAAGAAGAAAAGGGGTAGATCAAGGGGGAAGATCTTCAACCGCATCATCCGTCCTCTCCCGCTTCTTGTCGGAGAATCTCTCGCCCAGCCACTTCTTGAAAATACTTGAAAAGCTCAGATCTTCTGCTTGATGGCGGAAGTTATTTATATAGTCTCTTTTTCCCCCAAAACTCCAGCTCTAAGAATGTATGTCTGTCTGTTTTCCCCTTCTTGGTCTTTTCTTGTAAATTCGTGGGAGGTCTGTAACACTACTCCCCTCCTCAAGAACCCAATTGTCCTCAATTGGAAAATTTGGAAATTATTTTTGGATGACATTTAAATCTTCCCATGTAGCTTCATGATGTGAGGGATTCTTCACTTGATTAAGAGTTGTGCGGCATCACGGTAGAAGTGTTAGGATCTCACAAATTCAGGATATACCTGCCATTCCCAATCATCAGTCAGGTTAGTCGGTATTGAAGAAGGAACAACATTATCACGAATTGCCTTGCACATATTCGATACATGAAATACAAGATGAATGGTAGCAGTAGATGGCAAATCAAGTTTGTAAGCGACGGGGCCTATCTTCCCAATTAAAGATCAAGTACCAAAGAACTTTGGGGCCAATTTTTTTAGAAGTCCTTTTAGCTAGTGATTTCATGCGGTAAGGATGTATCTTGATGTAGACTCGGTCTCCAATATGATAATCAACATCTCGGTGATGTTTGACCACATTTTTCTTCCTGATAGATTGGGACTTGAATAAATTGTCTTAATTTTGTTGAGTATGATGTATCTCTCTCATAATAAATGGCCGAGGGAGTCATTTGGAGAAGGTTCAGTCCCATATCTGATTAATGTTGGTGGATCCCTGTCATAAACCGCATTGAAAAGAGTTGTTTTGATAGAATAATGATATGAGGAATTATAGATATACTCTGCCCAAGGTAACCATTTGGATCAACATTTTGGGCTTTCAGAAGAGAAACAACGAAGATAACATTCCAATCCCCTGTTAGAGACCTCTGTTTGGCCGTCAGTTTCTGGGTGATAGGACAATCTCAGTTTTGACATTGTACCTTGGGCCTTGTGAAGTTCCTTCCAGAATGAACTTGTGAAAATGTTTCCTCGGTCTGAGACTATAGATTTGGAATGCCATGTAGTCGGACTATTTCACAGATAAAAATTTCTCCAATTCCTTGAGCTGAAAAAGGATGCTTCAGTGCAATATAATGATAAAATTTTATGAAAGGATCCACTACTACCATGATTGCATTAAACCCATTTGAAATAGGAAGGCCTACAACAAAATCGAGAGAAATATCTTCCAAAATTTTTTATGGTATAGGCAGTGGCTGCAAAAGTCCTGCTGGAGTCATGTTAGATGCTTTGCTCCATGGAAAATTTGACATTTCAATACATATTTCTTTATCTGCTTATTCATTCCTGGCCCGGTGAGTTGTAAGGAAATTCAGTTATACCTTTTTTGAAATCCCCTGTGGCCTCCTATCTTGGAATCGTGGAACTCATGTAATATGAGAGGAATGAGTGTGGAATTTTTGGGAGTGATCAATTTCTTCTTATAGAAAATAAGATATTGTTGTAGTGTATAACGTGGGTAGGCCTAATTATTCACACGAAGTGAGTCAATTATCTTGCTGAGATGTTAGTCAAGAGAGATTTCACCTACTAGGACTGGTTTGTCCAACCAATGTAGAGTAGATTTATCATTTCACCTGATATCTTCAGTTGTAATTTCCTTGGCTTCAGTATCATTCATGGAAAGAGATAAAGAATCAGCCACTAAGTTATTTTTACCTTCCTTGCAATTGATCTCGAAGCCAAAACCCAGTAACTTTGTCATCCATTTATGGTATTATTGAGGGATCTCTTTCTGTTCATTCAATAATTTAAGAATGAATTGATCAGTAAAAATAATGAATTTTTGAAAAAGTAGATAATGTTTCCACTTATTAACAGAAAGAACTACGGCCATCATTTCCCTTTCATAGACTGATTTTTGTGTTCCCTGATGAGATAATGTTTTGCTAAAGTATGCTATAGAATGCCCTCTTGCATGAGGACAGCTATAATGCCTAAATTGTAAGCATCTGTCTCAAAGGATAAATGACTTAGTAAAGTCTGGTTATTGTAAAATCAGAGTTGTGGAAAAGGCTTTTTTATTGATTCAAACTCTTGGGTGGCCTCATTGCTCCAGCCGAAAGATTTTTTCTTGAGTAATGAAGTGAGAAAATTGGCTTTAGAAGCATAAGGAGAAACGAATCGCCTATAATAATTTTTCAGCCCTAGAAATCCTCTGAGCTGTTTTGGCATCTTAGGGAATGGCCAATGAATGATACTTTGGATTTTTTTCATTATCTATAATAACTCCTCTTTCTGAGATGTGATGCCCTAGATAGTTGATCTGACTTTTACCAATGTGACACTTTTTTGAATTGATCCAAAGTTGGTATTTTTCCAGGATTTGAAAAACTAAATGCAAGTGTTATTCATGCTGCTGAGAATTCTGATTGTATATTAGAATATCTTCAAAGAAAACAAGGACACATTTGTGCAAATAAGGTTAGCAATGGAATCCATGAGTTTCTGAAATGTTGTTGCCGCATTAGTCAAATCAAATGGCATTACAGTGAATCCATAATGACCTTGGTGAGTCCTATAAAGCAGTCTTATTTACATCATCTTCGTGCATACGAATTCGGTAGTATCCAGACTTGAGGTCTACCTTGGCAAAGATGATGGCTCCATGTAATTCTTCCAGTAGTTCATCCACAATGGGAATTGGATATCTATTCGGTATCGTCATCTAACCTAAAGCTCTATAATCCACACACATTCTCCATCTGCCATCTTTCTTCTTAACCGTCAAGGCTGGACTAGAAAAAGGACTACTAGAATCGCTAACAAATTTCAAGTCAAGTAGTTACTTGATTAAACACTCTAGTTCATTTTATGTAGATGAGAATGTAGATAAGGCCTCAAGTTGATGAGTTTTGAGTTGGGAACAAGATAAATCTGGCTGTCTAGTGTTAATTTTGGTGGTAGGCTCAAAGATGGTTAAAAAGTGGAAGCTTATAACACAGAAAAATTATGATCAGCAAGTTTGGGTTGAAGTTGAAATACCATGGGAATATTTGGATCTGAGGCCTTACAGAGCTCTCAAAATTGTCTCTTGCTCAGAAGTAAACCTTGGGCTGATAGTGCATGTGAATAAACTCTCCAGGTGAGATCTGGATCTGCTTTTAGCAAGTGCAGACGTCCTCGGTATATAATTTTTAAAGTAAGGACATCGAAATTACCATACAAACCATTCCAATGATTTCAACCTAGAAATGCCCAAAATTATTTCCACCCCCTAAAGGGATGGGAATGAAATCCTGAACAAATTAAAGCCCTTGAATATATTTAGGAATATTGTAAAAAATTCCTGGCGAAGGCTGAATTGCCCCATTAGCTAACAATATAGCAAATTTACTCTTTCTCGATATCGGAATAGAGAGCTTTGTAGTCAGTTCACAATAAATGAAATTATGTGTTGCTCCAGTATCTATAAGGATTATTACTTGATGGCCAATAGTACATCCCCACAATTTCAGCATGTCATGTGAGTTCTGACTCTCATAGTAGTTTAGAGAAACCGGAGCCACGAAATTTGCTCCATCTATAGTGAAGTCATCATCTGTCTACATGAAATCCCCTTCAATTTCTTGAGTTTAAGTATCTTGATAACCTTCTTTTACCATAATGAGGTTGAGATCTCTCTTATGAAGGTACCCTGGTGAAAATCTTTCATTACAATAAAAGCAAAGGCCTTAAGATTTTCGTAATCGGAATTCACCTTCCGTCAACTTCAGGCTACATCATATATTTGACCGATCTTGCATTGATGCTTGAGCAGCTTGATTGGAGGGCATCACATGTAAGTCGCTGTTTCTTTGTGCTATATTTTGTCAATTAGTGATAGGAGCTTCAGTGGGCACTATATAAGGTTGCCTTGCTCTCGGGTAAATGTTCCTTGTTGCACACGCATTTGGGTAGATATGGTTGTCTTGATGTGCATTCCATAGAACATCTAGATCTATCTCTGCCTTAATCGATAAATCCATAATTTCTTGAAGGCAAAATGGGCGATATCTTCGTACCACAGTGCAGATGTCTGGTTTAGGCAGCGTAGATTTGTCATTTCCTTGATCTTGGGTTCTATATATGGTGATTGGGCAAGTAAGAGTTCAAACTCTTCTCTAAAATCGTGAACAGATCATGTTTGGGTCACCTCCAATAATTCTTGATATAAATAGTCAGTTGAAAGTCCATACTTTTTTAAACTTCTGCTTAAAGTCTGTCCAATCCCCAAATCCCACTTATTTTTCTGTGTAAATAAACCATTTATGGGCTGAATTATCAAGATGTATCAAAATAAGCATGCAAAAAATCTTTCCACGTAAGTGATCCATCCATCAGCATTTTCCCCTTGAAACAATGGTGGATCTCCACATTTCAAACGATTATTGTCTAACCTCCTATCATAGGGAGGAATTTCTTGTTGTTCTCGTGGTTGTCTGGCGCCTGCTTCTCACTCATTGTTATGACGCTATGTAGATCCGTCGATATGTGATGTGAACTTCAACAATTACCAATGAACGCATGGCAGATGTCGGATATCAAGACTATGCAAAATACACAATTTTTTTATAGAAGGGAAGGGATCTAAGAATGCAGAGGGGAATATTAGAATAAATCTCCTGAAGGATGGTAGAACGCCTGATGACTAAAATCGGTCTTCATCAGCTGCACCGGGAGGATCTTCGGCCTTGGACAACGACAACCAATTCTTCATGCCTTGGAAATTATCTCAAACTTTCTTTTATAGCTACTCTTGGTCACTATGTTTTTCCGCCATTATTCAAACTCTCTTGTGTATGGCTTAGTCCAGACGTGTGGAGTTACAATACCACCTCTTCTTGGACTGGTAGGTTCTGAGAGGGCATTTATCATTACTCCCTGGGCCAAAGACCAATTGGTCCCCGATTGGGAAGCTAGGAAATTGGCAATGAACTGTGCTAGCATCTTCCCGCGTGGCTTTGAAATTCAAAAGGTTCTTCCACTTGACCAGCACTTGCATTCAATATCTGTTGAAGGGATAAAACAGGATGCAATCAGGGTAGACCTGCCATTCCAAGTTATCAAACAAATTAGACGGAAAATCTAATATATCAGTATTGTCACCAATAGCTTTTTTAAGTTGGGACTCATGAAAAACTAGGTGTAGTTGGCAGCTATTGGGGAAATCAAGCTTATAAGATACTGGCCCCAATTTATGAACAAATTTATAAGGTTCTAAATAGTGAGGCAAAAAATTTTCACATGTTCTGGTAGCTAGAGACTTCATATAGTACGGTCTGATTCTCAAATACACTGATTCGCGTTCTTTAAATTCAACATCACACCTGGATTTGTCACATTGAAGCTCCATGATCTGCTTGGCCTTAGACAAACACGATTTAATTATAGTAAGGGTTTGATCTCTTTCTTGTAATAGAGTATCCAGAGAATCTAAAGGAGTAGCTGGGCATCTATATCTTAAAAGTTGTGGTGGATCTCTTCCCTACACTGCATTAAAATGTGTCATCTTGATGACAGAATGGAAAGAGGTAAAATAACTATACTCAGCCCAGGGTAACCATTTCACTCATTGCTTTAGTTGTTCTAAAGAAAAGCATCTCAAGTAACATCATAGGCTTATATTTGTTGCTTTTAGTCTGCCCATCAGTTTCTATGTGGTAAGAGGAGCTGAGTCATAACTTTTTACCTTGGACCTTTTGCAACTCTCTCCAAAATCCATTGCATCTATCCAAAACAATAGATTTGGGGACCCCATGTAATCTGATAATTTCCTTGGTAAACACCATAACAAGATCTTGGGTTGAAAAAACATGTTTAACCAGAATCAAATGAGCGTACTTACTCAATCTATCAACCACTACGAAGATGGAATTGAATCCCAATAAAGTCAAGGGATATATATTTCCATATTTTGTTTGGAATTGGTAAAGGTATTAGTAGTCCAACTAGACACAAAGTTGATGATTTGTGAGTCTGGCAGATGTGACATGCAGAGACATACGTCATGTTTTTCTTTTTCGTGCCTCGCCAATATATTTTTTGTGATACTCGTTTGTATGTCTTCAAGAATCCTCTGCGTCCCCCACATTTGCATCATGTAATTCATGTATTAATTTTTCAATCAATAACGAATTACTAGGGAGTACCAACTTTGAATTGTAAAATAAAAGGTTTTCCTAGAGAGAGTAGTTGGGGTATTTTCCCTCCTTGGCCAATAATGAGTTCTTAACTTCATTGAGTACTGGATATTGAGAAATTTCTAGTCCTAAATGATTCTTGTCTAACCCATGAGTCAAGATGATGTTATTAATGTTGGGTCCTAGAGGCCTTGATATGGATGAAGACGAGAATTCCACGTAGCAAAAGACAGATAACAGAATCATAACGGCATCAATAAAATTGTGAAACAATGTACCTTTGCACGGATCGCAACCATCATTTCTTAGATCTCAGAGTGAGACGAGTCAAGTTGCTCAAGTGTACAGCCTCTAGACGTATCCACGCGATCCTCGACATGTCGATCTTCTCCTCGTTGACGAGTCTCGTTCTATCTCCGTCTTCGTCGTTATGTCGTCCCGATCGCATCAGGGATGGAGAAGGGGTGTGGGAGAAGAGAGAAGAGGGGGAAAATCCCCTGAACAATTCTATCCTGAGTGAAATTTGTTCAGAGTATTCTCCTATTTATATTAAGTGGCTCTTTTTAATAAAAATCTCCAAAACTTAAGTATATCTTTCGACTTTCAAAAGACCTTTTGCATGTGACCCTCGAAGCCCATGTATCAGTCTAGTTAATGACTCTAGTAGCCCAATAACTTTTATTGGCCTTCCAACTTAATGAACTATATCATCATATAGATTAAATAATGTCAGATCAATTTACCCAATCGATAGGTCGAGTCTCCAACACATGTGTCAAGCTACACCTCGTGCTCTAAAAGTACAAAGGAGTGTCTATCGACTCACTCATGGAACATGTTCATCATCGGTTATCGTGTATGTATAGTCCCTCATCCACTTGACGCTCCTCGGACGACTTAGGGTATGGTCAACTGTCAAACCCTAATTGGTCATCCGAGTTAGTACTGATGCATTTGAAAATCATCGGAGAACTCTTCTTCAATATTTCATTGCCTTGACCAAGGACTTCATCACATCATCTTCCTTGAATTGTCACCTCTTATACTGAGGTTGGACGATCCCAATTGGACCACTCAATCATCTTCGTGAACTTATTAATCTAACCAAACTAATACTGTTTAGAATCCCATGATTAGAGACTCATTGGCCATAGCCAAAGTACAATCGTCCATCCACAAGACATCTTTGGTGTCTCAGGTCAAAGGACCACTTACACAACCATGATGTGAATCAACCTGATTGACAGTTCGGTATAATATCATTTGGGGATTCGTAAGGATCAATTCAATGAACTCTTTCCACTAAAGAGCATCCACTATCTATCCTTAGTGTCTCCACACCAATGGCTATAGGACCGACCATACTCATCATATGACTGAGGCTAGATAGTGTTATTCTATCCGGATACTTCGGTGTCCTTCTAGCGTATTCTTCGAATAGGAATATTTAGAACACACACTTAAAGACTTGTGATCTCTGTATTATGATCTCATCATAATTCACTAAGTCCGATCACGTATTCATGGACTTCATTATAAGCATCACACGTGCACTATAATGAATATGTTCTACTAATGAACATGGATGGAGATGTGGAATGTGTGATTGGCTTGCCGGCCCCATATATTTCCATCAATTAAGAGTCATTTCTCCCATTGATTGAGAAAAGGCATCTGCTACAATATTACTCTTGCATGTCTTGTATTTAATCTCAAAGTTATACCCCAGAAGTTTGGAGATCCACTAGTGGTACGGATGAGGAATCGTTTGCTGGTCATTGAGGAACTTAAGAGAAGCCTAATCAGTCAGAATATTTTTTTTTAGAAAAGCGTATAATGTTTCCACTTATTCATTGCCCACACAACTGCCATGAATACTTTTTCATAGGTAGATTTCATTTGAGCTCTAGCTGGTAAAGCCTTTTTAAAGTGAGAGATGGGATGAGACTCTCTAATTAATACTGCTCTATTCCAAAACTAGATGCATTTTTTTTCGCCATAAATTGCCTAGTGAAGTCTGGAAGGCTGAGTATCGATGCCCTGGCCAATGCTTCCTTTAATGCTGAAAAGTTTGATCAGATTCAAATCTCCATAGAAATGCATTCTTTTTAAATAGCATAGTCAAAGGAAAAAGGTATAATAGAATAATGTCTCACAAAATGTTTGCAATAGTTGGTTAACCCCAAGAATCCCCGCATTTTTTGATATTGGTAGGAGTTGGCCAATTTGGTACTGCTTCCACCTTCTCGACATCAGTTGAGACTCCTCCAAATACAATGACCTAGAAAGTTTATTCTATCCTTATGGAAGACACATCTTTTGGGATTTACACGCACTTGACTCTTTTGCAGCACTTCTAGTACTAGTTTAAGATGTGACTCATGCTCGCCCATGGTTTTGTTGTATATGAGAATGTCATCAAAGAATACAAATATAAATTTCCTCAGATATGGTTGGAATAATGCGTTCATCAACCCTTGAAATGAAGTTGGAGTAGTAGATAACCCAAAAAGCATAACTAAAAATTCGTAGTGTCCCTGATGGGTTTTGAAGGCCGTTTTGGAAATGTCATCTTCATGCATTCTGATATGGTAATAGCCTGACTTAAGGTCTAATTTTGTAAAAATAGTGGTCCCGTGTAATTCATCCACCACTGGAATAGGAAATCTATTGGGAACAATAATTTTGTTTAATGCTCTGTAGTCGATGCAAATTCGCCATCTTCCATCTTTCTTCTTGATCAATGATGTAAGGCTTGAAAATGGACTGTTTGAATGTTTGATGATTTGAGCCTCTAACATTTCTTGAATCAATGTCTCAACTTTGTTTTGCTGCAAAAAGGAGTAACTGTACGGTCTCAAGTTTACGATCTTTGATCCTGGAATCAAGTGTATGCGGTGATCTAACTCTTGTTTGGGTGGTAATCTCATGATATATTCAAATACCAAAGGGTACAAGGAATCATAATTCAAAATGATAGAAGATAGTTGAAGATAGAGTACCATGGCTTGCTTCGGGTTTCATAGTTCATGAAGCCTTCTGAATTGTCTTTTGCTCCTAATGATGTCTTGAGGTGGAAGATTAGAAGTATCTCCGTGGGGGTGAAATTCAGGATTTGATTGTAGAGTATAAATCCGATTATTCCATAGCACATTGAGAGTTAAAAAGTTGTAATTGGAGTAGAACCAATTCAGAGTCTTGAGCCATTTGACTCCTAATACCACATCAAATCGACTCAAAGATAGTGGGAATAAATCTTGGATAATGCCCATCCCTTGCAAATAAAGGTACACATTGATACATATCGCTTATGACGATCTCAAGTAACCATCTCCCAGCATCACATCAAAATGTGGTCCCGCTAGTATAGGAATTTTTAGAGAGTTCAAAATTGCAGGATTTATGAAATTGTGTGTGGGTCCACCATTTATCAGGACTACCACATTAGAGTCCTTGATAGAACCCCACAATTTTAGCGCCTTGGTAGCTGCCAATCTCTGAGCTTTCCTCGAATTTACCCTTTCCATGAATAGGCATCCTTGGTAATAGGTTTCACATTTGTTTGCACCGGTTCTGAATCCCCTAACAACTCGTCTCCTTCTCTAATCAAAATCAGGTTTAAAATCTTCCTGCAGCAGTGACTTGGAGTGAATTTGTCATTGTAGTAATAATGAAGCCTCTTGTCCTTTCTTTGCTGATATTCAGAGTCGGTGATTCTCAAATTTCACTTTCTCCCAGATCTTTCATATTGAATGTTCCTGATATTGTTTTGAGTGCTATTGTGTGACCGAACATTGTTGTTGTGTGGCTTGTACTGACTTGTAATGGATGTATTAGCTCTAGTAGTATGGGGCATAATAGGTCTCTAACGTGCAGTTGCGTTTAGTGATAGCTCTGTATAAGGAGGTACCGATTGCCAAGCTTGGTAGAAAATGCCTAGATCCGCTTCAGCCCCCAAAGACATGTCTATAATCTCCCTTAAACCATAAGGCATGTATCGTAATACTTCCGTTCTGATTCTGGCAATAACCCTCTGAAGGTAAGTACTTTCTTTGATTTATGGCGCTACTATTGGCAATTGTATAATGATGGCTTCAAATTCGGTCCGGTATTCGCCAACTGAATTCTTCTGTCTGATTTCAAAAAGTTGTTGATGAATAACATGGACTGCTAAAGCATATCTGTCTTCAAAGTGATTCTTCAAGTCTATCCATGTCATCCTACCAAAATTCTCTTCAGTATGGATGAACCAGGTTAACGCTGAATCATCCATGTGCAAGGCTACTAAGTGGAGCATATCATGCTTCGCCATGGGTGAAGATGAAATAGTCTTTCTACACACTTTAACCAGGTTTCTGGTTTGTAACCTGAGAAAGCAGGGAGGTCTCCCCTTTTATATCGTCAGTCATAATCAGTTCTCTTCTCGGGTTGATGTGCTGGTACTTCAGTAAATGAAATGGAATTAGCAATGACCGGTGCCTTATTCTTTAATTGCGCATTCATGTTTGCCATTTCCTGCATAATGTGGTCAAGTAAATTGGTGACTATGCTCTGGTTTGCTTCTACCTTGAGAGATAAGGCTTCTAATTTCTCTTCCGGATCAACCATGAAATCCGAGGAATCTTCTAGCTTTGACACCAAAATGTTAGGACACTATGTAAATCCATCGATATATGATGTAAACTTCAACAATTACCAATGAACGTATGGCAGATGTCGGATATGGAGACAATGCAACTACACACAAGTGTTTGATAGAAGGGAAGGGATCAAAGAACACAGAGGGGAATAATAGAATAACTCTCCTGAAGGATGGTAGAATGCCTGATGACCCAAATCGGAATTTGTCAGCTGCACCGGGAGGATCTTCGGCCTTGGACAATGACAACCAATTCTTCATGCCTTGGAAATTATCTCAAACTTTCTTTTATAGCTACTCTTGGTCGCTGGGTTTTTCTGCCATTATTCAAACTCTCTCACGTGTGGCTTAGTCCACACATGTGGAGTTACAAACCCACCTCTTCTTGGACTGGTAGGTCTTGAGAGGGCGTTTATAACTCACCCGCCGGAATATTTATAAGGCTGGTGAATGTCGTTAATACGTTGATACTTGCTATTTGCTCCATCCAAGGTTCAAGAACATTTGTTGTTCTCCTTTGAAATTCCAAATCTGGATGATCTGCCCTAGGATCTGGCTCCATTTTGTGAAATAGCCGAGAATCATAGGCTCTACTACCAGTGATATGAATCTCGTATAGATTTCCATAAGAAACGGAGAAAAGAATATAGAAAGCTCCCTCGGATGGCGTCTTCAATTCGGAGATACACTAGAACAGTAGACAGTCACAGAATGATGAGAAAAGAACGAAGGAAGATAAGGGGTAGGTCAAGAGGAAGATCTTCAGATGCATCAGCCGTCCTCTCCCACTTCTGGTCGGAGAATCTCTCATCCAGCCACCTTTTGAAAATACTTGAAAAGCTCAGATCTTCTGCTTGATGGCGGAAGTCATTTATATAGGCTATTTTTCCAGCCCTAAGAATGTATGTATGTCTGTTTTCCCTTTCTTGGTCGTTTCTTGTAAATTCATGGAAGTTCTGTAACAGATGTCTTCCATCTTCTTAGATATTTAAACCATCTTCTTAGATATTTAAACCATCTTCTTAGATACTTGTGATGTTATCTCTGAACAGATACTTTCTGGATGATATATTTGATCGGTGTAATAAAGACATGATATAAAATGGAATCTTTTGAACAATTATAGCAGACCTCGCTGTCTTGGAAAATTAGATACAATCATTCGGTATGCCTATTTCAGTCATTCTCCCAACATTAGATCTTCAAGTGATATAGCGGACCCCTTTCTATGTAGAAAAGTATTTACCTAATTTTTTTTTTGAAAAGTAAAAATATTTACCTAATAATAATGTTAAATGCATTATACGTTTAAGGGGATGGCAAATTTTTAAGATAACTGGGTTCCTTTCCATCTGATTCAAGACATTATTAGACAAAATAAAATTGCAAGTGTTTGGCTAATCGAGAGAAGATTTTTGAATGCATAGTACAGGGCACATAAGAAATAAAAATCACAATCTCTTGCATACCGACAACAAACCTTCTGACTAGAAGTATGATTTACTTACTGAAGGTACATAACTTGCAAAACTTAAATCGTCATCATCATAGATTGACAGAGATGTGTTGTATTCATGACGCCGCATACATGATAAAACTAGTTTAAATAAGAGAGTATTCGCTTATTTTGCCCTTTCAATAGAAATTATTGCTCAATTCCTTCTTGATATTAGGTCTGGAATGGGTCCGCACATACCTCGCTCCATTTAAACAAAAGAACCGGATATTAAGTCCCCAGGGATTCGATTAGAAGTAGCGCAAGATTACTAGCATACAAGTTGAATAAAGTGTGGGGCTTCGTACAGAACTAAAGCAAACAACTGACGAGCAATCGCTCCCATTATTTTAAAAGAAATAAATGGCTTTTTTTCACACAACATGAACTGAATGTACTCCAAAGAAATATGGAATCCAGAGTTCTTATGACATCGATGAAGCAGCGACATAAACAGCACACAGTTTCCATGAATCTGCACTGGGTGAAACAGAGGAACATGATCGACTTTGAAAGGTAATTTAGCAAACTAAAAATCCAAGGAAAACAGTGTTTTGATAATTTTGTCATCAGAATTCATAACCCACGAGTAAAACGCAAGCACCTTTACTGGATTTGAAGTTTGTTGAATCTTGAAGCTAAAATTTAAAACAATTACCTTTCAAAGGATGCTTAGTTGATCAGACAGTGATCTGGCCGAACAACCACTTCCGGATCTGCAATACGCAAGGAGACACCTCACTTAGATTCCGTAATTCCATAACTATATTTGTTAATGTCAGTAATCAAAATTTGGTAGCTTCTATGTTGCCAAAAATAGAGAGAGATATAGTTGAGTAGGACACCATAGGAAAGAACGAGAGTGGTACCTCTGGCAACTTTTTGTGGAAGATAACATCCAGCCTTGAATCTAGAGTATTCTCACAAACAATTTTCCCATCTCGCGAAGCTAAAACGACACCTCCAGAACTGGAATGAAGAGTGTCATCAATTATACTATAGGCAAGAACCTCTCGTTCAATTAATCATTTTTCAAACAACGGAAAATTCAATACAAGACATTAGCGTCCCACAGAACACCGAAGAAAGTGTAATATTTAGCCACAATCCCACTTTGAAATACAGCTTCAATGATTAACCGCATCATAAGACCATTTAAACTTTTCTTTCCAGGTACAAAAATATAAAATTTTGTGGACAACTATCAAAAAAGTAGTGATTATGGAATTAGAAACATACTATTTAGTCCAACAGCAAAAGATATACGTTCAAATACAAACATTTTCAGCATTACGCTTCTCCTAATTCATATAATTCTATCAAAAAGAAATATAAATTTTCTTCTAAGGGCCCAAATACCATCTTAAAATTTGAAGCTGGAGAAACAGTAAGAATTTGAAAAAAAAAGTTCAAATACCAAAAAAGTTCATGTCCATGGTGGTGAAGCCGACGACCGGGGGGGAGGTATGTGACGTGGTCTACCACAATTTCCGGTTGGTGAACCTTGGCTATCGCAGCATATTCCTCTTTTGCAGAATCCAGAACGGATTCAACAAGCTCAATATCCTCTCTCCGGCATCGAAGAAGCAACGATGGTTCTTTGAGTCGCAGCAAACACTAGAAGCAGTAGATAACGTCACATAATTTATGATCAAATATGAAATAAATGACACAGAGTTGTAAAATGATGAAATAAAAAAATTTCCCCTGATTCAAGGAACATGAATCTCCATGGATTAGACTGTATAAAAAATGTTTACCCTACCCTCCCGACTAACTTTACTTAATTCTAGATGGAGAGGGAGCTGGACGAAGATCAAACACCAATCCTCTAGGACATGATTGTTTGATAAAGAAAAAGACAAGAGTGATTTACACAATTATCCTTTGTATACCTGAACAATCAATTCTTTCAGAAGGGGTCCGTATGTTTCATGGTTGTGGCTAACGTGTAGGAGCTCTTTCTCGGTCGCCTCCTTCATGGCCTTCACCAAGTCATCTTGGGCTTGAAGAACCGTAATCCGTGAAGCATTCAATTGCATGGAGTATTCACTAGCATCAATATCAGGGACCAAAATCAGTCATGGAGGAAAAAATAACACCATCAACGTGAGAGTAACAAACATTCAAAACATTATTTGCAAGATTCAAATCTTTTTATTAAAATGAATATGTCAACCACATCCCATGTAAACTGAGGAAAGGCTACTTTTCTGCAAAGTAGATAATGAAAGCGAATGAACTGAAATTAATTAAATTAAAATCACGGGATGAATAGGAGAAAAAATGCGGGTAAGTTACATTTTCCGGCGAATTTCAACTTGTTTTTCTTTACGTTCAAACTCCTGCTTGATCTTCCTTTTTTCAGCCTCAAACAATTGCAGCTTCTCAATGTTAAATTCCTGAAATGGAGGAGTAAATATTAAACTCAAAATAATGATGAACCAAACGAAGTCTTGGCTCATTAGTGCACTAATTATGCGGCCATCATAAAAAAGGAATTTAACATTTTAGGAATATTGCCCTAGCATGAGTGCACTAATTATGCGGTCATCATAAAAAAAAAACGATCTTTCCTCAAACAACGCATCCCCAGAAGCAGAAAACGAGAATCATCTACAACTATATGCAATTGGGTCGGAACTGGATCAAATCCCCTGAAAACACACGTCGCGTTATAAGCCCAAAAACCGGAAAATCGGGAAGAAATTACCCAACAAGAGGTTAAAGAACAGAAAGAGAATAATTAAAGCGATCGCGGGCGCCGAGGAAAAAAAGGGGATCGGATCAACCTCTTCCGCGGATACTGAGATCTCGTTGGCCTTCTCCTCAGCCTCCTGACGGATGAATTTCACCATCTGCTGGATCTGCTTCGACACATCGGCGTCGTTCATCTTGGAATGAGGACGGACTTGCCCCGACGAGGAACTGCAGATGAGCCGGAAGAGAAGCTGAGCGTCGGTCTTGGAGGGCTTCCAATCTAGATCTCCCTCAAATAGCATACAAGATTCCCAATCTAAGCTTCCAGAGAGGGTGGATCGAATATTTTCCTTTATTTATTATTAAAAAAACGAAAGCTAATTTTCACGTTATTTATTTATATAAATGTGTGGAGTGAGAGTGAAAGAGGGCAAAGTTGATGTCTGACCCTCAAAAAGATTTAAATGTTTGGTTTTATACGAAAAGAGATAACAATTATTCCTGGCCCAGCCTGTCAACAGTCAACATCCAAAATTTTCAAATAGGGTTCGTGAACGGATGACCGTTCGTTCTGTTCCCAAACGTCATCCGTCGTCCGTCAAGGGCTTTCACGGTGGACTATCGGGAAAGGACTAAAATGGATGACGGATGAAAAAGGCCAATTTTTTGATAAAATCAGAAAATATGGATGTTCAAATGTTTATGCATATTGTATACGAATTAACTACATATGTATGTGTGGCGACATCTTCCTTTAAACATTTATATGATTGCATGTACATGTATAAATCTTGTATATATTTTTAAATATTGCAATCTACGTATACATCTCTAATTATATGTGTAAATTACATGTATATTTATTCTACATCTAAATGAGTGCATATTCATTCTACATTATACATCAGAAGTCAATTTGATCTGAACTGAGCGACTTTATCGATCTAACAATGGGATTGTTTAAGATCGATCTAGAGATTTGATTTCAATTTTCAAAATTGATCTTAAATTTTTTCCTTCTGTTCAATCGAAATCAAACAGTTAGAAAAAAATGAGAACACTCTCACTCTCTCCCTCCCTCTCTCCCCTTTCTCTCTCTTTCCCCTCTCTACTCTCTCTCTCTCCTCTCTCTCTCCTCTCTCTCTCTTTCCCTTCTCTCCCCTTTCTACTCTCTTTTTCCCCTCTCTCCCCTCTCTACTCTCTACTCTCTCTCTCCCCTCTCTCTCTTTCCCCTCTCTCCTCTCTCTCTTTCCCTCTCTCCCCTCTACACTCTCTCTACTTTCTCTCTCCTCTCTCTCTTTCCCTTCTTTACTCTCTCTACTCTCTCTCTACCCTCTCTAATCTCTACTCTCTCTTTCCCCTCTCTACTCTTTCTCTCCCCTCTCTCACTATCCCATCCTCCCCTCTCTCTCTCCCCCTTATTGAAGGTAAATGAAAAGGAGTGAAAACTACAAAACTTTTAAAAGTTAAAATCAGACAACCAAAAGTAAGAAATAACCAAATGAAAAGAAAAATTGATATTCCAAAAAAAATCTGAGATAACAAAACAGAGACACGTAGACGGAGACAATGACCCAAGTAGATAAATCTAGATTTAGATAGAAATAGGGAAAGACATGGACTTGTGGACAAATCAACAAAAAAGACATGGAGATGGGGAAAGAATTCCACCAACAAAAAAGACATGGAAAGGGTTCCCAGTATTTCAGAGAAAGGGAGACAAGACGAGAAATCGGCTTTTTGGGCATTAAAGTTGGCCTGTGGACAATGACAACCCCCTATTCTATCTTAAATTTCCTGTTTTGTTCTTCTTCAAAAAAAAATTCCTGTATTTTGCAAAATCAGGTTCCATCATCGCTCCATATTACGATTTCTATAACGGAAATTAAGTTTGGACATTCCATCCGTTCAAGACCATAATCGCACGCCCATAGAACAAAATTAAGAGTAACTACAAATACGACCTTCTAGCACCTAAAAGCATCAACTATTTGCATGAAATTATGTAACCAATAGAATCAAGCTTAGCACTTTAAAGAGAAAAACACCAACCGGGCTGGCACTGAGTTCTTTGAAACTACTCGCTGACTCAGGCCACGCTTTTTTAACAATGACCGAACTAAGAATAAACACAAATGTGACTTTCCAATAACATTAAATGTATTATTTATGCATATTAAGGTATTGCCAATTTGCCATAGCAAGTAAACCGAAATCCAGGAATTCCATGAAGTTCTCACAACCTGGGCCAGTGCATACTTATATCAGACCGTCTGCTTAACTCCGACAGCACATATTTTTTGTACGAGATAACTACAGCTTGGTGGCATTTTGTGAAAACAGCTCAACAACGAAATTAATGATTACTGCATCTGTGATCTTCTACCACATAAATATAAATCAGAACTACGCATATTTATGCAATTGTCATTACAAAGTAAACATTTGCCCAGAAATTTTCCACGAATGATTCAACGCTAACTTACTTCAGACCATGCGTTTGACTCCGGCCATGCATTTTGTTGGCGACAAATCTCCAGAGGTATTAGAAAGCAGCAAGTCCTCAGGAGGTGCTGTTAAGGAAGTGAGCCACAGCCTTGTCCGCATCATTGTCGTACATCACCAGCGCTTCAGTTATGTTCTTGGAGGAGAAACCCATCTCGCGTAGAAGGTTGTAGCCCCTTACAAACTCCCGGACCTGTCAAAAGAATGCAATTATTAACTTTAAAGAAAAAAACTTAGGAAAAAAACACTTTGAAGAAAGAAAAACATTGAAGAAAAAATAACATTGAAGAAAAACCAACTTAAAAGAAAAAAACTTTGAAAAAAACTCTGAAAAGAAAACTCTGAAGAAAAAAAAACTCTGAAGAAAAAAAAACTCTGAAGAAAAAGAAACTCTGAAAAAAAAAAACTCTGAAGAAAAAGAAACTCTGAAGAAAAAGAAACTCTAAAAGAAAAAAAACTCTGAAGAAAAAAAAGCTCTGAAGAGAAAAAACTCTGAAGAAAAAAAAAACTCTGAAGAAAAAGAAACTCTGAAGGAAAAAAACTCTATAGAAAAAAAAACTCTGAAGAAAAAAGTCTGAAAAAAAACTATGAAGAAAAAGAATCGGAAGGGAAAAAACTCTAAAGAAAAAAAAACTCTGAAGGAAAAAAACTCTATAGAAAAAAAAACTATGAAGAAAAAACTATGAAGAAAAAAAAATTCTGAAAAAAGGAGAGCGCCCACCGTGGGGCTCGAACCCACGACCACAAGGTTAAGAGCCTTGCGCTCTACCAACTGAGCTAGACGGGCTAGTTGAAACCAGTTGTCTACAGAAAAATGTCATCAAAGTACCTTAATGGGATTGTCTCCAAAGCTGAGCACCGCCAACGAAACGGCCTCACGTCCAAGTCCCAGCATAGCATACTTCTCCACGACTGGATCGCTTGCAGGACCCTGAAGAGAGAAAAGACTCCGATTTGATACGTGCTCTTGACTCTTGAGGAGGAACATGTTTTAGAGAATGATAACAAGTACGCAAAAAAAAGGTATATTTATAATGAGTGAAGTTCATCAGAGCAGAAAGTAAAGACAGTACCGAAGAGGAAGATGTTGGTGTTACATTGAAACTTGGCGACGGATTTTCAGCAACGAACCGATTCCAGTTTTTGACATCCTTTTCGGCCTCCGCTATGATTCTTTTCTCAAAATCAAAGTCAAAGTTGAACTGGCTGCGAGGAACTTCTGCCACTTGTGGCGCAAGCTGAGGCTGCGAGGCGTGAGATTGCAGTTTTGAAATCAAATGCCATGAATAAAGACTTTTGTTTTGAACATGATAGGTGAAAATGGGTTCAATCAAGAACAAATTTAGAATATGAAAACTTACCGGCTGTGTAATCCGGTATTCTGGCTTTAGCCTGACCCTTATGCCCAATTCCGCTGAAGATGAACATAAAAGTGGTAAGTAATCACGAGAGCATAAAGTGGTAAGTGAAGAAACGGACGGGATAAATTAAAAAATAATCTTGGGGTGAAATCTCGTTCAAATATAACACAACTGGACGGAATTCAACACGAGCTTCAGAAATTTTTAAATCAGGAGGAAGAACAATACCCCGATTAATACAAATACGCCCTCATAAGGTACAAGAAATCATGTAAAAGAAAATCAAAAACTTTTTTGGGGAAGATTGACGGGATAGACAAGCAAGCAAGGGTATGAATTTCGAGGGTAAATAACGGGCTAGTAAGAACATGAACTTTAGAACACGGACAAGAAAGAATGTCTGTCATACGCAGCTTAAAACTGAACAGCCGAAGCAGTGAAATCTGAAATAGGAATGTTCGCATTGGAACCGCTCGAATTAAAATAGAAAAATTGTGGGAAAGGGTAATTCAAAATAGATGGTGAAGAACCCACAAGGCGGAGGAGCCACGGCAGGATGGGGATGCGCTGGTCGGCCGCCAGGAACATTAGCGTGATGCCCTGGCTGTTGGGAGATTCGAGGGTAGAGGGATGATCCGGGGGCTTGCCAGTTCCCGGAACCCGCCCTGTTTCTGTAATCATAATCCATCGAAGAAGCAGACGGAGAACGGCAGCCCGATTCTTCGACGATCTTGAAGAGGGCAGACAGAACTCAAGGAAATCGGAACGATTATCGTCGGAATCGAGAGGAGGTGGGCACGATCAAGAGTTTTCCTGGAAATTTCCGCGTCTTTCCCTTAACGAACCAGAAATTTTAACGCAGTATATTTTAGCTTTTCAGTGCCTTTGCCAAAAAGTAATTTTCTCCATTAACTTTAATTAGTTATGGTCTTACTCGTCCTGTCCAGGGTTCTCCCCTCCCATTTTTTTCCGTCCAAGTCCACGTCCCATCCAAAACCGTCCTGTCCGAAACAATCCCGTCCAAGAAATTATCGTCCTGTCCAATGTCCAGGGACGAAACAGTGCGTGTGTCAGCAACAAACCACTCAGAAATTGACATGTGGCGCAGCACGTGCGTCAGGTGGATCTGTCACGCGCATACTGTACTCCATAGATGAAGCGATCTTCCTGTCCAGGGACGAGCAGACGATTGTTCATCCCGTAAATCATCGAAAGTCCTAGACTGGACGATTTTTGCATCCTCGGACAAAATTACCGTCTCATCCGCATCCCTCCACTATAGTTTATGGGCAGCCATCTCATTGAGATAACGAGTTTGCAAAAAATAAGTTTTTTTCTTGAGTAGTTCATGGCATCCTTGAGCATGGCTCATTCAAACCCTGGCATTCTACCAATTTTATTGGATTTTACATTTATTTGTGCTTCTTCAATTTACTCCTTGACGTGTACTCTAATTTTCTGTAAGATCCAGTATTGTTCAATCTAAATAATCAAATCCAAAGCTTCATCACTTTTGTCTCGATAAAAAAAATTAATGGTATCCAGAATTATTTTACTGGTTGCGATATGGATCACATTTATAACATTTATAGGGAGTGGACTTCGCATCTTTTGTTCAATAATTTTTCATCACAGATTGATGATATTTTCATGCTATGCCAATTAGGTTTAGACGATCCACTTGATCTGCATGCATTCCCCCTCCTCGTTACCACCTTTAATTGAAATAATGAGTCATTCCTGGGATACTCAAAGACTAAAGTTTTATCCTTCGCACATCTCCCATGATAATTGGTGTCTTCGTGATGCTTCAGGTTCACTTGAGACTACAGCACAATGATCAGGATTTTATACAATTTTGGTTTCTTCCCTGACTATGGATTGAGGGCATTGATTTTAAATTATTGTTGTTAGATATAAGTAATTTTATGATGTAAAATTAACAGTTTATTTATGCCCAATCATAGAAATTTGAAATTATAACTTATTTCTGACTGAGTTCATAAAAATGAAGATACTGAAAATATAAATTAATTGAACCCAGAAAAATATCATATATTTTTTAAATGTTTTTCAATCAGGAATAATCAAAAGTAAAAATGTATGCATTAAAGAGATTTATTTTTCTCCTGGTGTAATTATATATGTCCTACAAGCAAGTCACACATTCCTCGTCACATTCAATATTCATTCATTAAAATATATTATTTCTCATGCATGTGTGATATTTATAATTAAATATAAAAACACATGCAATAATAAGTGAATTATTGTGATATCATAATATCATAATTAAGCTTGAAAGTTCTGTTCGTCTCTTAAAGTCTTACATCAAGCCTAAGAGCATGATCCTCCAGGTTCCAATGAGGGCTGAACAGAGACCACAGTCAGGCCTGGAAATGACACAACAAAGCAGGACTTAGGAGGCCCCATAACAAAATATGGAGGCTCAACAAACCCTCACAATGCTTGGGACCAAAGTGGCATAATCTGCTCGAAAAATAAGGAATATTGGTTTGGCTAAATTTGGCATGCTTTAACACTTTTCTGGAACTTGGAGTTCCAGCTGGCAAATTTTCATCTGATTCATCGCACCTTGTTTTAACTCTCCTCTGTTTCTTAGTCTTGAAAAATGGCATTATGGCTTGCTGTCAGTTCTAACTCCAAGCAAGACTATCCAAGTTGATTAGGCTGATATGGTTCTCCTTGCTCTGGGTGATTTTCAACATGTTTCTCGTTGTGTATTTCCTTCACAGCTCATCACATTTACAGCTGTTGCAAGAACACCAGGTATTCGCTTGAAACTATGACACTGCTATTGAATGATGAGAGGACTAAAAAAATAGCATCCTCAAACATATATTCTAAACATCCCCACACATATGATGTTAAAAAAGAACATTAAATTATTTGTATTAAATAGCACTATCAGCTATTTCTCATATGAAAACAATGTCAGATCCTATTTCTAGGAATTTTGGGCATCAATCAACATGATCCGTACTGCAGAATATCACATTGAATACCAATATGACAAGCTAAAAACATCACAATTTCACTGACCAAATCTGTGATTTATTGGTTCCTTGAGTGCGCATTTTGATGGCATTCACATGTTTGGCCTCTATACTGATCTATGTAATCTTTTGAGAATTTGATCTCCTCTTATTTTTATGAACTGTGTTGCGAAAATTCTGATTTCCTCTCCATTTGGTACCCTTGAAGCAACACTCAGATAAGAGGAAATTTTTTATATATTTGGGCACTTACATTGACTCTCATGGATATCATATGAGGGGTGACTTCTTTTATTTATATTTTTCAGGAAAATTTTCATAATATTCCTAGAGAATTTAAAAAAAAATTATCAATCTCTAGGAACATTTAAGAAAGTCAGTGAACTTATAGCATATTCTCCAACCTCCAAACGCATTGTGTGTAATTCTCTAGGCCCACGTATTAGTCTAGTTAATAACTTCAATGGACTGGTAACTTTTATTGGGATGACATTATTAATTAACAATATCACATTCACAATAACTTTCTCAATCATACTCTCTTGTTTTCACAAGCTTCATTCTTGATCAACTATCTAACACTGGTGTAATACTTGTCTTATTCTCATTAAATAGTCATTATTAATATCTCTAACCACCATCCTCTTCTTATCATTACCTCTTACGCTATATGTATTTCTTCTTGTCCTCTCAAATTCACCATATTGAGAAAGCTATTTTCCTAACTAATAAATAACTAAGATTTTTTCCCTATGGATACGATCCGTGTTCATCACAAACAAGTCAAAATTATTTTATGAGTAAATATTTATAAAATTTATTGATTAAACTAAAGTCCAATGACATAATTTACCATAATTTTGAGTTTATTAGTGTGTGAATCTGCCTATTGATGGTTAAATTAATTTAAATTGAATTAATATATAGAAAGAGTTGTTAGGCTTATGGAGATATTTATTACACTAGTACATGGGCCTAGAGGGTCCCACATAAGATATTCTAGACATCAAAGGATATACTATAGATCCATGTGCTTACAATAGAATCCCCACAACTATAAAAGGAAGAAATCCCAAAAGAAAATATGTACATCTCAATCTTTCTTCGGGCATCTTGTTGTCTCCCCCTCTCATCAGGTGCCATCCCCTCCAGGAGTAACCCAAGTTATGAGAAGATCATTCCAGATTTATAGAACTTATTGAATAGAAGACAATGAGACTATGTTGATAAACTCAAAATTATGGTCTTAATTTGACGTTGGTATTTTTGGTTCTAATCAATGAAAATGTAAACTTGTACTCACAATTACACATTAAAATATTGGTCTTAATCAAAATATATATTAATCAATAAAATATAGCTAGTGAAGAGTAAATAACTTTTTAGATAGTGATGAACAATATGATATGATATAAACATAAAATACAAAATAGAAAACTGCTGAAAATGTGAGGCAAGGAGGTGATAAGATTAAAATGATTAATATAAATTATATTAAGTAGGAGATAACGATGTGAGAAAAAAGGGATTTGTGAGAGCAGATAAGCTCCCACTCTTTTCCGTTTCCTCTTCTCTATTTTCCAAGACACGAAGAACAAGCTTGACGGATCTTAGAAACTAACTTTCTTTCAAAATTCCCACAAATGTAGGAATCTATTTGACTGATTATTTTTAAAAAATATGTGTCTGGACTTATATATCTGAGATAAAATGAGAAGATAAAGATGAAGATACCTTCAAAATTTCAGCTCAATCAGTCTTCAATATTGTAAAATATCAAAACCTGAAGTTGGATAAATCATAGTCGTCCATTTAACTAGATATCCTCTCTCCTTACTATTGAGACAATATTTTAATCGTGTCTTTTCATGGTAATGGTGTTAGAATCACACTGAATTTTATTTTTAATTATTGCAATCAACAGTTATAAGAGTGGTTTGTGTCCTACATGAAAAGGAAAAAAAAACAGTCATTATAGTTAATTAACCATTGAATGACCTAGTAATGTCACCGCATGACATGCCAACACCTTTTTTTCTTTCCTTAAATGATACACTTACACATGTTATTGTTTTTAGAATATAAAACAAAATAATTTTGTGACATGTCAACATGGATGACCTGCCACGCCAACACATTTTTCCCATTTTTTAATGCAAATCGAGAGGCATTACATTGCCAGGTCCTCTTTCTCTTTTTCTATTTCAAATAATGCATAAAAATTATTTATTCTTGGTCTCTGTGCGCACATTTTTTTACGATTTTTATCATTTTTTCTTTTTTATGGGTCCATGTAACCTACAAATTAAATATTATAAAAGGTATCACCAACTCATTAGCCATCATGACATCATTATTTGTGGTGTCTTAGTGGAACCGTTGCACTACATGCCTGGATCAAATGGCTCGCATTACACCATAGGGAGGAGAGTACGATCAGATAAGCAGCAATGCAGACGTGATGCAAGCAAAGTAAAATCAATGAAAATATACGAAAGATGTCGCAAATCTAGGGGGTAAGACTAGAGTAACGACACGAGGGGTCTAGGGCAGCGGCAGTCTCCCAATGACCTGAGGAAACAGCTCAAAGGCTGACGAGAGGGGAACAAACACTGTCCATGAGCATCCATGACCATCACCGAGAGCGATACAAATCTGACACCAAAGAATAAATCCCCAAACTCGAGCTCAGAGGCTAATTCGATGATTCGAGAATTCTGGAAGCAGAGCAGACAAGACCAGCACTGATGAAGATAATAATACTGAAAATAGAGCGGAAGGGTTGTGTGACCTGCGGCCCGGGGCCCGAATGCTTTGGGCAGGCGCAAACGTTGATGACAAAGGAGACCACGATATCTGATATCAGTATCCATCCCAATGTCGTCATCCGCCTCCGTCTCATGGGGAAGATGACGATATCGGATATTGGTGTTGGATATTAGATTTCCAATATCCAACTTAGAGGGGTTGTATAAAAATATAATTTAATCATTATTACTGAGAGGTTAGATGAGTCAACTTGCGGAAGAAGGTAGTTGGAAGCTTATATATATTATATAAGTGGCACATTTAATATATACATGTCGAAATTTATTTTTTTCCTTCCATATGGGATAACATTAGGATTCCGAATCCTTTATCCCATATGGAAGAAAATAGAAATTTTGGACTGTATTTATTGGACGAGGTAATAATATCTTAAATATATTACATAAATAACTGACTTAAAATATACTGAATATTATAATATTACTATATCATTTAATAAATATTATACGTTGTTTAATATATACAGCGCACGATTTCTAATTTCTTCCATATGGGATAACAGGATTCGAATATGATGTAAACTATGAATCCTGTTATCCCATATGGAAGAAAACAAAAATTTGCACTGTATATATTAACCAAAGTTGAAAACATATCAAAAGCATATGGTGTTGGATGTATATAAATCATTGAAGGTGATAATTAATATTATTTTTTACAGTGGATACCGGATATCGATATCCAGATACCGGTTTCGATATCCGGATATCGAAATCTGATATATGGATCGTCCTTAGCCCTCTGATATCCGTCATCAATATCCGTCTACACCTAACAGACGAATATTGTCCAATATCCAATATCCGATATCAGACACCATCCCTGTTTTTTTCCAGATATTTGATATCTGTTGTCCGATACCAGATATTTGATATCTGTTGTCCGATATCAAGTGCACCTGTATGTATGAATATTTCCATGTCACGCGAGAACACTCAAGATTCAGCATGAGGGTTTTAGAATGACGTTGTGGGCAATTAATTTTAATAAATATTAATACATTTATGATTTGATGTATTTACACGTGGCACTATTTCTTGACCTAATAAGTATAATGAAAGGAAATTTAAGTTTAATTTATGATTATTTGATAAAAACCATGGTGATTGATTAGAAACAATGATGATTGATTGAATATAGTGATAATTTCTGACTATTAATGCTTGTAATTCATGGGTATTCATGACTTAAGATCTATCGCTCATGATTTTATATTGAATAATAATAATTTATTATTATTTAAACATTGAATTTTATTTATGTCTCATGAATACCTTTGCATAATAACATAAAAATTAAATTCAAGTGACATGTTATTAATTTTGGTATTTATATCAGCCTATTTAAAGTTTTAATTTTTTCTTACAGTTATCTTAGACATAGAGTAACTTTTTGGTTTATTTTTATCACAAATATATTTGTGGAATTGGATTTTTTATGAAAGAAGCCTTTAGAAATTTTTTATTCATATATGAAGGGTTAAAATATGTAAGCGTACGGGTAACGTTGGTATGTGTATTTTGAGTATAGTTTAAAGAAATATAATTATGTATGATTATAGTTATTCAACATTTTGGCAATTCAGATTTGATTTTAGATTTATTATAGTTTTCACGTTTGGATAAATTATGGCATTGTATCTAGATATCTTCTAAAACTGTTTTGAAAATATTTTTGGATTCAGCTCAAAGTCCCTTTGTAAACCAAGCAGCTAGTTCATCCAAAACCTCTTCCTCTTTTCCCACGCAAACTTAAATTTTGTTTTATTAATGAAATTTATTGTGTTGTTTTTCTAATCATACAAAAAACTATGGGGTCAAGGATTAGGTCCAAAAATAATTACATCTGTGAGTGTATTATGAGTGATTTCATTAGTATTCCATCTAATGAATAGTAAAAGACTGTGAGGTAGCAGTTATATATATGCTCTGTATCCCACATTCCTGTCACATATTTACTATTTCCTATAACTTTGTTCCTAATTTTCCTATAAACTGGTTTGGTCATAAAACCAGCATCCCTATAAACAAGGTGCTTAGGGACAACAATTCAACCTTCAACTGCAAAATATTATCACAGAGTTCTAGCCCTTTTACAAAGATTCGCGTCCATCTTGTTTCCCTCTCCTTTAAAGAATATCTTCTTTCAACCAAATCATTGCTTAATTAAGTGGATGTTTCCAAAAGGGGGGAATGCAAAGAAAAAACATCTCATATATAAGCTTTCTGACCCAAAGGTATTCTTAATAGAATGGACATTTGGTGATATGCTTGTGCCTCTTTTGAGGAATCATCATAAATTATTAAATGATGTTGTTTTTTGTACATAAAATATTTGGCCAAAGCAGCTCATGTTTACGAAGAATGGTTTTAGAATGTAGCAGGTGAATAAGTCATTTCCCCTACCACAATAGTGCATTCCATTGCTCTGTGTTCCTATAAAGCAGTTACTACTTGAGCTGCAAAATGTGATTTTTTACTAATTGCTACATTACATCTAATTTGGAGCAGGTTTCCTAATTGAGAGACCATTATTCCATTTATCTTTCAGAATAGTATAGTTATTCGCAAATTTGAATCAAGAATAACAGAAATAGATGCAAAGTGTTTACAGTTACACAGAACATTTCTTTGGGCAGGTTTTCCACATATTTGAAGAGAATAAAAACTTATCTTCCTCCTCATTTATATTGTTCATTTGATTTTTATGAGATGAAAATACGTTTTAAAAAATATTTATTGAGTTTCCTGAAGTTTATAACATGCATATTATTGTGAGATTAATCTTAAGTGAAAATAAATAGTGCCAACAATATTTAAAGATGATAAAAAAGAAGGCTATTTTTATGTTTCATGAATACAAAGAATGAAATACAAGTTGAAGAGAAATAAGAGAAGAATGACGAAAGCATGAAGAATAGTTACAAGTTGTTTGAAGTAAATTAAATTACACAAAGTAATGTCTTTGAATACAAATTTGAGCTAGCTTTATAGTTGTATCATAAAAAAAAAAATAGAGAGGATCTTGAAAGACATTGAGTAGTTTGAGAAAGTACATAAGGGATTTAGCTTAATGATTTTTTATCATAATAAGATAAATAGTTTGATTGATTTGAGAGTGCAGGATGAACTAGAACTTTAGTTTTAGAATTTGGGTTTACATTTATACGGTGATTTTACGGTTACATTTGGAGAATGATTGACTTGATTGAAAGATGCATAATTTGAATATTGGTATGTAACTTATGATCAATATATTAGAGACATACATTGAGGGGTAGGGGAGATAAATGGAAGATAGAGAGGAAGGATGAAAAGAGAGGGGGAGAGAGAGAGAGAGAGATGTTAGGTTTTATGGCCACGATCAACATGCAAATTTAATGATTCACAAAGCAGAAGACATAGCATAAATCTAAAAGACCTTTAAAACTTAATTATTTGATTATCATGGCACAGCGGAAACCAACAATTTATCAATTCCTTAAGTGAGACTTGTTGTGATACTTAGGTTTGCAGTCTTTTAACACAGGCAAATGATTATAGGCAGATAAAATCAGTTCCATCTATGATATCCGTTATTAATCTACCATCTTCCCAATCATATCAAGAGGGGAAGGGGGCCTTTGGAAGGAAGACGGATTGGCAATTGAAGAATTGTGGTCTTGTTAAAATTAGTCAAGGATCTCTCCTATTTGTACTTTTAAAACATTTTTATCCGTATTCTAAAATTTTAAGTACATATTTTAATGCCAAAAAGGTAACTTGTTTGTTACCCTTTACACCCAATCGCCAAGTAATCTTTAAAACCTAACCTTATTAATTATTGATATCAACATACATATATATATATGAATTGATCAAGGATTGCTTTAACCCAGTTCATAGTTCAAGTTTCCAACTAATGGGCTAACAAGCTACACCTTGTGCTTTATAAGATACAAATGCATATATTAATCATTAAACAAAACCCTACTATCACAGATTACCATGGACTTCTAGATCCTCATCAACTTGGCACTTATAGGATAGCCTAATGTAAGGGCAAACGTCAAACCCTAATTGATCATCCTAGTTAGTACTAATATGTTAGTAAATCATCAAATAACTACCTTGGCCAAGTACCTCATTTAATTATCTTTCCTACGTTGTCTCCTCTTATGACAAGGGTGAAGAAACTCATCTTTACCGCCTAATCATCTTCGTGAACTTTTTACTAAATCCTAACTGAGACGTTTTCTTTATGATTTTATGAATAACAACCTGTAATTCATAGTTAAAACATAAAAAACCTTTGTTGAATAAAAAATTGGTATTAATTATGTCGTTAAATTTTTCCATACGAGCATAAGGTGAGAAAGGTCGAATTGATCGGGAGAAAGTATTAAATACGTAAAATTTAACTTTAATTTATAAATTTTTAATTTGATATTTATTTCATAATTTTATAAAATCAAACTAGTGAAAACTAATTAAAATAATTCTAAGAAGGTCACAGAATATTAATTATAATTAACCTAATTTATTCAAAAGTTATAGAATAATTTTGGGAAGTTTATAAGTGGAACTACTTAAAATTATAAGTAAAATACAAATAGCCATCACTTTGGCAGCAACAACACGTGATGGTTGATAGAGTTGGCACGAGTGGAGTAGATCATAAAATTGAAATATCACCTGTGATTGCAAAGGAGATGGTGGTAGATATGTGGAAGCAAGCAACAAAGAGGGGAGAACTGATGTGGATATGCTATCTCTGGTGGCTACACATATGAGGTGGATACGCACTAGTGAGTAACAAAATTTGGTGGAGGCGTGCAGGATGATAAAAACCTAAGCTATCATCGCTGATTACTTAAGAAAGAGGTTGAAGACATGATCCAAATAAGACGAATATGACAGTAATCACGTCATCACATGCCCAATGGGATGAGTGGTACCTTTTCTTCCCATGTCTTGATCTGAATGCCAATCATTCCAAATTTTATTCTTTGAATACTAGAATGGACCAAACAAGATTTGAATGGCAAATTATTATGTTATTTCTAATTATGAACAAAATCCAAGGGTGCCTTTTTTAAGAATGGGGGTCGTATTTATAGATCTGAGATTGTTTATGGATATAAGAGGTAAAGGTTTCACTACCCTTAAAATCCTAGCATGAATCTCATTCTGCAGAATTAGACATCACCATTTGAATTTTGAACAATACGAGCCATACTATTTTCTCTCGCCTCCGATCCGCTCATCAAATTGCCAATGTGGTAAGAAATTATAAGAGGATGTGGAAAATAAAATAAATAAATTAAAAATTTTTAAATAAATTCCAAATTACATTTTATGAAATATAACATTATTTTCTTTGTGAAATTTGCATTGGGATTTCATTAAAATACCAAAAAGTCTATAAAAAATTCCAAATATCATTCTAAAAATGTAACAAAGTCTTAAATATATTTAAATAAATCCAAATAAATATTTTCTGAATTAAAAATTAATTTACTTATAAATTTAATATACAAAAGATAATCTTAAAATATCATAAATCAAATAAAAAACGTAAATTGAATGTAAAATCAAAGTAAATCATTTTAAGCTTTAATAGGATGAATTTATTATAATGTTAATGAAATAAGCACACAAATAGAAGAAACTAATTCTAAAAACAACATGATGTTTATGAATAGATGGTGATATATCCATAAGACATATCTGGTGTCTTAGGTCTAAAGATCATTTGCACAATCCTGACATGAATCAACCTCTTTGACAATTTGGTGTAAAACAATTCATTGATTTATACGGATCGATTCAATGAACTATTTCATGTATAGCACATAATATATGTCATCAATGTCTATATGCTAATGGGTTTGGGATCAACTTTATTCATCACATGGGTGAATCTACATTTAAATATTCAGATGTCCTTCAAGAGTATCATTTGAAAAAGGAATATTTAGAACACGTGTTAAAATACCAAGTTATTAGTTTTATGATATCATTTTAATTCACTTAGTCACTACATTTATTGGTTGACTCCATTCCAATAAATATATACTTAATTATCGAACATTGAACACAATATGATATGTGTGATATGCTTTTTGGCTACATATATTTCTATCAAAACATATATTTAGAGTGGAGAGAAAAAGAGAGACGAGCAGAGAGAGGGACAGGGAGAGAGAGGAAGAAAGAGAGATAGAGGGAGACAAGGAGAAAGAGGGACAGGGAGAGAGAGGAAGCAAGAGATATAGAGAGGGAGATATATAGAGAGAGGATCAGGGAGAGAGAGGTAGAAAGAGAGATAGACAGAGAGAGAGGGACAGGGAGAGAGAGGTAGAAAGAGAGATAGACAGAGTGAGAGGGACAGGGGAAGAAAGACAGAGAGAGGGAGAAAGAGAGAGAAGTACAAAGAGAGATAGATAGAGAGAGGGAAAGAGATGGAGAGCTAGAGAGAAAGAGGTAGAAAGAGTGATAGACAGAGCGGGAAATAGGAGAGCTAGAGAGAAAGAGAGAGGGAAAGAGATGTAGAGCAAGAGAGAGAGGTAGAAAGAGTGATAGAAAGAGAGAGGGAAGTAGATGTAGAGCAAGAGAGAGAAGTAGAAAGAGTGATAGACAGAGAGAGGGAAGTAGATGTAGAGCTAGAGAGAGAGGGAGATAGAAAGAGAGATAGATAAGGAGAGGTAGAAAGAGAGATAGATAGAGAGAGGGAAAGAGATGGAGAGCTAGAGAGAGAGGTAGAAAGAGTGATAGACAGAGAGAGGGAAAGAGATGGAGAGCTAGAGAGAGAGAGGTAGAAAGAGAGATAGTTAGAGAGAGGGAAAGAGATGGAGAGCTAGAGAGAGAGAGAGGTAGAAAGAGAGATAGTTAGAGAGAGGGAAAGAGATGGAGAGCTAGAGAGAGAGGTAGAAAGAGAGATAGATAGAGAGAGGGAAAGAGATGGAGAGCTAGAGAGAGGTAGAAAGAGTGATAGACAGAGAGAGGGAAAGAGATGAAGATCTAGAGAGAGAGAGAGGTAGAAAGAGTGATAGACAGAGAGAGGGAAAGAGATGGAGAGATAGAGAGAGGGAGGTAGAAAGAGTGATAGACAGAGAGAGGGAAATAGATGTGGAGCTAGAGAGATAGATGTGGAGCTAGAGAGATAGAGGTAGAAAGAGAGATAGGCAGATAGAGGGGAATAGATGTAGAGCTAGAGAGAGAGAGGAAGAAAGAGAGACAGAGAGAGGGAAATAGATGGAGAGCTAGAGAGAGAGGTAGAAAGAGAGATAGATTAAGAGGGAGAAAGAGATGGAGAGCCAGAGCGAGAGAAAGAGAGAGAATAAGAGAGAAAGAGAGAGATAGAGGTAAAAGAGCTACAGACAGAGAAAGGGAAAGAGATGGAGAGCCAGAGCCAGAGAAAAAGAGAGAAAGCGAGAGAAAGAGAGCAAGATAGCGGTATAAAGCGCGATAGACAGAGAGAGGGAAAGAGATGGAGAGCTAAAGCGAGAGAGAGAGATAGCCGTAGAAACAGCGATATACAGAGAGAGGGAATGAGATGGAGAGCTAGAGAGAGAGAGAGAGAGAGAGAGAGAGAGAGAGAGAGATAGAAAGAGCGATGTACAGAGAGGGAATGAGATGGAGAGCTAGAGATAGAGAGAGAGAGAGGTAGAAAGAGCGATATACAGAGAGCGGGAATGAGATGGAGAGCTAGAGAGAGAGAGAGGTAGAAAGAGCGATATACAGAGAGCGGGAATGAGATGGAGAGCTAGAGAGTAGGCTTCGGGGATTCGGACAGATCGTTCGAATGTTCGATCGGATCGGGCATTCGAACGATCGAAACTTTCGATCGAACACGAACAAAGGGTCTGTTCGATCAAAAGATTCGAACAAATCGTCCGAATCGGCTTCTGTTCGTTCGAATCTGTTGATCAAGATTCGAACGATCCGATCCAATCCGATCCCCCATGCCTACTAGTGAGAGGGAAAGAGATGGAGAGCTAGAGAGAGAGAGAGAGAGAGATAGGGATGGAGAAATAGAGAGCGAGAGAGATAGGGAGAGGGAGATGGATGGATAGAGAGAGAGAGAGAGGGATGGAGAAATAGAGAGCGAGAGAGATAGGGAGAGGGAGATGGATGGATAGAGAGAGAGAGAGAGAGGGAGAGAGAGAGAGCGAGAGAGAGAGAGAGAGGGAGAGGGAGGGAGAGAGAGAGAGAGAGAGAGAGAGAGAGAGGGATGGAGAAATAGAGAGCGAGAGAGATAGGGAGAGGGAGATGGATGGATAGAGAGAGAGAGAGAGAGAGAGAGAGAGAGAGAGGGATGGAGAAATAGAGAGCGAGAGAGATAGGGAGAGGGAGATGGATGGATAGAGAGAGAGAGAGAGAGAGAGAGAGAGAGAGAGAGAGAGAGAGAGAGAGAGAGAGAGAGAGAGAGAGAGAGAGAGAGAGAGAGAGAGAGAGAGAGAGAGAGAGAGAGAGAGGGTGAGAGGTAGAGAGAGAAAAAGATCCAGAGAGAGTTCGCGGTTGTTGATTTGAGGGTCAACCCAGGGCAAAGTCGCTGACAGATGGATCAATCCACTAGCAGACAACGGAGACGCGTATTTTAATGCAAAAAAAAAGGCATGCATCACATTTTTGCAGAAACACAATATTATCGCCCAAAAAAAAAAAAATCCACCGCTCGCAGCCCTGGCATCCACGTCGTCATCCGGTGGGCCGCGTCCACGGCAACATGTCGGCCACATCCGACCGTCCATTAGGCCGCCATCGGACGTCCCATCCACGTGTGACGTCCTTCTCGTGCCGTCTGACACGCCAGCTTTAACTTAAAAGCCGTCGCACATGTCTCCCCATCCGGCCGTTGCGATCTCGACACGTCATCTCCGCGTGGCGACTTATCGACGCGACTAATTATTAATTATATTTTTTGACCGCGGGGCAGAATTTCCAGGAATTATTTTAATCGGTGGTCCTCCACGCGGCAGATCATTTATAGAGTGCCAGCTGTCGAGGGCTCAGCGGTTGACACGTAGGCGGGATCCGGCGTCTGATTGCATGAACGGGGGGGGGATGAGGCCACGTGACCGAGTCGGGGGGGGACTCGGGCGAGTTGAGTCGGGTGGACGCGAAAGCGGAGTCCAATCGGATTGATGACGCGTGAGGCCTGGTAGATGGACACGTGTACGGTGGAGGTGACGGGGATTAAAGGGCGGAGGCCAACTCAGGCGCCCATCCTTGTCTGCAATATCCTAGAGAGAGAGAGGGGCCCTTCTGTCGTAGAGCGGAGACACGTTTCGCGTGACGTGGACCTCGGCTTGGAGCTCGCGGCGGGGTCGTTCTGCGCCTTCTCCCTGCGCCGCCTCTGGCTTGCTTCTTCCGAGGTCGGGAAACTCGCGTTGGCTGTGATTGGAAGGGGTTTTGGAAGTTGCTTCTTCGAATGCTCATGTCTTGTTCTTCGGTTTTTTTTTTTTTTTGCGCAGAGTTGGATTTCGTTTGGAGCGGAGATTTGGGGTCTCCTCCTGACTTCCTGAATTCAGGTGCTTATACCCGAATTTGATTTTTTTGGTAATGGTGCTTGCCTTGGAATTAATTGTGTTTGCGCGGGTTTGTGAGGTATTGGAATTGAAAAGTGAGTTTCTGAGTTGGATCCTGCGCCTGTTCTTAGCCGGGTTGTGTCTCTGTTTTTGTTCTTTCTTCTGAGGATTGAAAAGTTTGCTTTTTTTTAGCCCGTTCTTAATGCTGGAGAGGGAAAGGAGATTGGGGGATTTTTGATTTAATTTATGGTAGAAAATTTAAGACGGGCGAAGGACAAGAAATTAGGCGGGGTTACAGAAAACTGATTATTTTTCTACTGGATATCTAGCGGGAAATCGGGGAACTCTGTTAGCTACCACACGGAATTAGAAAATCTCGCTTCTATGCATTCGTTGTACGTTTTCTTTACTGTGCCTACCGTCTTTTTTGTTTTTTTTTTTCATAGTAAATTCGGAGGATTTTACTCGGCCAATCCCACTTTCGAAACCTTTGATATTTGAAAAGGTTTCCCGTCGGAGGCACCAACGAGCGGTCTTCACTTTTCTCTTGGCCTTACTCATATGGTGGTTCTGGAAATTTACTGATTCGCCCTCGACCAAGAACAAAGATTCGAACTTGCTCTCTTTCCTTCCCTTTCCGATTATGAGACAGTCGTGCACTGATAATCTCTAAAATTTTGTGCCTTATCTTTTAGCTATTACATTATTTGTTTGGTACTTTGGCTCTAACTTAGTAGTATCGCATAGTTTCTCGCATGATAATTAGTAACTGATGGGAGGCGCTAAGAATTAGCTTACTGATCATTGCTGTAGGGGTCGCGGTGGAAAATTAAGCCGCCTCTTAGTCTTTTCCCACTCTAACGATGGGAGGCGCTGAAGGTGCAACGACATCTTCCAAGGCTGAGAAGGCGTCTTCTGCTGTGCAGGTATTTTGTTCTTTGTAGAATCTATGAACAATGTTTGATTTCTTTACCAGTAGTTTCTCCTATAATAAGAATTTTGGTTTAATATAATTATTTTACCAGGAACAGAGTGGTGTCCAACAATTTCCTGATTGGGCTGCCATGCAGGTCTAAATTCCTCGAATCTGTTTCGACCATGTGATGATCGTCGTCTAAAATATATTTTATTTTCAGGCTTACTATGGTCCTGGAATCGCCATGCCACCCCATTACTTTGGCACCACGACGGTGGCATCTGGCCATGCACCTCATCATCCATACATGTGGAGCCCACAGGTAGTGAATCCCTTTAAAACCTCTTTTACAAAAAAAAATCATTTTTAACAGCCAGCGATGTATATTATGTACTCTTGAGTTCATTTTCTTCGTCTTTTCTTCGTGATCTGTCTTTAACAGCCAATGATGCCGCCATTTGGGACGCCTTACCCTGCAATCTATCCCCATGGCGGAGTTTATCCTCATCCTTCTTCCCCTCTTGTAAGTTTATTTTAATTGATTATTCTAAAATTTACCTAGTTTAAGTTTGCCTCCCTTTATCGTCTTTATTTTTTATTAATTATCGTAACAAAAGATCTCTTCCAGTAGTACCCGGTTCCTTCTTGATTGCAAAGCTTTTTTATGCAGACTGCGCCAACCCAAGAAAAGGCGACTAAGACGACAAACAATAATAAAGATAATGTCCAGACGAAGAAACTGAAGGGTCCTGATGGCCTTGCTGTCTCAGCATCTAACGGCAGAGACAAGAACGAACTAGGGGGCGCGTCACATACAAGATCACAGAGGTTTGTTTTCCTTCGTGTAAATTGTCTATCTTTAAATTTAGTTTCTAATGCTCTCTCTTCATTTGATGTTGCAGCACCGACGATGGGACAGACGGCTCGAGTGATGGAAGCGACGGAAATAATGTTAGTAAGCACAGTTGTTTAATTTAGCTGTGTTTTTTAATGTCAACTGACAGCAATCCTCTCGTTTGGAGAAGCAGTCCCGTAGGAAGTTGTTCTTGGAGGACTCGGCCGCAGGTACATCAACACGCCACCTTAACTTGACCACTTTTGTTATTTTAAGAAAATAAAGTTGGTGTTTTATTTTTGGTCGGAGAAAAATGAACGTTGAGCTGTTTGCTAAATTTATTTTTCCTTGTTAATGAACGTTGAGCTGTTTCAGTGAACGCGGCGGGCGTCACAACAACAGCTATCAGGGCCTTGCCAGCGCCAGTATCGGCCAGTGCAAAGGTAAAGATGGCAGGGCCGGTCGCACTATCCAACAACGCGGTGCCGCCTGGCCTCAATGGCATGCATTCTGAACTCTGGGTGCAAGTGCGTAACTTTTTTTAATTTCCAAATTGCCCAATTTTCCATTTACTAATACTATTAATTTAATTATCGTAGGATGAGAGGGAGCTGAAGCGGGAGAGGAGGAAGCAATCTAACAGAGAGTCCGCAAGGAGGTCTAGGCTAAGGAAGCAGGTTCGCATTGAGAAAACAACTTTTTGGTTCCTCTTCTTTTTGTTTTTTGGTATTTTCTTCTTTTAATCTGATTTTCTTCCTTCCTCAAGGCTGAAACCGAAGAATTGGCCGAAAAAGTTGAAGCTCTAAAGGCCGAAAACCTCGCACTCCGAACTGAAATCAGCCGCCTTTCAGAGAACTCAGCCAAGCTGAGGCAGGAAAATGCCGTCCTCCTTGTGAGTTTACTTGATCTGTCTTTCTTTCTTCAGGGTTCAGGGTTTTGGGTTTAGGGTTTATCTCTCCTCAACCCTGCGGCTTTCTTTCTCCTCTCTGTAGGACAAGCTAAGCCACACGCAAGCAGGGCAGAAGCTGGACTCTGGGCCTGCAAAGGGCCAGCCAGAAGCGCCTGGGTCGCCTCAGGGTGAAACGGAGAACCTGATCACGAAGATAAATGACGCGAACTCTGCTTGCAGAGAAAAAGAGCAGCCGGCACGAGAGACACGAGAAAGTGGGGGAAAACTTCAGCAGCTTCTCGACTCGGCGGAGCCCCAAGCGGAGGCGGCCATCGCCGGCTGACCGAATTGCCCACCACCTCTACTGGCAAGTCTGAGGACCGCCCCACTAACAGCTGCCCCCGGATAAGGCGTTGACCCGGAGAAGAAAAATTTTAAGTTAACTCAGAGGGGCCTCCCCCGTTGCCAAATATTAGTGAGTGGGAGGCGCTCGTTGACTCTTACAAGTTGACTTTCTCTTCTACCCTCTTCCTCCTGAGCTTGATGATAGTCGAAACTAGGCTTTTGTAACAAAGTCTTAACTTAATTCGAGCATATGGATTGCATTTTTAATTGGGTGTGGTTGGGGGTTGGGATTTGGCTCACGGGACCCAGGAGCAGCGGTCACAAGAAAGTTTTTCTAAAGGGTCAGGATTGTAGTTTAAAAGAAGAAGACGAAGTTGGAGAGTTGTGAATCATGGATATCACAGGGATTGAGGAGACTAAGTACTGGGAGGGGATTGGGCAAGTGGTGCTCCGAGCTCCCAATGGGGCTTCTGCCCGGGTTAGAACTTGGTCTAAGAACCCCATTAATAATTCCAGGGAACCTCTGCGTTTTCTGACTTGATTCTTACGAGTGACTCAGATCAGTTCGCATGGAGGGCAGGTCATTTCCTGGACCAACAGCCGAGAGGAGGAGCTTCTGTTCACGAGCAGTAAGGTCAGTGACAAAATCATCTTCATCATCTTTTTCTTCTTTGACTTATGATCAAGTCCAGGCAATCTTTAGGCCACCAGAGGCCATTCGGGGAGGGATACCTCTGTGCTTTCCGCAGGTACTTGAACGGGGGATCAGTAGAAGTAGGAAATGATTGTTTCTTATTTTTATTTTTTTCAAGTTGGGCTGCGTTCTTTCTATCTTTTTTCCCAGTTTGGAAATTGCGGGTCACTTGAAAGGCATGGATTTGCAAGAAACAGAAGATGGGTTGTCGAGCGTGACCCTCCCCCACTCCGCGGCGGGGAACCCAAAAACCGCGCCTCTGTTGACTTGCTTCTAAGGCCCTCTGAGGAGGACTTGAAGTGGTGGCCGCACTGGTAACTGCGCAAAGAAAAAGAGAAAATTTTGGAGTTGAATCAGAGAGGTATTAACCTGAATTCATGGGATAATCTTATTTTTCAGGTTTGAATTTCGGCTCAGAGTGTCTCTAAGGGATAATGGGGACCTCTCCATGGTTTCCAGGATTCGGAACGTTGATGGGAAGAAATTTACCTTTTCTTTTGCTTACCACACTTATCTCCCGGTTTCGGACATCAGGTGAGGAAACCTTTCACTGTTGAGAGATTATCAACGAGAAATGCTTTGTGGTTTTAATGCGGAAATAAATGCTTTATGGTTCTACTCTTTCCCTCCTGGGTAAATACTTTGAATTTCCAACGCCCAAAGTTACCGGTCTATGATTACCTTCTTAAGATATGCGCTTTCTGAACGCAGTGAGGTCAGAATCGAAGGTCTGGAGACCCTTCATTATCTGGACAACCTACGCAACCGAGAGAGATTTACGGAACAAGAAGACGCCGTCACCTTTGAATCGGAGGTACTGACCCATGTTTGTGATTTCCGACGCGAAAAGAAGCCAAGAAATATCTGGAAAGAGCAACTTCTGCATTTAAATCTAAAACCATGTTCTGCAAACATAAATCGGAATTAAAAGACTAACCCATCACTCGACACGAACAGGTCGACCGGGTGTATCTCGAGTCCCCCGACGTTCTGGCCGTGCTTGACCACGGAAAGAAGAAAACGTTCATCATTAAAAAGGAAGGACTCCCAGACACAGGTATCGAATCCTAATCTAAATTTCGTTACTTGCGAGAGAGAAAACAAAAAGAATCATCTTACCTTCATTGTTCATCTTTTAGTTGTGTGGAATCCCTGGGAGAAGAAGTCCAAACTGATACCAGACTTTGGAGACGAAGAGTACAAGCAGATGGTCTGCGTCGATGGCGCGGCGGTAGATCAGCCGATCACGCTAAGACCCGGAGAGGAATGGACGGGCCGACTGGAGCTCTCCTCCGTTCCGTCCAGCTTAAGCGTAGTTCATCAGCCGAAGAACAACGGCTCCTCTCGAACCATTAGATCATGAAGACGAATATCTAACGAGAAGGGTCGTCATAAAAATACATCAAAATCCATTTTTGGCAGCGCTCGAGCTCACAGATTGAAGGGGAGGAGGTCGTTGGGTCCGATGAAGTTGGAGGTGGACTGCCGGGAGCTGACGAAAATGAAGTGGTCGAGCCACTGGGCCGAGTTTCCCGGCTCGGCGTCTTCGACCCACTCCGAGCCCATGTCTAACTCTTCCAGCACGAGCGGGTCCGAGTCCGGCGGCCGCGCCCTGGACTGGGCCTTGAGATTGTAGTGAACGTAGAGAAGGTCTTCGAAGGTCTCCCGGTCGAGCCTGTTGCGCTTCTCGGGCTGCGCCGGGTGCGAGCCGCAGCAGGCTCGGTCGAGGACGTTGGCGCTGCAGACCTGGCTCAGCACCCGGCTCGCCACCCGTTGCAGCCCCGGCGCCGAGTCCCCGTACTGCTCCCACCACGTCCCTGCCCAAACCCATCCCAAGATTTCATTTTTCGAACTGGGTTTCTTACTTTGAGAACAATTAGCGAAGAACAAGGGAAGAGAGCTCGCCTGGGGAGGCAGTGGAGCGAGTCTCTCTGGCGAGATTGCACCCGAACATGCCCTGCGCCTTCCGAAACTTGAAGATTTGCGAGGTGATGTCCTGCCGGAGATCCGCCGAGGGCAGGAGCTTATCGACCACGGCGTGGAACTCTTCCTTAACGCTGCTCAGCAACGTCGCCGACTCGGGATTGAACTGTAAACTCGGGTTCAAGTACGCCGCCGCCGCGTGCAGCGGCGAGTGAAGCTGCCTCCGCCACCTCTCCTCCACAATCTCCAGAAACACCTCACGCTTCGCCTCTTCCATGATATAACAAGCTCGAATCGCCTCCTTGGCCTTCGCCATGTACTCGTATATCATCCCCGTCGCCGGCTTACTCCCCGAAACCTCCCTCATCACCCTCAGCAGCGGCGCGGCCACCGCCGACGCCTCCTCCGCCGCCCCCCAGAACAGCCCGTCCTCGAGAACCTCCCTGCACCGATAAGAAATAAGATTATCGCTCTTCGGGACGATAAGAAATAAGATTATCCCCTTCTCTTAATCCTACTTATTCGGAACGATAAGAAATAAGATTATCGCTCGCACCTCGCCGAAGGAGAAGACGAGAACTCCTGAGACGCGGCCATCTGCTTCAGCCTCGCCATCTGCTTAACCATGGACTGCAGCGAGAGAAAGCTCGAGACCGACTTGGCGAAGCTGGTTTTGACGATCTCCTCTCCCCCCGTGAACCTCTTCGCCAACTCCATCGCCCAGCGATTATTGTAGATGAATCGAGTCGCGGTCTGCGCCCGCTGGATACATCTCCCGACCCACTCCACCTTCGCGAAGTCCTCCAAGATCGAGCTGAGGCTCCGAGACGCGCAAGAAGACCAGAAGATGGATGGGTGCTTGTGGGAGACGAGGCCGCCGACGGCTAAGTACCCGGCGGCGTCGTCGACGATAATCTGGACGACGTTCTCGGGGCCGACGGAGAGGATGACGGAGTCGAAGAGTTCGGAGACGCGCTTGGAGTTCTTGAAGCTCGGGGAGGCGTCGACGGACTTGTGGAAGAAGGTGCCCGACGGGGAGGAGACGAAGAAGTTGATCCAAGCTCGGGACTTGTTATCAGTGCAGGTATCGGCGATAATGGTGCAACCGGTGGAAGCCCACTCGCACTCGGTCTCTGCGATCTTGGCTTTCACCTCGGATTTGAGCGTCTCCAGCCAGGAGGACTTCAGCGCCGCTGGTGACGGCGCTCTGAAGGCGGCGCCGCCGAGCGCCGCCGCTAGCCGCCGGTAGGAGGCGGAGTTCGCCGCGCGGAAGTCTAGTCTGTTCTCGAAGAAGAACTCGGCGATGGTTCTTCCCACGTCGACGGGCTGATGGGTGGGAGACGATAAGGGGCGATGTCGCTTGGGAAAGGCGGCTTCTTTGCGCTGTTCTTTGGAGAGGACCATAGATCGGACGACGTCGGAGACGTCGTCGGGGACGTGGGCGCAGGGGTTGACGCCTTTGCTGGGCGCTCGGGAGAGGTGGTGCTTCAGACGGCTGATCCCGCCGTTGAGGATTTTGTCGCAGAAGTTGCACCGCACTTTGTTCCCGTCCAGCTTCTCGCAGAACTCCCAGCACGCGTCCTTCTCTCTCACCACTGCCCGGAAAGGAAAATTATCCTTCTTCTCGAAATGGGTTTTCTGCGTTTAAGCGGGGAAACTGAAGGGGAGGAGGAGGGGCTCACTGCTTCGTTTGATCAATGCCGGAATTGAACTTATCGTGGAGGAGTTTAGGCTGGAAAACTTGGAAAACGCGGTCTCCGGATGAAACCCATGATCGGGTCCTCTTTCCTTTCGTTAGCTGAGGAATCTGTCCGTGCCCTTTCAAGTGGCGATCAATGAGAAACCAGAAAAAAAAACGTAAGAACTTCGACTACCTAGAAGTTGCTGGCTTTCGAGTTTCTCCTCGCCGATGGCCCTGGATATCGCGAGATATCGACGTTTTAGGGTTCTTCGCGGGGGTTGATTGTCCGCTTTTTTTAAGTTGTCGGGCCGAAGGAATCACGAGAACTCGCCCATATATCAAATGTCTCGGACGGGTACAAAGTCCGTTAATTGGATACAGGTTTTAAAGTAAACTATTCTTAACGCAAGATGAATATTCCCAAATGAGACGCGGCCCCAAAATTAAACTAAAATGGAAGTCTAGCTATAAGTTTTACAGCTGAAGTCATCAAAATTTGAAGGAAAAATCAGCCCAAGTGTTTAACCAAGTTAAGATTAAGTGTAGTTAGTCCACCAACATCTGTAATATAGTTTGAAATTAACCACATATACAGTATAAGATTAGATGAAGGGATGGCAAGAACATCACAATCTAACCCTAGTCAAATTGTTGCATTTTTTGCAAGGACCTTAAGTACAAGGGACTAACCTTAAACCTTTATATTATGTCAAGATCACTGAAATTTCATGACGCAGCCTTAGTACACAACTTGAATCCACAATCCTTAATCTATTTGAAGCAAATGTCCTTAATCCGCATGACTAGCTTCTCCTACCCTTGAATCCACAAGGGGTGTGCTTGACTCCACAAGCATTGAAGCCCTCTCTAGCAAAGAGATCACTTAGAGGGGAGGAACATAAGTTTTAACCAAAAATGAGATTCAATAATGATCCTTCAAGGGTGCATGGGGGCCTTATATAGGCCTCAACAAGTGCAGCGTCGTCCATAATGACAATATCAATGAAAGGATGACTCAAAATATTGAGAAAACTTCTCTAATAAGCTAAAACATAGGATCGTGAGCTTGAAACACTGATTTTTTTATGGTTGATCAAAAACTCAAATGATCTTATCTATATGATATGAAATAGAATGACTGGCCCTCCTGTACATTTAAACATTATCCCTATTTTTTCCCTTTCTAATATATCAGACCTTGAGAAATTCCATACTTCATCAATGCTTGTTAGGTCACTTGATGGAAATCTAAGATCTAGACGACCTACAAAAGGCAACATTATGTGAATTCCTCAAGAGACAAGGTGTAAACAATAGCTAGAATCAAGGGCTCTGACATGGAGATGAATCAACAAGAAGTAAATACTTGGTGAAACGCCATCAACTTTTCAAACAACCAGATTAGTGTTCAATTCCTAATGTTATGGGGATCAATTTGCACCCAAAACTTAAATTAAAATCAACTAAAATATTTTAGTAATCCCCACTACCCTATATCTTCGCTGATTTACCTTGTAAACATATGGGTGGTAAAAAACGTCAAGCTATCAATTTTAATTTTAATTTATCCAGGATATTTTTCACCTAAAAAAATTATAACCAGCCAAAAACGTGGAATCAACTTGAGTCACCAATACCAAAAATTCTGATTTTCTAGTTAAATTTGTGATATAAAATATAATGGATGGTTTGGTTTATCCAAAAAAGCAATAAGATATTTATTATTAATTCCCTTTTTTAAGCAATAAAGTTAAATAAATGTATCACATCACAAATTTTACAATGCATATGATGTAGCCTAATCATGATATAATATGACTGGGACTAAAAATCAAATATCCACAGAAGTCTAGGGCTATCAAGGGATCATCTCTAGTTTTTAAAATATAACTCAGACACTAAAATAGCCATGAATGACCAACAATGAACGGATCAAACTTCCATTAAATTATTCATATGAACAAGTTTTTTCTAGTTATAAATATACCCCCAAGTCTGAAGGTAAGGATTTTGGTATTCCTCTTGTTTTCTTGAATCTTGGTGAGGTCAAATTAACATATATGCAATCCATAGACTAAGACCCACATTAGACTTGCATATTTTTTATTGGGAAACTAAGTGATACAAATGAAATGATAGTTAACAATAATATTGAATTAAATTCATGAAGTAATGAAATATGATATCCTATCCCAAACAAAATTAATTTTATGTTATTGGAAGGATGTGATTTATATCAGTTTCATATTATATATTTTTAGTAATATTTAGCTTATTTTAATTGGATTTTGTAAAATATTAAATTATTTATAAATATTTGATTTAAAGTTTCATTAAATAACTTTGAGAATTTGAAAAATTACATCATTTGACTTTGAGTTGTATAAATCCAATTTTTTACCTTAAGAATACAACTAGATTCACAGAGTCCATTAAGAATATCAATATAAAATATACCTAATTACTGTATCTTGAAAATAAGGCAAGGAAGGGTCTTCTCCTGTGACAAGTAGTTCTTTAATTTTTTATCTGATATGCAAAAGTAGAAGGAAATAAAATGCTAATCAATGGAAGAGAAAAGAGGATAAGACAAACTATTGTTGATGAATCGTACCTAGATGGAGAGATATTGAGGAATCGTGAGCAGGAATATTTTTCAAATGTTAATAATGTTAAGAAACAATTCTCAACAATGAATAGTAATTCATGGGAATATTCTTAAGTGGTATAAAATCCCCACAACTATATAAATGTTGAGATTAAATTTCCAAATATTTAACATTCAATAAATTAAAAAACATTGATATTTTAAAAAGTTTCCATTTGTAATTATTTCTTTTAAATTTTATATCTTTCTTAACGTGGTCTGGAAAACCTTCATTGTTAGGTTGAATAATTTCAATTTTACAAACAGAATAAAGTCGTGTCTCATTTATCATCTAATCGGTACAAATGGATCCAAATCACAATAATACTAATTTTGCAAAAAAAATCACACAAAGTCCTAAAAATTCAAGAGAAAATAGAAACAGTTGTACTAAAGTCATCACTGTATGATGAATCATAAAGTAATACAATATTTTTTAAATAAAATTCATAAAAAGTCAAAAAATAAAATTAATAGCTAAATTATACAAAATTAGTCAAATGTTTTGAATCTGCAACAACATAACGAAAATATTATTATTTCACTGGCACATTTTAAGAACACTGTATAATGAATATATTTGTTTTCCCAATTCCATAATCTGGATGTGATCATGATAATTTATAAGAAGCATAAATTCACACATTTTTGTGACAGGAAGTATCACATGGTATAAAGGGCTGATTCGGGTCTTCAAAAACAAAGAGTGGTTGAGGTCTTATAATTAGTTAAAATAAGGAGTTTTTTATTTTTTAATCATCTATACATTGCATCATCGTGTTCCAAACTTGAAATATTATTATTTCACCAGTAAATCAATTGTGATATATTTTTAAAATTACCTTTAACTAGTGATGGAAGGAGTAGAGTCAAGTGATAGATGAAAACCCATTTAATTGGTAAAATTATAATAAAGTTGAGAGATTACGTAAAGCCTCATAATAATGTAGGATGGTCTAATTTTAGAAAATTAAATTTCTTTAGAATATCCTAGTTAAAATTTAATTTAAATATATTCATATATATTGGCCTTTGGGTAAATGACCAAAGAATCTAAGTACATGGGTCAAATGCAAGGTCAACTTCGCACAGATTTGAGAGTAGTTTGAAATCCGGAGTTAACCGGATGACATGATATATTGCATTTCCCCAAATGAATTCCTCTGTCCCAAGAGGTATTTATTTAGTTTTTACAGTCCTACACCCAAGATCAAGAGCTATGCCCTTAGATTTACTAAAAACTTGAGGTAGTATTTCGCTCAGACTGACCATTTTGGAAAATGGTCTATTGATGAACTCAAATTAGGGTATCTTACTATCATTTATAAAGTGAGTTAATTTAAAAACTCTAATATTTTGTAGAAGCCTAACTGGTGAGTGATGGGATATACTAGTCTCTATTGGGAACAATAATGAGGGCTGAGAATGCTTTTTATGTGGTGACTAGGAGACGAGATGATATATGTATAATATAATAGTATTTTTAAATGAGGAAAATGACTAGGGAATATGATAATAAATGGAATAAGGTGGGTGCAAGTATAATGATAATGGAAGTAAGGATAGGGATTCGTGGATGAAAATGGATGGTGATTATGACTGGATTGATGGATGGATGTCGAGAAGATGAAAACAACAAACGTAAATGAAGGATTACTGTAGAGCATTATATTCTTCCAGCATAGACCCTAGTATTTGTGACAAAAGTGGATCCCATACATTTTTTTTCAATATTTGAACTTTGATCAGCAAGGGGAACCAAGAAAGGTTAATGGATCTCAACATCACTTCTTTCACTCGGCCTACTAAGGTAGCAATACAATTAAGATGGGTTATGCATGGATAGAGTGATTTATTTATAGATCAAACCATATAGATGGAGAGAGAGAGAGAGAGATAGACAGACAAACAAACAGATAGAGACAGAGACAGAGACAGAGAGAGAGAGAGACATACACAGCCCTCAAAATTTCAGCCCAAAACTCCATTTATATCGTCCAGTATCTTATTTACAAGTGGAATCATTCTTTGTGGCTAGGTTTCTCCCCCAAGTGTCAAATTGCCATCATGAAATGGAATTTACATATTTCATTTTCATACGTTATTTTAAATCCTCAACTGTCGTATGTCCTTTATTCTCCAAATAAAAGGATCCATAATCTGCTTCATTATTTTTCTTTGAAAGTCAAAAGATACCGCATGCACATATTTTCACTTATCAGATGATGCACTAAAAATTTCATATCGATTTTAGCCCCTCATAACAATAAAAATATATGCGGCTCGGAAGTAGGGAAGGACACGGTCCGGTCTCGGTCCGATTTTACCAATAACCTAAACCTAGACCTGAAGTTCGGTCCGGTCTCGGTCTCAGTCCGGGCTAGGTCCGGTCTGGTTTTTGGTTGGTCATGTTGACTAGTCAACGTTAAGTTGACTTGGTCTTCTCACTGCATCTAATGTCACTTCTAGTGCTGAAGCAGTGTTGAATGAGAATGAGAATGAGAACGATAGAATGACACTAAGAGAGTGCAAAGGCAGAGAGAATACATAGGGAGAGAGTGAGAGAGTGATTGGGCGAGACTAAGAGCGAAAGTGGGAGTGGGAGAGAGTGACAGAGGGAGAGAGGGAGAGATTGAGAGATGGACAGAAGGGGAACGAGAGGGGGACAGCAGAGAGGGAAGTGAGGGGAAAGAAGGAGAGGGAGCAGGCGAGAGGGAGGGAGTTCAATAGAGAGAGATTGTGAGAGGGAGAGAGTGTGTATGAGAGAATGAGAGAGGGAGAGATGGAGAGCAAAAGAGAGGAATAGAGGGAGAGAGGCGGAGACTGAGAGCAGGAGATAGGGTGACAGAGAGAGGGGGTGACAGAGAGCGGGAGAGAGAATGAGAGGGCTTGAGAGAGAGGGAGAGAGGGGGAGAGGGGGAGAGGGAGAGCAGGAGAGAATTTGAGAGAGAGTGAGGGAGGAGGAGAGGGAGAGCAGGAGAGAATTTGAGAGAGAGGGGGAGAGGGAGAGAGGGAGGGAGAGAGAGGAAGAGAGGAGGACAGGGAGAGCGGGAGAGAGGGTGAGAGAGAGAGGGAGATAGGAGGAGATGGAGAGCGGGTGGGAGAGTGAGAGAGAGAGGAGAGAGAGAGGAAGAGAAAGAGAGAGAGAGAGGAGGAGAGGGAGATCGGGAGAGAAGGTGAGAGAGAGAGGGATAAAAGGAAAGAAAATGAGTGGGAGAGAGTGAGAACGGGAGCAGCGGAAAGAGGGAGCGAGGAATAGAGAACGATTGAGAGAGAGAGTAAGACCGGAACAGGGGGAAGAGAGAAAGAGAGAGAGAGAGAGAAGAGAGGAGGGAGATCAGAAGAGAGAGAGAGAGAGAAAGAGAGGGAGAGAACACGATAGGGAGACGGATAGAGGAAAAGAAAACGAGAGGGAGAGAGTGAGAACAGTGTGGAGGGTGAAGGGAAGGAGAGAGGGAATAGAGAGCGAATGAGAGGGAGAGTGAGACCAGAACAGAGGGAGAGAGAACGTGCAGGAGAGAGAAAGAACAGGAGAGTGAGAGAGAACGAGCAGGAGAGAGGGAGAGACAACGAGAGAAGGAGAGAGAAAGAACACGCAGGCGAGAGGGACAATAGAGAGAGAGAGAGAGAGAAAGAACGAGCGGGCGAGAGGGACAGCGGACGAAAGAGAGAGAGGGAGAGAGAACGAGAGAAAGAAAGGAGGGAGAGAGGGGGAGAGGGAGCAGGTGAGAGAGAGAGTAGCGATCTTCGGTCTGGTTCGATGTGCGAGCCAGACCCGGACCGGAAGGTTCGGTCAGCCCTAAAAAAGCTGACCGACAGTTCGGTTCGGTACAGACCGTGTCCTTCCCTACTCGGAAGCCATCAAGCATTCCACATCTTGTTTATTGTTTATTACTATTGTGTATTCATTATAGTTTACATGTGATTCTTATGATGAAGTCCATGAATATATGACCTGAATTAGTGAATTATGATGATATCATAATACAGATATCACTTGTCTTCAGGTATGTGTTGTAAGCTCTCTTATTCAAATGATACGGGAGAAGGACATCAAAGAATGAAGAAAAAATAACACTATCTAATCTCACTCATATGATGACAAGGGCTGGTCATGTAACCATTAGAGTGGAGACACTACGGATAGATAGTGGGTACTCTTTAATACAAAGGGTTCACTAATTGATATGTTAGAATGCCGGAATGGTATTAAACCCAAATTTCAAACAAGTTGATTTATCTCATACTTGTATAAGTAATTCTTAGATCTTAGACACCAAGATGTCTTTTAGATGGATGGTTTTACTTGGACTATGGCCTACGACTTCTTTTCCAAAATTATGGAATCTTAAAAATTTTCAGTTAAAATGCATAAATAAATGCATGAAGATGATTTCGTCATCAAGATTGGATTGTATGCTCTTGGTTTAAGATAATACAAGTCAAGAAACACAATGAGATGAAGTCCTTAGCCAAGGAAGTGGAATATTAGAGAAGAGTTCTCTGATGATTTCTCAACGCATCAATAATAACTCGGATGCTTGAATTAGGGATTGACAGTTGACAATAATTTAAGTCATCCTAGGAGCATCAAGCGGATGAGGGACTATACATCACAAAAATAAATAATTAAAATCAATGACAATAATGGAACTAAATAAGTAAAATCAACAATTTTTTTGAAATAATGAGTGTTTTTTATCAATAACAAGCCCATTTCTCAATGGTTACTCAATAACTCAAGTGATATAACAAATATTTTCACAGTACCCCCGTTTTTTATTCTTTCATGGGGATAGACTTAAAATATATCAGACCTTGAGAAAATTCTATACCTCATCAATGCTTATTAAGTCACTTGTTGGAAATATAAGATCTGGACAATCTACCAAAGGGAACATTATATGAATTCCTCAATAGAGAAGGCGTAAACAAGAGCTAGATTGATAATATAATCAAAGATTCACACACGTCTGAGGTCATCAAAAGATCATACATACTCAAAAATTTAATAGCCATGAATGACAAATAATGCATGAAACCCACTTTCCAAAAATTAATCATAAGATCAATTTTTTTCTAGTTATGAATATAACCCCAAGTCTGATGAGAAGTATCTTGGTGTTCTTCTTGTTTTCTTGAATATTGGTAAGGTCGAATTGATTGATATGCAATCCACATTGGACTTGAATATTTTTCTATTACGAGACTAAATGATACAATTCAAAATAAACTTCAGAGATACCCTTGTTCATAAAACGTACAATACACATAATTTTATAAAATTTAGAATAATATGGAATTAAATCCACAAAATAAATGAAATTTGATATCCTATCCAAAGGGAAATAAAGGTATATTGAAATGGAGACATCTAATTTATAATATATTTTTTTAAAGTGATATTGCCTTACTTTATGAAATTTTATATTATTACAACTATTTAAATTACTCATTTAAAGTTACATTAAAGAACTTTAATTTAAGTTTAGTAAATCCAATTTTGGAATGAAGGGTGTCATTAGATTAGGAGACTCCAATAAAACTTTAATGAATCCAAGAATAAGGCAAGGGAATGTCTTCTTCTGTGGCAAGTAATATTTACTTGTTGATCTAATATAGCTGAGAGAAGAAAACAAAAAAAATTAATGAACGAAAGGAGAGAAAAGATGAAGGCAAAAACTATGGTTGATGAGTCATACCTATATGGAGAGAGAATGAGGAATTTCGAATAACAAAAATTTGAAGAAACCTAATAACCTTAAGAAAAGAATCAGAAATGAAGAAACCTAATATTAATTATTGGGAATACTCTTATGGGGTATAAAATTCTAACAACTATATAAATTTTGAAAACCCTAGGTTTAAAATTTATAAAGATTTAGCATTCAAGAAAGTTAAAAACTTCAGTCCTACCCAAAATTTTCCTCTCCACTGCTTTTAAAAGCCCTCTGCCTAAACCTATTAACGAAACTTACAGCTTTCCTCAAAAGCAACTATGACCAAAACTCCATATTGCATTGCTCTATAAAGGATTCCTTATTCCTAGGTTACAGTTCAATAAACCTTCCTCAAGTTATCCAAACAAGAAAGACCTCACTTTACGGATCTTGTTTAAAAGCCAACTAGCTCCTCCCGTCTCATAAAAAAGGGGAAACCCAAAATGCATTCACCTTGAAAAGGAAATTCACAAACCACAACTCCTAAAAGGGGAAGGTTTCCTCTCTAACCGAACTTGAGTGCCCGATTCCTCAACAGTCCTGAAACTCCCAACAAGACAAGCTGCTTTTGGTTGAAAGTACAGAGGTGTTCTCAATCAGCGAAGCCTCACACCCAAGACTTGCTTGCTCTTTTATTTAGGGGCCTTCCCTTATCAATCGGTGAAAGCCTCACGCCACTGAGCTAGCTAACTCATTTACATCTCATAAAATTCATATATTTCTTAATGTGGTATGGAATTCCTTCCTTGTCAGAGATGAATACTTCCAATTACAGAGTTATTTAGTGTATGTGTGGTGATTAGAAGCCATTTCCATTAGCATCAACCAATCCCTACTTGTTTTTATTCCTTTGAGCTTTTAAACAACTAATTGGTGATTGGTCCCAAGGGGATGAAATGATGTCTAATTTGATGTCGAATTAATTTCAATGGATTCAAATTATAATAATAAATTTACCAAATATTTTTCACACATAATCCTAAAAACTAAAGATAAATAGCAATTCTCTCATTCAAGTTATTATTGTATGATTAATCATAAAGTAATGGCTTGTATTTTTATTGAAATTCATGAAAATCAGAAATTTAAAAATTCAGAATCTAGGAATATCATGGTATGATGAACTCAAAAATGTAAGGTCTTTGTTTGAATATCACTGTATGATGAATATTTTTGTTTTCAGAAGTATACACATTTGAGAGCGACAATGAAGCATGTATAAGAAGCTTACAATTTCCAAGTTGTTGTGACAAGCATCACATGGTATAAAGTGTTGATTCTGGTTTTCAAAAAAAAATTATTATATATATAATGCAGTTGAGGGATTGGATTAATTCAAGGAAATATTTTTACTTTTGTAATTATCTATATATATTTATCATTGCGGTCCAAAATTTAATATTATTATTTCGCTGGTAATTAAGTATGACAATTTTTTTGGATTACCCTTAACTAGTGATATAAATTATATAGTCAATTGAGAGATCAACAACCTCTTAACTGGTAAAAATACAATAAATTAGATGGCATTAGTGAAGCTTCAAAATAATACAGGACCCAATTTTAGAAGACTAAAGTTCATTAGAAGACCCTAAAAAAAATTAATATGAAGAATGACTTACATTGGCTTGGTAGTTAAATGACAAAAGAATCAAAGTATGACGGTTGAATGCAAGTTCAAATTTTCACATATCATTTTGATAACATGAAATATTTTGAATGCTTACATATATTAATAGGTTTATATGATAATGCTTGCATATATTAATTGGTTAAATATGCATGTTATTAAGCCTAAAATAATTAAATCTATTTTTCGAATGATATTTTGAAATTTGTGTATTTATACATATTTTTTGGGATTTTTATGACAACATATTCTGAAATAAAATAGCTTTTTGAGCCACTATATGATTGTTTTCTGAATTTTTTGACAATATATTTGTAAAGATATAGTTTTTCTAAGTCAACATACATATTTATTTATATTTTGGTTTTTATTTATAAAAAAATTTTGGTCTTTATTTTAGCCATGCAATGTGTCGTCATTCGATTTGTCAAATGAGACCAACCAGAAATTATGGTTAATGATTGGGTTCAGCCAATCATTTAACCTAAACTGTTATGGCATTGTGATTGGCAACACCATAATTGTATTTAATGTTGATGACCTTGTCTCCAATTACTCTAATCACAGGGATGACATGGCCCAATAAAATAAAAGGGACATGCAACACATGGCACAATGTGATCCTTTAATCAGGAATGATGAAGACGAATCTAGGCCAATGATCACATTAAATGTGACGACCAAACCCTAAGAAAATGACATGGCAGCGCTAACGAGGATGAGGAGAGGGAAATATTTGGATTAAATTAAAGGGAAGGAATCATACATCTTCTAGGCTGGATATTTGATGATCTAGAAGTCATATTGAGGTGAAATTCTAAGTATGTTATCTATCTATACATAGAGTTGGATCAATAAGTTGACTCCTGATCTTTGTAAAAAATATATTTGAACTCACTTCCTCCTAGAGAGGCTTATTGAAAGAGAGTGAGAGTTTTGAAGGTCAATCAAGGTCTTCTTGGTGTCTTAAGTGCTCGGAGTGATGGAAATATATGTGGCCAGCAAGCCAATCACACATTCCACATCTCGTTCCATGTTCATTATAGAACATATTCATTATAGTGCACGTGTGATGCTTATAATGAAGTCCATGAATACATTATCAGACTTGGTGAATTATGATGAGATCATAATATGGAGATCACTAGTATTTAAGCATGTGTTCTCAACATTCCTATTCGAAGGATATGCGAGAACGACATCGAAGTATCCGGATAGAATAACACTATGTAGCCTCACTCATATGATGAGTATGGCCATTCCCGTAGCCATTAGTGTGGATACGCAAAGGATAAATAGTGGGTGCTCTTTAGTGTAAAGAGTTCACTGAATTGATCCGTACGAATTCCTAAATGTTATTATACCGAACTGTTAATCAGGTTGATTCACGTCACGGTTGTCTAAGTGGTCCTTAGACCTGAGACACCAAAGACGTATTTTCGACGGACGGTTATACTTTGGCTGTGACCAACGAGGCTCTAATCATGGGATTCTAAATAGTCTTAGTTCAGATACATCAAGAAGTTCACGAAGACGATTGAGTGGTCAAGATGGGATCGTCCACCCTCAGTATAAGAGGTGACAGCTCAGGGAAGATGATGCAATGAAGTCCTTGGCCAAGGCAGTGAAATATCGGAGAAGAGTTCTCCGATGATTTTCGAATGCATCACTACTGACTCAGATGATCGATTAGGGTTTGATAGTTGACCATGACCTAAGTCGCCCAAGGAGCATCAAGTGGATGAGGGATTATACATACACGGTAACCGATGACGAACAAGTACTACGAGTGAGTCGATACACACTCTGTCGTATCTTCTAGAACACGAGGTGTAGCTTAGCAACCCACGTGTTGGAGACTCGACCTATCGATTGGGTTAAATCAATCCGACTTTAATTAATCTATATGATAGTATATTTAATTAATTCAGGAGGCCAATAAAGGTCATTGGGCCGCTGGAGTCATTAACTAGACTAATACATGGGCCTAGAGGGTCACACGCAAACGGTCTTTTAGATGTTGGAAGATATACTTAAGTTTGGGGGGCTTTTATGAAAATACCCACTTAGTATAAATAGGGGAAGGCCCTGAAAAAAATTCACCCAGGCCAGAATTGTACAGGGGGCCTTCCCCTTCTTTTCCACTCTCCCCACACCCCTCTCCATGCCCGATGCGATCGGAATGACATTACGACGATAGTGGAGGTAGAACGTGACCTGTTAAGGAGAAGGAGGAGATTCGACATGCTGAGGATGGCGTAGATATATCTAGAGTCTGCACACGTGAGCAGCCCAACTCATTTCACTCCAGGATCCAAGAAATCATGGATGTGATTCGTGGAAAGGTACATTGATTCAATGTTTTTGTTGATGTCGTTCGATTTCACAAAAGTCTTCTGTTACGTGTCGTTTTAATTTCTTCATCCAGATCTAAGCCTCTAGAACCCAACATGGGAAAGATAAAAGGAGAAGTGGAGAGGATGATCAACATCCTAAAAGCATCTTTATCCTAGCAAAACATAGGGATCTAAGGTTAGTCTCTTGCCTTACATTGGTTTCTCTTCGTCACATCGCTTCTAGATCCACATCCACTTCTCCATCTCACAACCACCTATCCATTCTTCCATCATATACATCCATTAGGTCATTATCATTTCTTTTAAAATCATTATTTTCACCATCATCCATCGACATCCTCTCACATCCATTCACTCATCTCATCATCCTATCTTGTTACTCATCTTCTACATCCATCATCACTTCACGTCTTCGTCTGTCTCATACTCTCATTTCCATTAGATATATCCATGTCATCCTACCCATTCATAATCTTATTATTCATATAATCCTTATTAACTAGATATTATCACACTCTCACCACCTCATATTCATCACATCACAATCTCATATTTATATGTATCTCCTCTCGTTTCTCTTGAATCATCATATAAAACATATTTAAATCCTAAAACATGTTCCATATAGAGATGACACTTACTCATTACTAACTACTCAAATTATTTTATGAGTGAAGGTTTATAAATTTTTATTGATTAACTCAAATATCAATGACAAATTAACACCATAAATTTGAGTTTATCACATTATAAAATAAGAGAGTAGTTTGCTGAAATGAAGATTTAACGCAGTGAGATAATATGTCATATTTTCGCCCATTTATAAGAAATCCTCTCCATTAAGAGCTACCTATTCATTTTTATAAGTGCCACATCCAATATCGAAGTCAATGCTATTGGATTTATCAGAAACTTGGGGTAGTATTTAGCTCTGGCAGTCCATGTCGGGAAATACAAGATAAATAAAAATTTTAAAGCGATCTATTGGTGAAATCAGTTTTTGGATATTTAATTATCATTGTTTAATTGAGTTAAGAAAACAAACTCTCCAAACCTTAACTTGTAAGAAACTCTAACTAGTAAGTGATGAGAAAGAGTCATCTCCACAAGAGAAAAATTGGTTTATGAAGCCTTTATATGGTGATTAGAGGACGAGAGGAGATATGTATAATATTCGAATATTATGAGATATGAAGACGATAAGGGTATATGATAATATATGGAATAAGATGGATACATGCACAATGATAACAGATGGCTGAGATGGATCAATGGATGAAAATGGATGGATCTGGACTGATGAATATGAATGGATCGATATATGGATGTTGAGAACATGGCAATGATGTAAGTGTATAAAGACTCGTTGTGGACCCTTATATTCAGTTAGGGTCATGGCAATTTGTGACAACAAGAGAGCCCATCCACTTGTTTTTCATCTTCTAACGTTTATCATTGATGGACACCAAGAAAACTTTATGGATCTCAAAATCACTTCTTTCACTCGTACACTAAAGTAGGGAGTAATTCCAAGATGATTTATACATGAATAAAGGTTCTATGGATCCAACCATACGAATGGAAATAGGAAAGAGACAAAGACTACCCCAAATAATTCACCCTTAAACTCTTTGTGGTTTTTCTTAAGTGATGCATGTCTGCACTTCTACGGATACACGACAATGTAAACTTTGTAATTCTCTCTTTGAGAGAAAATAATGTACTTCTAATATCCATTATTCTTTCTCTCGAGTCAAAAAACACAGTGTGTTCATAATTTCTTGGAGTCGGCAAAATCACATTTATTCCAATATTACTCTCGACTTTCTTTCCATTTTTCCACGTTTCCTCCTTTTTTGTGACCTAAATTACATTGATTGTGATCTAAATAGTTTTTTTCCATTGATCCATGTATCCCTGCACAATTAAAAGTAGAGGGATTTTTTCAGAATTCAGTGACATATTTTATATAGTCATGAAGAGGGTCATACACTTTCATGTTTTATTTAATTTCATTGAAAATATTCATTCCTTATTGTTCTCGTGTGATGTTGATAATGAAGTCCCTAAATGCACGTAATGACTTAGTGAATCTACAATGCGATCATAATATAATGACTACTAGTATATAATTGTGTAATATAAATAGTCTTATTCAATGTATACTCAAGATGGACATCGAGCTATCCAGATAGAATAACAAAAAATGGTCTTACTCATACAATTAGTGTGGAGATACTAGGTAAAAAATGGTGGGTTCACTTTAGAGAAAAAAATCATTAAATTGATATATATGAATCATTGGATCGTATTATACCTAAACATCAATAACATTTATTCAAGTCATGGTGGTATAAGTGGTCTGCTGACCTAAGACAACAAGAACATCTTGTACAATGACGTCTGTGTTTTGACCAAGGTGTAAAATTCTATAATCATGGTAGAATAGAAGTATCTGTGATGAGCCTTCTTGAGCCTACTTCATCATAAACTTCTTGACATCTATTCATCCACCTCCAACACTCCACATCCATTCACATCTATTATACACATGATCCATCCATTAACCCATTATCATCATTCATCATGCTCACTTATTTTAATTTTATAACCATTTATTTATAATATTATTATATCTTATTCATCATACTTCTCATTGCACCATAATCTTAATTTATAAGACATCTTATTGCAATTCCCTTATTACCATCTAAAAATGCTTTAGATTCCTACTATTGGTTCTCTGTGGAGAGGACCCTTGTAAATGACTAATTAGTTCATAACATTGATGAGTTAAGGTTTATAATTTTTTCGTTTATTTACCCAAATAACAACAATAAATTATTAACAAAATTTAAGTTCATCATGATAAAATACTAAAAAATTTTAGAGTAATATTGTTAATTACCTAATTATATCATGTAAAATACTATACTGTAGTATTCTCGTTCCTAAATAATACATCTCACTTTACCTGAAGGCTGCTTCAGGTGTTTGGTGTGAGTTCGGCTTTAAATTCAGTTGAACTTGTTACTGATCTTGTGATAAATCATTACTGTTCTTTCTTGGGATTACAATCCAATAAATATATAAGTAAATATTATAATATTTTTATATAGTCTGCTGATTTCTCCAAACCATTCAAGTATCTCCAGACCTGAGCTCTTTTCTATTATGTTTAAATATTTCCTGATATCTTTCCAAAGTAAATGGTTGCCATAGTTATAGTATAAGAGTGGTTTGTAATGTGATATAACAGTAAGGTCTGGGGGAATTATTGGGCACAATGGAGCTATAGTTTGAAGGGATCACAGATATTCTAATCCTTTGCAGCAGCAAGAGGTGTCGTGAATTTGTAATGGCGTTCCATATCTCGTAAGACTGCAGGAAACTTAATTCTTTTTCATGTGAAGTTATGTATGGTTCAACTAGGCTAGTTGGGCCAGGGCAAGACATTAATTTATTGATCACCTGTTATGTCCTTGCTGTAAATTCAATAAGTATAATTATTTGCATCGAAGAAAGAGTTGGAATCATTGTCTGCCTCCTAAGAAAGTAGAGATACATAACCAAGCTTCCAAAAAGGACTTCTCCATTTGATGAAAATCGTTACTAGTAATATTATATTTGAAAGAGTCTGGACATTGGTAGGATTTGTAGGAGCACCGGCCCAACTTCATAAACTCGACGTCCAAATGCTACGGAATGACGGAATCAAAAATAGCCCGAGGCCGGGTTTGATGAGATCTCTCATCTTTATTACCGGAAGTCTACGACCGGTAGGTCTGTTTTTGCGGGAAGCTGGAGGTTGGCGACGAGCTTGTTTTAGCAAGTCCTTACGACCCTGTTTGTCACGACGAGGAAAGCTTGTGCGACCCCAGCGGCGAAGGAATATATCCTTCATTAGAGAATCGCCAAGGCTTGTTGCCGTCAAAAACCACGAAGAAGAAGGAAAGGACCGTAGAATGGCTAAGTACCATATCCTCTTAATCATCCTGCTCGCTTCGGCTGGTTGCTTTCTTCAGACGGTGTCGGGCGTTTCGTTGGACCACATTGTAGGAGGAAGCTTCGGATGGAGGATCCCTCCCAACGCCACCTTCTACAGCGAATGGGCCCAGAACAAGACCTTCGTCGTCGGCGACAAACTGGGTCCTCTCCCTCTCTATCTACGCACCTATCTATATACATACCTTTCTATGTATCCATCTATCTATCTACCTTCCATGTATCCATATACCTATCTAACTGTCGATCGACCTGTCTTTCAATTCAATTTACTTTTCTGCGCGTCTATCTTTTTTTTAATCTATCTCGCGTTCTCTTTCTCTCTGCGCCACCAAGTTGATTTCTTTGTGAAGTTGTATCTGATAATGCCATAAATGTGCAGTTTTCATGTACACACCGGCGCTACAGAACGTGATAGAGGTGTCTAAAAAGGACTTTGAGGACTGTACGCAGAAGGAAGTGATAGATATGCACTATAAGGGACCGACAGTGCTGGAGATAACGAAGCCGGGGCCGCATTACTACTACTGCGGCGTGGGGACTCACTGCGAGGACGGGCAGAAGCTCAGCATCGACGTCTCCGCTAAGCCCGTGCCGGACCCTGCCCGCGACGGGCTGCCCGCGGCGGAGGGCAACGCCAGCGCGCCGCTGCTGGAGCCCGGCAATGGCCAGGTCGGGCCGACCGGCTCGGGGGGATCTCGTCTCGTCATGGCTCTTCTTCCCTCGGTCTTGATACCGCTGCTGACCCTGGGTTTGTTTGTATAAGCGGTTGAGGGACTGCCTCAATGACACGAGCTCTTGTGCCCAGGCAAGTAGAAATGCTCTCCATAGACTCTTCTCGGTATGGTGTAAACGCTTCTTTTGCTGCGAAAGATCGTTTTAATTTGTCAAGTTTTTCTCATTTAAAATAAGAGAGATGGATAGAGAGATAGATAGATCGATAGATAGATATTTATATATAGATAGATAGGTAGATATATAGATAGATAGATAGATAGATAGATAGATAAGATAGATAGATAAGATAAATAGATAGATAGATAGATAGATAGATAGATAGATAGATAGATAGATAGAGAGAGAGAGAGAGAGAGAGAGAGAGAGAGAGAGAGAGAGAGAGAGAGAGACAAAATCCTTGTCAAAGTAAAAGTAAAAAACTAGACGAAAGATTAGAATAATGAGTACAGATGTAAATTTCGTGTAGCATATTCAGGGGACAACTGTTTTCCATGACATGTTGTCGTGTGTCAAATCCCCCCAGCCAGTATTATGTGAGTGGGGGTTTGACCAAACAATGGCAACCACTGTTGCAGATCCTAGAGAATAGGATCCGTGATCTTGCGGTCAGTAAGGCCTTGGTTTTGTGTGCCTTTTTAAAGGCATCGGTTCTCGTTGTTTAGTCATCCCTCTTATCAGAGATTTCTTTGAAGGTTCTTCTTAGAACAAGGATCTCTCTCTCTCTCTCTCTCTCTCTCTATATATATATATATATATATATATATATATATATATATATATATAGAGAGAGAGAGAGAGAGAGAGAGAGAGAGAGAGAGAGAGAGAGATCTCCAAAATGTGTTCTCTTGATGCTGACGACTGACGACAGGAGGATATGACGAGGCTGACGACCAAGTCTCGGTACTCCACTTGCACTGAGCTATTAATAATCTGGATTCATTCACATCCATTTGCGCTTCTGGAAGTGTTTACTCTCAATATGAAGGCATCATCGAACACAATCCAATCCATGAAAGCTCCTTTGAGACTAACTTCTAGCTCTTAATTTCAGAAATTCAATTGTGAAGCTCTCTATCTCTCGTTCTTTCTTTTCATAACTCGATCTCTCCTGCTCTCTCTTTTTCTCTCTTCTGTTGCAACAACATGTGCCTCTCCCTTTCATATTCTTTTGTGCCAACATCTGTTATTTATATCTCAACCATTTCTCCTCCTTTCCTCTTATAGTTAAAATCAATCTCTCTCATCCATTTTTAAAATATATCTCTCCTCTTCATTCATTTACCAATCCAATCCATGAAAACTCCTTTCCATTACTCAACCATTTTTTCTTATTTTTCAAATCTATCTTTCCATTACTCAATCATTTTTCCTTATTTTTCAAAACCGTCTCCCTCCCCCTCTCCTCATATCTCTCACTCACTCATTACCTCATATTTCCCCAATCCATTTCTCTCACTCACTCGTCTTCCAATGTCATCTTTACAATTAAGATCGATCGCGTAGAATCGGCTGTTATATTTATTTTTTATAGAAACATTTTTTGCCTAATCGCATGGTTATTCAAATGATTCATCTTTCAATATTTTAAAAATATAAGCATCCATCCATTTTATGGAGAGACAAACATAATCCATCACAACATTCATCATGGTAACAGAGAGAGTGACAGATGATGTGACAAAATATTGGTGACAGGTGACGTGACAGTAAGGGAGGGTCTTGGATGGGTGATCTGATGGGACTGATGTCGCGGATGATGGTATTGATATTTAAATAATGAAAGAGTGAGAGAAAAAGAGAGATACAGAGAGAGAAAAGGAAGAGAGAGAAATAGAGATTAAGCAAGAGAGGAGGGGAAGAGGAGAAAGAGAGACCGAGAGAGAAGAGGAAGAGATATAAAGAGAGATAGAGAGAGATAGAAAGAGAATACAAAGAAAGAAAAAGAGAGTCACAGAGACAGAGAGAGAAGAGGAATAGAGATAGAGAGAGAAGAGGAAAGAAGGAGATAGAGGTAGACTGAGGGGGAAAAGAAGGAGAGAATGAGATAATGAGAGAGAAAAAGAGGGAGAGAAAGAGAGAATGAGAGCGAAAATAGGGAGAGAAAGAGACGGAGAGCGAGAGAGAGCCGAGAGAAAGACATGCTAAGAGAGAAGAGCGACCGAGAGGCCCATAAATAAGAGGAAGACGGAGAAAGATGAGAGAAAGAGAGACCCAAAAATAAGAGGAAGACAGAGAAAGAGGAGAGAAAGAGAGACCAAGAGAGAGAGAGGAGAGAATGTCCGGGAGAAAGAGGAGAGAAAGATAGAACAAAAGATGAGAGAGAGAAAGAGGGCCCCTGACCTGTGATGCAAGTGTGACGGATTTTTTGAACACATAGTGGTGAGTGATGGAATATGACAATCAACCGTACGTCACAATTTCATCCGTCTCCATCATCATCCATCCCGTCATATCCAGGACTCACTGTTCCCAATGTTAATGAATATAGTGAATATGACTTTCCATTTCTCTTATTTTCCATCATGACTCAGTTTCTCTATATCACTCTCATTGTCTACCCAAGTCAATATGCACCAACCTTAAACTTCCTATGTTCAACTAAATTTCAAATTCTCTCGGATTCAATAATGTAGATCATACTTCCAACCCACTCTGCTCGGACATGATCAAATAAAGTACAAATATTTGAGCAGTATCTATGTGGGTAAGAAGTGGATAGACCATTCTTTTTAGAGCCAATGATATTCAATTAATTGAAATCACTTCTATCTACCATGATATTTCACATGTAAAATTAGCAAGCTATAAAGTTTCTGCATCTAGTCATGTAATAAAATTGTTCTAGTCAGCGTCCAATGAGACGAAGACAAAATATGCTCATTATGTAGTGCCTAGAAAGAAAACGAAGTCAATGCAGAATAATAAGTTTTGGTAACATCAAAGAATTAGAAGTATGTAGCTGATGTTCCATAATTGTTTCTAGTTTCCTCTGAAGAGTGAAGAGTGAAGAGAGAGAGAGAGAGAGAGAGCGAATTCCCCAAAATACCCCTGATAAGTTATTCCTTTTCCCCAAGGGAGTAGGTAAGATTATCAATAATTAATAAATTATAACTTGGGGAAAAAATGCGTGTCTTTGTCCGGTCCGGACCATGTTATCCCTTTAATATATATAATAGAGTACGCCTTTTGATTTTGAAGGTTAAGGTTTCCCGCCGCCTTCGGAGTTCACAGTTCTTCCCTGTCGAGGGCGTGCTCGAATGCTCCTTGCCCGATCCAACCCGTCAACCCGAGCGATTCTCTTCGCAACCCGTCAACCCATTTCCCAGAATGACGTGGAAGATGGGCGTTGAAGAGGAGGTGACCCTCGAGAAGATATGGGAACTCCACGACCGAATCAGCGACGCCATCCACGCCGTTTCCAGATCGCAGTTCTTGAATTCCACCCGGTACTCGGACGGTAAGAAAGACCCTAATTTTTGGTCTGGCGGTGGCGGCGGTGGAGAGGGGAAAGACGGATTTGTGTTCGTGAAAGGCTTCGAGCAAGATGAGGACGCGGCGGCCATTTCAGATGTGAGGAGCCTCGATGGCATCAGAACTGCTCTTGAAGATCTCGAGGACCGGCTCGAATTTTTCCACGTAAACCCATCTTTCCAATTTCTTGAATTCATGATTGCTGCTCTGTCTTATATTTTCAGTGTCGTTGTTTAGCTTTTTGTGTTTTCTTTCTTCTATGCCAATTGGGGCGTAATCAGTAGAAAAAATTGTGTCATTCAACAATATAAAGCAAATGGCTGATTATGTAGTTATTTTCTCTAGTCAAGCAATTACTGCCCTCATCTGTGTTCTTGGCTGAGGTCCCAAAATTTGTATGTCTTAGGCTATTTCGTTGCATTATTGATTTACCTGTACAGCCCGGGAACGTAATCCATCATGCACCAGAAATCTGGCGGAGACATCACCCAAGAACATAACGTCGTAGTCATGCTATGATTGACATTAATTTAATGTCTGCAATATGAGAATTTTGGTTCTCGATTTCCATTTTTTCCCACCAGCTCGTTCTCCACTAAGCATAATAGACGCTGGGTTAACTGAACCAACGTAAAGAAAGTGATAAAGTACTTATTAATAGCTCATAGAACTCTACGCACCTTATATCGGGGATGATTAACATTCATGTGTGGCGAATTTCAAGGACTTGATTGACATTCATGTTTGGTGGATTTCAAGGGCTATTACCATTTAGTCAGCTAGGAATAAAAAGTAATTGTTGAATTTAAGCTCTTACCAACTGTGTTAAAAGCTATAGCTGATAGTAAGGGCCCTACTTTTCATCTTTAAGCAGGATGTTATACTTCAACACTCATCCCAAACACTAGCCGCTGGCCTGTTTATGGCCAGACTGTGCAGTAAATTGCTTATGGGATTGAACCTATAGTGCAAGATCGTCCAGGACAGAGACAAAGGACGGGACCAGACGAAGATCGTCCGAATCGTCCCGTTCAAGATATTCTCGGCCTGTCTCACGTCCGGGACGAAGCAGTGCATTAAGCCACTCCGAATTTGACTCGTGGCACAGTCAAATACCAGCTGGAGCTCTCAGGCCGATACATGACTCTCACAGGACGTGGAGTCCCTCCTGTCCGACGTCCAAGGCCCGGGACAGGACCGTTATTCCATCCATGGAAGAAACAATCGTGCCGTCTGGGGACCGGCGGACGATTCTTTGTCCCGTCAATCGTCCGAACTCTGGGACGGGACGATTTGTCGTCCATGGACGGAATTACTGTCCCGTCCAAGTCTGTGCACTATAATTGAACCTGCCACCTTGATCTCTGATACCATGAAGGGAAACGTTGCTTCACATAGACATGAGACAGAGATGGTGATGCTCTGTTTAGGAGCTTGAGAGAATGGACCTCTAATGAGGCAGCCATGGAGTAGCTTTGAGAAGTTCTATGGAGCAGAAAGGGCAAGAAAATGCGTCTTTAATCTGGATGTTGCTCTTTCTGCTCCATAGAACTTCCTGTCAGTAATATCTATTTGAATAATTTGTCGCAATGTTTTCTATCACGTCTATCTGAAGCAGCGTTTCCCATCAATAATTTATGTGGATGATTAACCCCTGGCAATAATCGCTGGTTGAACCTGGATAAGATTCTCTTATCTTTATGTTTTCCACGGCGCAGCACCTAACTCAGGTCAGCGTTTCATTGAAGTGTAATGTGATTACTCAATAATGGTTATCAAGGGTGACATGCGCGAATTTGTAATTTATAATTTTTGCTAGTTATTTTGGAGAAAAGAGGGATAAGCGATTGATAAAAAAATTGTTTCATGTACCCACATCTTCTCTTTACATAAAGCTTCGATAACTCTAATGTACAATTTTTAGAAAGGAGCATACTTATATGCGATGAATTATGCGTGCATTTCAAATCCCATCATAGACAGTCGTGGTCTCGTTGTTTAGGATTTCCTAAAAGTCGAGGGCTTCGATCACACTTTATGAGTATTTAAGTTCTTAATCGCTCTTGTGTCAGCGAACCATTTTGAGTATTAATCTTCATTTCACAAAAAATATAATCCTCAGTCATTTTTCTTTCGGAAAATTTTCAAGACTCATGAAAGATACTTCCTTTTTCTTAATTCAGACGGTGCAAGCGCAACAGCAAACGGAACGAGATGCGGCCATTGCAAGGCTAGAGCAGAGTCGCAAAGTTCTCGCCATGAGGCTATCCTGTCACCGGGGAAAGAAGTTCAGCGTTATAGAAGAAGCCCTGTCATTCATTCACAAAGCATCGGACGGCGCCTGGTTCACGAGGCCCCCGAGTCAACCCAGTGATGATCAGGAGACGAACAGAGGGAGGAATCCAACGGTCAGAATCAAAGTCAAAGATCTGCTGACGAACGCCGCCGTGTTCGCCGTCAGCGCGCTGCTGCTGGTGCAGATCAACAGTGCAGCGCCAAGCGAGCAGCAGAGAGTCTACTGTGGAAGGGAGGAGGGGGCCAAGCTGGACGTGTGGGCCGCCAGAGGATGAGCTTTAATGGGCCGATCTCGGCCCATTAAGAGACCTTCCATGGCCATGTGAGGCTGCACAGTCCGTGGGAATAGTCGCGTCTGGGTATTACTACTACCTGCCCATAGAAAACGGAGCCTCCTCCTCCACTTGACTGTGCGTCTGAACTACCGGCCAGGTGGTCTCGACGTATCATAATAATCTCCACATGTCTCCTCTTTTCACTGTCTGTGTCGCTGTCTCTGCGCCACTGTCTCAGTCTGTCGCTCTCTGTCTAACTCTCCCTCTCTCGCTCTATCTATCTTGACTAGACGGTAGGAGATTATACTACCCGAGGCCATGGTTGTGGTTCTCGTGAAGTAACAAGTCTTCTGGTTTTTCCCTCTGGAAGCAGAAAAAATAATTGGGTCTTTTCCAGATTGGAGCGAGTGCATGGTTGTGATTCTTGTGAGGTAACCAGTTTTCTGCTTTCGCTCTGGAAGTAGAAAAATAATTGGGACTTTTGCAGATTGGAGGCCGACCCAGGAGAGATTGTTGGTTTTTTTTATACCTGAGGGTATGGCTGTGATTCTTGTGAGATAACCCGTCTTCTGCTTACGCTCTGGAATTAGAAAAAATCATTGGGTCTTTTGCAGATTGGAGTCCGACCCAGGAAAAAGTATTGGTTTATTATAATACCGGAGGGCATGGTTGTGATTCTTGTGAAGTAACAACTCTGCTTTCACTCTGGAAGTACAGCAAAATCTTGGCCTTTTTACAGATTGGTTTATTGTAATACCGGACGGCTTGGTTGTGAAGTAACAAGTCTTCTGCGGAAGCCCTGGAAGTAGAAAAAAATAATTTATTTTTTTCAAATTGGAGGTCGACCCAGAGGCGAGTATGGATTGAAGTTCAGTGGAAAATTGAAAAGATTACACCTTTGGGACCTCCCTGTTCGAAACAGGTGTTAATTTCTGGGGGGAAATGGAACAGTAACTCCATAGCGAAACCAGGGAACATTGAGCTCGAGGGGGGGTAATGGCCAATAGAGGACTGGTGTTGTCTGACGGGATCCGACGACGCTTCTGCTCGATCGATTTCTTTCTGTGGATTTCCTCTCAGTCAATTCTCTCTCTGAGATCGCTCTCCACGTGCCGACAGGAATTACCATTTCACGCGTCTCTCTCTCTCGGAGATGTGTTCTTTATTATAAACAGAGATATTGGACTTGTACGAAAACATGAGGATCCCCGCCATGTCTTTTGATGCGCCACCAACTCTCTCTCCCTTCGTTCTTTTCCGAGAGATTCATGTACAGAGCCACCATTAACGCTTCAAAGAATCGGTAATGGAAGCAGGAAGCGGAATGATCTGTCTATCTGATTTCTCTCTCTCTCTCTATCGATTTATTTCTCTCTATGTGTCAGTCTTTCAAAGAATTCAGATGGAGGTAAGATGGTGAAGAAGGCGAAGGATGGAGTCTTCACTGCGCGACTGAGCCAGACGTCGGTGCATTGTCTCCCCCGTGGAGAGAGGCATTCAATGCGTCAGGGAGTTCTTTAAATGAATCTTTACGCACGTTTTTCCCGAACCATAATCATTTCAAGGAAAAATCCGAGGTTATCGCCGATGTATCTCTATCATTTCGTGCTTTGTTTATTGGAGACAGAAAAGGGGGCGAGAGGCAACGAGGAGAACGCCCAACATTAGAGCCTGATAAACAATCTTATCCGACGTTTCCGGCGTGGGAAATGTGTCTTATCCGCGGCGTTAGCTCCGCCGACTCCACTTCTGCTTGTCAGGTCCCAACAGGACAAACCTCAGAATTTAGAGATTGACGATCCTACGTATTTTATAAGAATTCACGAGTTATCTATCCAATCAAACATCGAAATATCTACTCCATCCATCTCTCGCCATTTGTCTATGTAAACCTCAGAAAGCAGAGAGAAATGAGTACATAAATAATATGTACTTAGAGGAATTTATGTGTAATCTATCCACCCGTGTACGTTCTGATGGACCTATCCACGCATTTCTCTCCAATCTAAGTAGATGGCGAAGAAGTACCTACTCTTCTCGGTCTGTCTACCTATCAATCTAGACTCTGCGCGGGGGGGGGGGGCAGAGCAAAGCAATCTTTCTCTAGGGGAGCGTTCGTTGTATGGGAGAGCGAACCCGGCGCCGTGCAAGGACAGCGATTAGCGCCAAATTCTCCTGGGGCGCTCTCTGGGCGACCCACTTCGTCAAATCGCGAGCAAGTTGAAAGGTGTATCAGAGAGGGGGCTGCGCGCGGCGAAACGGCGACACCTGCTGCGGGAAAGTCGCTGCGGGGCGTAGGAGTAGCTCTTCCGTCCCGAGGAGCCGCCTCGGCGAATGTTCTTGGACTCTACGGGAGAGAGGGTCCACTTTGTCCGCTTCCTGGGGAGGGCGGCGAGGAGCCTTTGGAAACGCCCGGCGCCACCTGGCGGCGCCTCCTCGGTATAGGCGCAGAGGCCGACTGATGAGCGCCGGCTGCCAGACACCAGGCGCAAAGATAACATTTTTATCTGATCTCTATGTGGGTCGCCATGAATGCAGCCGCAGGCGTTTAAGGCGACCCCATTCGCCCGAGACGGCGATATTTCACGTCTTCTCTGCAGAGCTCCCGGACAGCGACGGGGTTTCTTTGAAGCGTCGTGGCCGCAGCTCCGCCGCGAGCTCCTTGCAGAGAAGCAGAAGCCCTCTTCGTCTTCTTTTATTCTTCTTCTTCTTCTTCTTCTTCTTCGTCTTATTATATGATGAGCTCGCTCCTCAGTAGCCTCCATTTTTGGTGCAGTATGAGATATTTTCTGCCGACTAGCTGATTTGTAGCTGCCCGCCGGATTCGACGTAGATTCTGCGGTCCCCCTGAGTTAAGAATTATCCTCTATTTTCCATAAAAAGGAAAGGCGAGAGGACGGGTGTTAGATCGCCGACAGAGAATATCTTCTCCCCTCGCAATTCCGGCAGGTCAACGCAGAAAGACCCGCTCTCGGCTTTCGCACGATTCCCTCAAAAGGGTAGGCATCCCAAACATGAATCTCTTCTTCCGAATAACAGCTTTGCCGAGATGGGTTCAAAGAAAGACGGGATTTTTGAGACGGGTTCAAGTCGCTCTTTCGCCGACATTCCTTGGAAAGTGCAACGGAACCCGGAAGTCTTTCATGGATTTGATACTCGGACGTCTTTCATCCGTTTTAGAGTGGGGGGAAGTCAAAACGAGACGTGCGGAGAAGATGGGGTTCGGAGATTTGATTAGATGTACGCCGCTCTTATTCAAAAAAAGAAAAAGAATAGAAAAAAAAATTAGAAGGGTGGGGGGGTTGGGTAGGCAAAAACCATTCCCCGGTATAGTGGGGAGGCCGAGACAAAATTTGCCGACGAATCGGCCGGCAGACGACGGGAAAATGGGTGAAGCACCGTCGCTGGCTGCCGCTCACTCCACTCAGAGCACCGCCACAGCGCCGTCAGCGCCGAACATATCGCCGAAGTCGCCGATATCTTGAAAACAATCGTCGAGGCTCCACGGCGACGCCATTAACGACGTGGACAGAAGCTCCCCGCCATGACTCTCGTCCAAGAACAGCCCGCCATTGTCCTGCGCGGCGTCCTCGAAGCGGAAGCAGTCGTCGAAGAAGGACGAGCTCTCGAACTCGAGCAGCGCGCCGAGGTCTTCGGAAGAGGGGAAGACGACGGCGCCACCGTCGTCGTCGTCGGCTCGCTTGGGGACGTCGTCCTTGGCGGCGTAGCGGAGGACGGAGGTGGGGGAGGGGAGATGGCGGGACTCCTCGCTGGACTCGTACTCCGTTGACGGCGAAGCGGTCGAGACGAAGTTCGTCATCGCGTCGGGGCCGCGGAGCTGGAGAGCGGCGCTGTCGTAGACCTTGGCGGCCTCTTCGGCGGTGCTGTACGTGCCGAGCCATATCCGAACCCCGCGCGCCGGGTCTCGAATCTCCGCCGCGTACTTGCCCCACGGCCGCTGCCGCACGCCGCGGAACCGCCTCCCCGCCGGGGCCGCGGCGGCGGCGGGGCGGCGGCGGGCGGCGGCCTTGGCGGCGGAGCAGGCGCCGAGGGTGATCTCCGAGACGTAGCGCTTGACTCGGTGGGCGGCGGACTCGTCGTCGTCCGAGGAATCGGTGGCGTCGGGATCGGTGACCGAGATTCGGACCACGCGCGGGCCCTCCGACCGGGGCTTGCACGGCTTGCTCAGCTTACGCCGGTGCTCGGAGAACTTCACCGGGGGCGGCGCGAACCTTCCTCCCTCCATGCGCGCATCGACTGTCAACTTCACCCCAAGCGAGAGAGAGAGAGTTTGAGAGAATTGCTGGATAAAATAACAGGGAAAGATAATATGGGAAAACTCTACAGTCTTAGAGAAAAAAAAGAGACAATTATCCAGAGAACAGGAAAAGAACTGTACTGTGGTGACAAGGGTCTCACCGCCGACGAGAACCACCGTCCTTCTTCGGATACACTCTTCTCTATCTTTCAAACAGGGGGAGGGAGAAGCTGAAGAAGCTAGCGAGATTAGTGCTTGTCTAGAGAGAGAGAGAGAGAGAGAGTCGAGTAATGGTGGTGAGAAGCACCGCCCGTGGTATTATAGGGGTGGGGGTGTGGGGGTGGGAGCGGGGTTGCCTCTTCGTCGACTCGCCGGAGCAGACGAAACTGGAAAGCCAGCAAGACAGCGGCCTTATTTATTTATATATATTTATTTCCCTCCACCCTTTCACCCGGCCGGGTGAATTCTCTGTTCTACCCCTCCCCCCGCGACCTTTCACCGCCCGATATTTACCGGCCCCCAGCATGTCGCGGACTTCGAGGCCGGCCGCGTATTTATTAATGGGCTTTGGTGGGCCGCCGCTCATTACAGAAGCGTACGGTTGGGCCCGCCCCTCTGCCTAGCCGCCCATTGTAGGGCATCTCTCTCTCTTACTCGCCATCTCTCTCTCTACACATCCATGGATCATAAGACAGATAAGATCATAATCCATGAATCCACAGGCCGAGACCGAACTTCAGGTCTAGGTTTAGGTTTTTGGAAAAGCCGGACTGAGACCGGACCGTGTCCTTCCCTAAGCATCGCAAATGTTGGGAACAACCAATCAAATCAAAGGGGGCGAGTGGGGACGGGCCGAGCCGCTCAGCCCATGGCGTACTTCTGGGTCCAGCTCCGGGCCGTGTTGTCGTACTTGTTGCGGTCGATCTTGTACATGTGCGCAATCTCCGGCACCAGCGGGTCGTCCGGGTTCGGGTCCGTCAGCAGCGAGCAGATCGACAGCAGCACCTGAGACACGCCAAAGTTGACCCCGGTCAACCAGATTATTAGTCAACGAGGAGACGCGGAAAGTCAACCTTAGAGATGGTCAACGCCGGGCTCCACTGTTCCTTGAGGATGTCCAGGCAGATGCTGCCGTTGCTGTTGATGTTCGGATGGAAGACCTTCGTCCTGAACGCCACCTGCCAATTATCGCTTTCTTTGTCAAAATTAATCGTCTGACGTATAGTTTATGACGGAGATTATACGTGCCAGAGGGTGTGATTAGTGTACCTTTGGCGGCTTGAAGGGATAGTCGGGAGGAAAATGAATGGTGACTAAGAAAACACCTGCGGCGTAGGGACTGTCGGGCGGGCCCATGATCGTCGCTTGCCAGTGAAACATGTCCTCGGCCACCGGCCCTGCCATGAAAGAATAAACAAAATTTCATGAAAATTTTAAGCCTTTCTCTTTCCCAGTTAATTCCTGTTTGAAGTAGAACATCCTGCTAAAAGATGAAAAGTGGCGTACTCGCTATCAGCTATAACTTGAATCTAATCAGATTGAACGGATGTCCCAAAGTACTTTTGAAATTCGTGCAGCAAAAGAACAACAGAGATATACTAAAAAATTCCGGAACCTAAATTCGTACTGGGTATTGACACATCATCAAAATAACCTTGTAGACCCGCCATACCCTTGTAGACTAGACTGATCATAAAGCTGTCTCATGTACGTCTCTCGAATCCACCAGAAGGAAAATAGGAAGAAGTAGACTTTCATATGAAATATTTTGTGTGTGGGATTATCTGCTGATATATTACTGTTTTCTGGTCTGTCGGAATCATTGATCGTCTGATCCTGTCCGTTAAAGAGCCAAGTCCGGAACCATTGCTTATTTAAGATGATTAAAAGACTCCCATGCCTCTCAGTTTCACTTGAATGCATCTCTATTCAGGACTGCTGTGAGGTCTTGAACAATACCTGCATAGTCCTCCACAAATTAACAATGATAACTGGTTAATCGGAGGAAGTCTCTGAGCTCATGAATGTTCTCTGGCCACCAAGGCGAGCAATCATCACTCTTGATGATGATTTCCACTTGCCCAGATATTCAATGTGCCTTTGAAATAGAACATTGCTTTGAGTTGATCTAAGCTCTGAGCGAATAAACAAAAATGTTTCCATGAAGTGCTCAACATGCCCTTCATCAGTTTGACAGAAGATTGATAAATCATGGAAGAACACTAGGACAAACTATCGAAGGAATGTTCATGGGTGAGCACACATTGCAGTTTCGATTTTAACATAAATCTTGCATACGATTTTAACATAAATCTGGGTCGCAAATCCAGTATAGAGAAAACTTTCTAGCCATGAACTTTCTTGTATAGAGAAAAGTTCCATCATTGGGCCTCTGCAATTCAAGTCCAACCTTAAGCAAATATTGCCCATCTGATACGGGGTACAGGCTGCATTCTTGCTGGATGGTAAATCATATCACTCTGCACATAGGAGTACTGGGTTGATTGCTTCGGCGGCATGATGTACAAATGCTGTGACACTGGGTGGAATCTAATCTGACAAACTAGCATCTTGACAACTGAATTACCTGAGCCAATCAACCTTGACGATAGTCTGTTGCATCTGGTCAATGCGGCCCAAGCGGAGCCTCATAAACAGAGATACCAGAAATTCGGGATAGAGCAGAATCAGAGTGATGGCAAAAGGAAGTACAAAAGAAGATACATACCATTATTGGAATATGATTATTCCTTCCAAGGTAGATGGACCTCTTGTTTGAATCTCCTGGCATGGCTCTGATATGATCCCTAGCCATCCTAAGGGGCAGTTTCGTCTCTACCCTTCCTCTCTCCTCCCATGTTTTCCTTTAAATAGCACAGCCCTCCCTTTAGGAGGGCAGACTGGAAGTTGGTCTAAAGTGATTGCTTGTTTCCCTCCCCTCCTCTCTTCTTATATCCACACTCCGTCTCCCTCCACGATCCCCGTCCTCGTGATGGTCTCTACCGCACCACATCTACAGGCAACTCGTCCTCGGCCGGTCCCTACCCCTTCTGCTCGGCCTCCTCTCGGATCCTTCCCATTTCGCCTCTCTACCCCAGGAACTTCTACCTTGTGTCACCCTCTACTCTCCTCCGATACGAGCCTAGATCGAGGATCCTATCAGGCACTTAGGGAAGGGAAAGGATGTTAACATCATATCACTTCTTTCTTACCTATATGACCCACGGTGATGTGACAGAGTCATAAGCGAGTTCCAAATGTCTGGAAATTCATGATACAGCCAATTTATTTTTCAAATAGTTGCCACACGAATACCCAACCACAATCAAATATCTGGAATATTTGCAGTCTGCCGCCTGGCAATTTCTGTTTCATGGGCTGTAAGAGACCATCGCCAATCTCCCACCAAAGTGCAGGTTGGATTATGAGATAACTTCGGGATTCAGGCTTACAGTTCCTAAATGTCTCCACATAATTTCAAATCAAGAAGACTGAACCCGCCCCAGATGCCTTGTGGGTCTAACAGCAAGAGATTACCTGCTCTAATGCCCCATTTTCTGACATTACATTTTTACTTAAATTCTTGTTGGGGAGATGTAGATCATTTCTTGGCGCAGGCTCTCATTGGTCTGACTAGCCGGGCCCAGCTTCACAAGTTCAGCCAGGGTGACCAGGATCATCCACTGATATGTCACGGGAGCCATGACAGATTCAGAGTGTTTTATGTGCAAGAGGTGATACAGATCATTGAAGTTAAATCCTCGAGTATTTGATGAATTACCAAAATGAGATATAGTTTCACTTTAAAACTACCCTCCCGGTAAAAAAATCGATTCGACCTGTACCCTTTTAGAACAAGCAAAAAGTTGGTAGCTGCATTGGCTGCGCCAAGAGAAACTACGATGGCGATCACGAACAAGTCTATGCAATATGGAACGACAAAATAAAGCGTAAACTTGGCAAAGGAAAGACATATAATGCCCGGCGAATCACGTTTTCCTCGACCCCGAGTTCATTTGTGCCATGTTAAACGAATCAACACGAGAATTTAAGCGGTAGAGCAACACAAAGAAATTTCTACGGTCCGGATAAAAGATCCCCCGGTAGATAAAAGAACGACGAGCGAGAAGACATGATAACGATTCGCTATCGAAATAATCGAATACTCAGCTGAGGGCTCCATCCATAAGAAGAAGAATTGGATGAACCGATGAAATCATATGGATCACAGCACAGGAAAATCCAGATGCGCCATAAAGTGCCGTGACAACAACTCGAATCCTTCTTACGGATCGTCACACGACGAAGCAATTTCAACGGAGAAAAAAAAATCAAGAAAGAAGAACAACCAAAATTTACACCCAAGAGTTCATATCGAACAAGGATAAAGTCGAGATCCGGAGAAAATACCAGCGCTACAAGACGTGGGGGGATCCCTCTGGAGGTCCTTGAGCTCCTTGAGAATGCGCTTGGAAGCCATGGCGCGGGCCGACGTCGACGGGAACCCTAAACGAGCGGCCACGGCCAGGCGGAATCGGAGGGGAAAAGAGAGATTCGACAAGGCGAAGAAGCTACCAGCGTGGGCTTATAAAATTTCCTTTTTTCAGTAGAATGAGGCTGAGGCTCCCTCTCCCGTCCCATCACTCTGGGAGAGGGTGGACCCGCTCGTGGATGAACGGGGATGGGCTCATCCTGTCGTCAGGCGGGCCGGCGGAGGCCGTGGATGTGCTCGACGAGCTCGGCCATGGCGGGCCGCTTGTCCGGGGACCGCGCCACGCAGGCCATGGCGATCCGCAGCAGCTCAACCATCTCCCCCTCGCGGTCCGCGCACCGGACCAGCTCCCCGTCGAAGACCTCCGCGGTCCACTCCTCCCGGACCACGGACTGCACCCACCGCACCAGGTTCGCGCCCTCGGCCGAGCCGGGGTTCTTCCCGGTCAGCAGCTCCAGCAGGAGCACCCCGAAGCTGTACACGTCGGAGGCCTGCGTGGCGCGCCGCGGCTCGGCCAGCTCCGGCGCGCTGTAGCCCCTGCCGCGCGGCGCGCTCCCCAGGCAGGCCAGCCCCGCGTCCGCCACCCGCGCGCCGGCGCCGTCGAGCAGCACGTTGGTGGACTTGACGTTGCCGTGCACCATCTTCCCCCCGTTGTGCTCGTGCACGTGCGCCAGCCCCTTGGCCGCCGCCGCCGCCACCCTCACCCTCGTCTCCCAGTCCGCCGCGCTCCCCTTCTCCCCTGCCAAACCCCCCCCCCCACCGCCTCCGAAACTCAGACGGATGACGGACCACGGGTGAATGATGACGAACAATGGATGACGGATGGCCGCCCGCGAGGAGAATGATGGCGGATGACGAAAGATCCATCAGGGGAGAGTGATGATGGGTGACGGATGAACGAGTAATGGATAAAAGGTGACGGATGAGGAGTACAGAATAAAGGAAAAATGAGACGGATGATTGAAGACGGATAAAGGCTAAAGGATAAAGGTGATGGATGATTGACAACGGATTGAGGATAAATGTGACGGATGCGGATGACGAATAAACGATAAAGGTGATGTCGCATGACGAATAAGGATAAATGTGAGAGATGATTTATGCCGGATGACGAAGAGGGATAAAGTTGACTGATGATGGATGCCGAATGACGAAAAGGGATAATGTTGACTGATGATTGATGCCGGATGACTAATAAAGATAAATGTGACTGATGATTAATGATGGATGATGAATAAGGATAAAGGTAACAGATGATTGATGACGGATAAGGATTAAGGTGACTACTGGATGGGACAAAAAAAATGTCCCATCCAAGGATACAGATGAATTTCGGGACAAAAATTCCTCCCAGGGACCACTGGATGGGACAGTTCTCCTACCGTGGAACGAAAAACGTGGACAAATAATCACTGGATTCACATCGGACGGTTGAGAACTCACCATGTGGCCTCGCTATGACAATTTGCATCAAGGTCCATATATTTTTTTTTGAGCTTGCAAAATGATGCTGCTCAGAATTAATTGTTCATATGTCTATTTGCATTCTCTCTCCTTCATATTTCCCTTAAAAAACTTAGAAAAATCTATATTAATATTTTAAAATATAAAATGGGTTTTTTTTCGTCTAGGACGAATTTGTCCCGGGAGGACTGGACAGGACTAAAAACCGTCCCGGTGTGATTGGACGAGATGGTTTTTTATCGTTGGACGAAAAACCATCCTGCCCTTCATCCCTGAACTTACTCTGGACGTCGGACGGGACGAAATTTGTCCCGTCCTGTCCATCGTCCACGTCCGGGATGATCTGAAACTATAAAGATGAATGATGATTGCTGACAGATAACGAATAAGGATAAAGGTGACTGATGATTGATGACGGATGACGAATTAAAGATAAAGATGACGAAAAATGAGTAAAGGATATGATGACGAATATAAGATTAAGATGACGGATGACGAATATAGGATTAAGATGATGGATGAAGATAAAGGATTAAGATAACAGACAATGAATAAAGGATATGATGATGGATGACGAATATAGGATTAAGATGACGGATGAAAATAAAGAGATGAAGGATGAGGAATAAAGGACAAAGGTGACTGATGATGGATGACTAATAAAGGACAAAGGTGACTGATAATGGATGACGAATAAAGGACCAGTGTGACTTATGTTAGATGACGGATAACGAATAAAGGATAAATGTGACAGATGAGGGATGACAGACAGACAAATAAATAATAAAGGTGACCGATGCTGGATGACTAATGACTAATTAATGATAAAAGTGACTTATGATGGATGACAGATGACGAATAAAGCACAAAGGATAAAGGCGATCGATGATAGATTACGGATGAGGAATTAAGGATAACGGATAAAGTTGACGGACGGTGGATGACGGACGAAAACGAAACCTCCACTGTTTTGCGTACCGTGGAGAAGCGAGAAGAGGCTGCCCCCGGGCGAGTAGTCGTAGATGACGAGTTTCTCGTCCTTGGAGAAGAAGTAGGCCCGCGGGGGCGCGACGTTCTCGTGCCGGATGCGGCCCAGAAGGTCCATCTGCTGCTCAAACTCCTTCTTCCCAGCGGTGATCTGCTTGAGCCGCTTCACTACCACCGTGGTGGAGTCCTCCAGGCTGGCCTTGTACGCGCTGCCCAAGCTCCCCTTCCCCAGCACCTCCGCCGAGGCCCGCAGAAGGTCCTCCAAGTCGAAGCCCACCGACCCCCCCTCGAAGAACGCCAGCCGGTTACTCTTCTCCTCCTCCATCGCCACCGCCTTCTCCGGCGACCCCGTCTTCGCCGGCTCCTTCCTCCTACAGAAGAACACCCCCAGCAGGACCAACACCGCGAGAACCCCCAAGATCAAGCCTATGACCGCCGCCTGACTCAGGTAGAGCCCCCCCCGCTTCTCAGAGCTCGCCTCGGACGGCGCCGATGACGGTCCCTCGGACGACGTTAGCGAATTGCCGAGGAAGGACGACGCGGGGAACCGCCGGAGGGACGGCGGGACCGTCCCCTGAAGCGCGTTGTTGGAGAGGTCGAGGACTATGAGGCTGGGCAGGCGCAAGTCGGGGATTTGGCCCGCGAGGGAGTTGTTGGACAGCTTGAGGATCTCCAGCCCGGCGCAGTCGGAGATGGACGGCGGGATGGTGCCGTTGAAGGCATTGAAGGAGAGGTTGACGGCGGTGAGGTTGCGCCATTGGGAGAAGTTGCGGGGAAGCGGGCCGGAGAGGGCGTTCTGGTGGAGGTGAAGTTCGGTGAGGGAGGAGAGGAGGGAGAAGTCGGGGGGGAACGGGCCGGAGATGCTGTTGGAACGGAGGCTGAGCGTCTTCAGGGCCGATAGTCTGCTCAGAGTGTTGGGGGGGATCGGCCCGGTTAGGCCCACGGCGGGCAGGCGGAGGGCGACGACGCGGCTCTCGTCTTCGTCGCAGGTGACGCCGATCCAGTTGTTGCAGGCGGGGGTGGAGGGGTCCCAGTTCAGAGCTCGGCTATGGCGAATCCCTCGGATGAAGTCGAGGAGGGCGAGCCTGTCCTGCCGCGGCTCCGCCGCCGCCGGAGGCACGGCGGCGCCGCCGAGGAGGACGGCGAGCAGGAAGGCTATGGCGACCTCCATCTCTCCGTTCTCTCGCTTCACACTGAACAAGTAGCGCGGACTTTAGTTGCTCCGGAGGTTCGGTGACGGAACGGAACGGGACAAACGGGGAGAAGAAAACCGATCAGAGGATTCCTCGGGATCTGCGATCATCGTTTGCCCCGAAAATCAAATGCGATTGATTGGCGGGACGATGAACCATAGAATCGATCTTTGTGAAACGAGTGTGCGTTCGTTCCGGCTAAAAAATGAAGATAATGCAGGATTCATGGAAGCATACCTGGCGAGCTTCTGCGCTGAAACAGCCACCACCGCGATTTCTCACCTGCGAGAAGAATCCAGATCTGAGGAAGATGCGGAAAAGACGACGGAAGAGGATAACGGATTGAGCACAGTCCAAGCAAGTCGGCGTCGTAGCTATATGCCAGGCGAGAGAAGATACCAATTGGAAGAACCCTAGCGGACGACTGATTACCGCTCGAACTAGAGAAATTTCTCACCGCTGCCGTGAAAAAACAACAGTGAGACTGCGATCTCGTCCTCTTCTTCCCCGGCAGCGACGCGCAGCGAAAACGACGATCTCGCCACTGTTGCTCGGCCAATCCTCGCACCCATTTCCCCAATTTATACGGCAAACTCTTCGTCCTTGACCGTCGGATGGGCCATCGACGGCTCTCCTTGCTCGATTCGTCTGTCGGCTGCCTGGTTGTTCATCTACTGAGCTACAACGGTGAGCGCGTTCCTCGTCAGCGAATTTGTCAGTGTCGTCCAATGGTGAGAGGTAATGAGGTCGGTATCAGTGGGACACGTGGCATACGCTCGTTGGTGGAGAGTTCTGTCAGAGGAGGAGTCATCTCTTATCACCAATCTTTTTATCATCAGTGTGAGTAAAGTGGATAAAAAATAATTAATTAAGGATGTTACTTTGTTAGTTTGCAGGAAAAAAATGATTTTTAGTATTGGGTAAAACTTTATTGCTCACCTGATGGCTTAATATTTTACGATTCTGATTTTCCACCTTATTTATCTTTTATTTAGTATCAGGTGGGACCACTTTAAATGAAGTGATGATAAAAAGGGGAAATGATCCAGTATCTACCTTACTCCCACTTATTACAAATCTGGAGTCAGAATAGAAACCCATGGGAGATGCTCCAATATTTAACTAGATTTCCCCTGTATCAAGCTACGAGACATATGAGTGGAAAACAAATTCTCAAGGATGTAGTGAGAAGTCAAATGATATCAGTATCTTCTTCACCAGTTTCTGCACATTGGATGCCTTTCTCTAACCTTCTAGGCAGACTTGTAAAAACTAAAAATCATTTCAAAATTTCCAGAACTAATATGAAGCAAATCTGGACTTTTTCCTCTCTAAATAAATGAACCGGTGACACATATGATGGCATGGAAGGCATTCCTTCCATTACAGGCAAATAGTTTAGAGGCCAAGAGTGCCTTCATTCAAATCAAGGCGTCCAAGATTTTTAGGGCCTTCTTCATAGTATCTTTTGACCTAATTTGTAATACACTATTCTTCAGTAGGAGCAGTGTAAGGCCAAATAGGATAAAAATAAGTTGGTGGCCATCTACTATTTGATGGCAATACATGCTCAATTATATATTAGTCCACGAGTGAAAAAATAGAGACAATGTGTGTCATTAAAAAAACAGTGTATGTGATTAAAAATCTTGCTAATATTTTTTAGTTAGTTTATTCATATTTATATTTGGTTGTTTACTATTAAAAATTATGTATAACCTATGCCATAATAATTATTTATGTAGAGATTTTATTGTAACAGAAATGATAAGGGTTGGAGATGAAATCCTGTAGCTGGTACTGGTATCGGATTATGGTATCGGGACGGATGCTGTACTGGATAACGAAATTCAAATTTTTGGTATCCATTTTTTCTGGTATCCAGATATCGGATATCGATATCGGCTATCGGTTGCTACAGTAACGATATATGATATTGGTATCCGTCTCAATGTCATCATCCACCTCCGTCTCGTGGGGAGGATGATGATATCAGATATCGGACGTTGATATCGGATTTCGATATCCAAATTAAAAATATAATTTTATTGCCATAGTGCGACAGTATGTAGAGGATATACGTGGGCCAGCTGTTTAACATTAGGCTTTTTGATTTAGAAATTAACCCGTTTAATATATACCTCTCAATCTTTTTATTTCCTTCCATATGGGATAACAGGATTTGGAGTGTAAATTCCGAATCCTATTGTCCCATATGGAAGAAAACAGAAACCTTGAGTGGTATTTATTGAACGAGGTAGTAACATATCAAATTTATATATTTATTATGTCCTAAATAAGGTAACAATGTAGATTTTATTTATAAAGTATTATTAAATTATTTAATATGTTTCCTACCTTTTTGTTTTTATTAAATGAGGTATTAAATTGTTTTTATTAAATAAGGTATGTGATTTTATTAAATGAGGTAGTAACATATCAAATTTATCAAATTAATAATATAGTAATTATTAAATTATTAAATAAGGTATTATTAAATTATTTAACACGTTCTATATATACCTTTCAACCTTTTTGTTTTCTTCCATATGGGACAATAGGATTCGGAGTTCAATAAACTCTGCATCCTGATATCCCATATGGAAGAAAACAAAAAGGTTGAAAGGTATGTATTAAAAAACTTAGAATATAGATAAAAAACATGTCTCCTAAACGTAGATCATCTAAAATGTTGATCGATATCAATTTTTCCCGAGTATACCAAATGTCAATATCCGAATACTGGTTCCGATATCCAGATATTGAAATCCAAATCTGGTATCTGATATCCCAATCGTCCTCACCCGTCCGATATCCGTCTTCATATCCATCAACTTTTAAAGGACGGATATCGTCCAATCGTCCAATATCCGATATCAGACACCGTTCCATTTTTTCTCGGATATCGGATATCGGTTGTCCGATACCGAATATCGGACGGATATCGGTTGGACAAACACTACTCTCTATAGGTGATGTCTATAAACATGACATTGTATCCTATATCCATTATATATATTTATCCTGAATGATTTATTATAGCATCAGAGATAGATAAACATTGTTTTATGCAAATACAGTAAATTAACCTTTTCATTTGTCAAGGTCAGAGGACCGAGAGTTTAATTATAAATCAATCTTCAAATATAACAAGTGCTACTTTGGGAATAACCTCAATTATTTTGTTTCAGGGTTGATCATATTCTTAGACACACATCACGTAAGAAGCAGTAAAAAAGTTATTACATTTCGCTCATATATCTGGGGTGGCCATTTTTTTACATGAAATCACTTAAAGTTATTTCTTATCCTATACAGTTTATAGATGCATTTGAGTTGTGAAACAAAGTTTGAAGCGCTTAAATCATACATAGCGGACAAATAAATGTCATACAATGCTGCATATGATTATTGAATAATATTTTTTATATTTTAAATTATATTAGGAGATGATTTTCGTCTTCTCAACATTATGAATACCGTCTAATAAGAGTGGATTACATTCTCATCAATTTACAGAAAAAGATTACACAAATAAATGAATCATTCAGGGGTACTTCAACTCTGAATTTGAGCGCGGTCTCTAGATTTTGATGGCCTAAAGCAAATATTTGTGGAGGTTCTTATTCTACCAGTATCATATGTGTCCTCATATGATATGTAATATTTCGCAGCATTAAAATCCCTCATCATTCTCAAGTTAATTTCCAAGTAGAAGAATGCAATGAAGATATTATGAAAATATTTATAAAAGTATGCACCCTGGTTATAAGGACTTCCCAAGACACTTAAACAATGATTTAAAGGTTTAATGGTTTAAAATGCATCTTAGAGATTTAACCGCCTATTTCAATATTTTGCAAAGGTTTCCGCCTTCTAAAAATTGATGAGATAGAATACTGGGATACTTGAGATTGATCTAATAGGAAAGTGAAATGTGTATTATAAATTTACACTAATTATAATTATTTACCATATTACTTTGAACTAATCCTATGTAATTATGTGTATAAATGAAAAGCATATTATTTTTACAAATATCATGACTAACACTTTATTTTTTGTATCGAGCATATCCTAAATTAAAGCCATATCTAATCCCATGCCAATATGTTGAGGCCCGAAGCCAAAAATGCTTGGTCATTTGCAACTACAGATTATATAAAAAAAAACAAAAAAATATTATAGTCATAATTTTGTTCCTTTATCCCCAAAATATTTAACAAATGGTGAAAGTGTTACTTCCACTTTGTCAGGCCCTATACCTTGTACGATTTTATTGATCATTTGACAGAAAATTAAAGTTATGCATTACAATGACTATAGATCTAAGAAATAATTAACTCAATCAATTGAAATTTTATTCAAAATAAAATATTATCTATTGGTGTGTCTTATTTAGTAATTGTTCTAAAACTGTATTAATAAAATTCCAAAGATTTATCGAATATGTTACTCAAAGACTATTATTAGAATAACTCAAAAAAATTAACCAAAAATCTTCAATAAAATGTGTATCAAACATTTTCAAAATAATTATTGTTGTGGTTTGGAATACTTCCTCTTAATAATTATCATATAGTTCTTATAAATATAGCAAAAAATTCAATTAAACTAATATATATTTATTCATATAAAACCCACTAAATGCCCAAATGGTGTTTTCTCTTCATGAGTCTTAATCAGACCATCACTCCTTCAATCCTAATCTCTCACAATGCGGGAAGTTACCCAAATGAGATTTTGAATGATAAATCACTCTATTGATCGTAACTAGGAAAAAAATCTAAGAATATGAAAAATCTGAAAATACCAGATAATAGGCAAAAACCATGTTATCATTTTAAAAAATAATCACCCTAAAATAAATTAAAATGTCATATTTCCTAATTATAAAATTATTTTCTTTATGAATCCAAAGTGAGCAAATTACGTAAAAATACATGAAGGGGAAAAAATATCACATTAATTAAATTTTTGAATAAAAATTGTTAAGACCAAACAACATATATTTATGACCATTCTAATAAAAATATGTGTTAACACATGAAATTTCTATAAAAAGTAGCATGTTAGTTGTGATTATCACTAACCATTGTCTCCATTGTTGACATTAAATAAATGCAATGTCTTTTGAAATAGAAGCTGGGATGAAATTTGTATTTTGAGTATTTTGATTTATACAACAATATTTTGAATTTTTCCAATGAGCACACAATGAGTAAGAGTCAAATGTGAGGTAAATTATTGATAAAATGACTTTAACTTTACTTTCTTATTTTAGAATATTTAGTATTTCAATAAGTAATATAATTTTGTTATTTTTTAAGTAGGAATGCTTACTTGGGGTTGTTTGATGAATCCATTTTTATACATGCAAACATACAAATATTAATGCAATTTTGCATCACTGATTGATGTTATCTTCATTTTCAAGTGAATTTACAATCCATGCATGAAGTGGGCCATTATATCAAAACTACACATTTTTAGGATTATTACATATTTAAAAAATTTAACTATTTTTATGAAAAATGTGTTATAACATTATTACATTTAGTGGGTTTAATTATTCTATATATTGGTTATCCTAAAAGTTTTAGGGATGAATGAAAATAAATAAAAAGAAAGAAAAAAAATGGATTAGGCAGGCGCCAGTAGCCTAGATAGGCGCATACATGCACACACATGTTGAGGCCCAATTCAAGGTGAACCATTAGCAAGGCCACCGCAGAAGGTCCACATAAGATAACCTAAGTCAGGAGGACAAAGCCCACTCACACGCACTGGAAGATAGTGTTCTTAATTCAAATAACATTATTTGAATGCATTTATAGAGCATAATTTATTTCTGATTTTTCCAATATGGGATTGCCAAATTAATGTGTCAGGTCGACAATAGAGGAGAAGGAACGCGGGCCAACATGCAGCGATCGGGTTTTGAGCTGGCCCACGTCATAGTGGGCCAAACCATAAGTTATGGTTAAAGCTTTACTGCCTGATTTTCAAAATGAAGATCCCACAGTTGATGCATATCTTATATTTTCCTTTTAGTTTCTTTGTTTACATTTTTTCATTTACCAATGAATGTGGACGAGGACAATAGGGACACACAAATAGTTAATAAAATCACAGAATGCTAATAGGGGGAATGACTAGGCACTATGGGGCTTCTCACATGGCTTAAGGTGCACAAGAAGTAATAAAGATCTACAACTGGAAATTAATTACAATCATTGAACCTTGTGTTAAGATTGAACTATAGGGGCATATTCATCCATCTCTGCCCCTGGCTATCAACTCTGTCTATCAAACAATAATTTCTAACTGCAGAGGACCTCTAGAGACAATCCAATGGCCTATGGAGGATCCCCATACCTGGGCCATCCCATTTATTACCATCAAAGGTCTGTCATGGGTTCTTAAAAAGGTCTCATTTACCCCCATGTTCTTATCTTCTAACAAAGTTCCATTGTAGTGGTGGGAGATCCTTTTGGTAACAAGATGAGCATGGGGCGAAGCATGAACTTCTCTCACTGCGTTGCCCAACACATCAATAGAGAGAGCCTTAGGAAATCAAGATCTGTGCATGCATGGAGGAAGACAAGCACAAACACATACCAAAGTTAGAAGCAGTGATCAGATCTCCTACCCATGCTTGTTTGAGTCATTGTAGATCTCATATCTGATGGATATTATGTATTATCCAAGCCCATCACACCACCATGTTTATTTAAGTTCATTAAATAAAATATTTATATTCATTATTATTCCAGTGTGATGTTTATAGTGAAGTCCATGAATATGTGCAATGACATAGTGAATTATGATGAGATCATAATACAATGATCATTAGTCTTTAAACATGCATTCTAAATATTCATATTCGATTCATAGTCGAGACGGACATTGAATTATCTAGATAGAATATACTAGTTGATCCTACTTATATGATAAGTATAGCTGATCCTATGGCTATTAGTTTGGCTGTACTAAGGACAAATAGTGGGTGCTCTTTGGAGAAAGAGTTCACTGAATTGATCCGCACGAATCCCTGAATGGTGTTATACCTAAAATTGATCAGGTTGATTCATGTTATGGTTGCATAAGTGATCCATTTACCTAAGACACCAAGGACATCTCGTGGATGGATGACTACATTTTGACTACGACTTATGAGCCTCTAATCATAGGATTCAAACAAGTTATAGTTTGGATGTAGTAAGAAGTTAATGGAGGGATTGAGTGGTCCAGATGGGATCATCCGCCATTAGTATAAGAGGAGATTGACTCAAGGAGGACGATGTAGAAAAATCCCTGACCAGGGTAGTGAGGATTTTGGAGCAGTTCTCTAATGATTCCGTTATGCATCAGTACTAATTGAATGATGGATTAGGGTTTGACAATAGACCATACCCTAAGTTGTTTAAGAGTCTCACGCGGATGATGGATTATACATATATGGTAACCGATGACTGTAAAGGTTTAAAAACTACTTGGTATCTTCTAGAGCACGAGGTGTAGCTTGGCACCTCACGGGCTGGAAACTTAACCTATCAATTGGGTGAAATCAATCTTTAATTAATTAATATATATTAATATAATGATGGAAGACCAACCAGCTGATCGTGCTCAGACTCGTCACCAGCCCTTACGCAGAGCCAGAGCCGACGTGAAGAACCAACACTTCCACTACAAGCTTGAAGCAACAGTCGCGTCGTCTTGGAGAGTGCCGAGATGTCTTCGTGTTCTTTTTCCTTTTCATCGTTTTTTGAATTGTTGGCGGCCCCTCCTGCGTGAGTACAGGCCTCCCCTGTTGTTCGTGTTTATTTTAATAGTGTTTAATAGTCATCTTTAGGGGGAGGAAATCCATAATGGGCTTCTTCTCCCCCTAAAGAATTCCTTTTAAGGGGAGGCCCAAAAGGCCTTCTCCTTAAAGGGGGCCCAATTCGGCTTCCATAATTGCCACCCCCCCCCACACCTTTTAAGAAGAGGGAGAAGTGGAAGTTAAAAAAAATAATCATTGTGTGAACTCCAGATCTGATTTTGAGTTGTAGCAGTTATTTTCTTTATCGTGCTTGTTTCTGAAGGAAGAAGATACATTGAAAAGAGGAAGAAAATACATCGTAGCAAGTGAATCCGATCTTGTTCTCATTGCATCAGCATCATTCCCTTACGATTGCTGCAAATGAATCATCCTGGAGATTCAAGTGACTGCTGAATCGACACCCTACAATGGTCCTGCTCCCCTGGTCAGTGATTGTTCTTTCAGATGATTCCCCCATTCAGCTAGTAACGAGAATCAATTCTCTGTTAGCCAAAGATATTATTTGGCCGAATTTCGACCGTTGTGGATTGCCCATAACACCTTGGGTCTCAGTTAATTTCTCAATCGATCTTGTTGTCAGGATGATTTTCTCGCCTGATTGTGATCCCCCTTTGATCCTATCGGTCAGATCCGCCGCAGATTCCATCCATGCGCAGAGGCATCTCAAGTCGTGCGTACACTGTCAATTTGCTACCGCAAACGATCCTCACTTGATTTTCTTTCTGGTGATTCTATTCTTTATGACGACCTTCGATCATTGACAACAACGAAATTGTCTCCACAGTGAAGGATTGGAAATTCTAGGTCTCTAATTTACTTGGTTATTTTTGAGCCTGTCTGTGGAGTTGATTCTTCATCTAGGAGACATCTGGGTTGTCCTGATCAGAACAAAAGAGGACAGACGACACCCATACCCTCATCCCTGTTCTCATCAACGAATGAAATAATCTTTGTCGCAGGATTTCAACCCCAATTGTCATGATTGACCGTTGACGACACCCTCTCAGTACGGAAGCTCCAAGCTCTCAACATCTCATCGACTGGCTGAGACAACTTCCATTGAGAGCAATTTCACTAAGATTAAATCAATTGTTATCAGCGTTTGGAGACTACTCAGCACAATCAGACATGATTTTGTCAATTCTACTCCCTACTAGGAAGGCGTGCGAGACGCTTCATCACCCATTTGAGCCATCCAGGTTCATCTCCCCTCCCCTTTAATCTACAATGTTATTTTATCTCTTTCAGTACCGATCTCTAGATTGCTTATGGCCTTAGAGTGAATTTAAATGTGAATTTTAGGAATATCCACCATACTTGTGTTAGCAATCTTATTGACTTTGTCAGATCTTATCGATTACGTTGGTGGTGAGGACGCTCTTGGACAAGGTCGTTCCCCACTCGTCAAAATTTTGATCTGCTCACACAGATCATTGGGAGCATGATCGTGATAAAACCCGTCATGTGTCGTATAGCTGGTTTAAGTCTCTAGGTCATTTGACGATCCTCGTACTTCTCGTTAATATTTTCTCAAATCATATACAATAATTCATGTCATATCATTACATTTAGAATCTACCTTTCGAATGTAAAACGAAGTGTCAATTCCGACCATCGTGTTACATCATATAGTTAATTAATAAGGTTGATGAATAATTGTTATTGGGCCACTAAAGTTGTTAATTAGAATGATATATGGGCCTAGAGGGTCACAAGCATAAGATCGTAAGGGCATTGGTGAATATATTTTACTTTATGGGGTTTTTGAGAAAAAAACTTAAAGTAAAATATAAATATGGAAGGGGCACTCATTTCAAGCACCTAGGTTAGCCAGAATTGAGAGCCCCCCTTTCTCCACTCTGGTATCTTCTCTACTCAACCGAGGAGAGTGTCATTATGGTGAGAAGATCTTCAAGATTTTCAAGGAGAGTTGAAGAAGAAGAGGTGGAGATCCAAGTGCAACATGATCTCATGGATACGTTTAGAGTTTGGGCATGTGAACGGCTTCAAAATGATTTCAAAGTGAGAGGTCAAAGGTGGAACAAGTTCCCCATAAGGTACATGTGATGTATTGATTTTATATATCGATTGACAATTGATTCACGCTTCCGCATCATGGAATCCATATTTTGCATGGTTGAACCAAGGGACAGAACCCAACACACTTGCCCCACCTCTAGAAATATACAAGGGTTTAAAAAACTATTGGATTTCTTCTTCTTCAACTTTTCTGAGGGCCTTGTCGATCTCCTCACCATCAAGATGCACTTGTGGAATGAGTAGAGAGAGAGAGAGGCACATTTATAGTTATTAGATGTTTTCACAAAAAAACCTTACTAATAAAGTATATGTTCTAATGCCCTTTAATATTATTGGTGCTAACCTCTAAGACCATATATTAATCTAGTTAATAACATTCAAGGCCCTATAACACTTATTAAATAAATATATCAACATATTAATTAAGTATTGTGTGAGACTCCCAAATGACTTTAAGTATGGTTAGTCATCAAACCCCAATCTGTCACTTAGTCAGTAATGATACATAATGCAGATCATTGGATAAAATCTTCTCTAATATCCCTACTACCTTGGCCAAGAATTTGATGCATCTTCCTCCTCAAGAAGACCTCATCCCATGCTGAGGACAAACGATGTTGACTTGACTGCCAAATAACCTTCGTGTATCTTATAAGTTAAGTCATGTTTGCAACCCATGGTTACAGATTCATAGATATTAGTTAAAACATGATCATCAATTACACAAGATGTCCTTGGTGTCTTAGGTCAATGGACCACTTACACTAATGTGTTTTGAATCAACCTCATTGACACTTAGGTATAATATGATGGCGCGACACCATCCGAGACCGAAGGATCACCACTCAAGGAGTCGGCATCATCATCGACGCCACTGCCGATTTGCGTCCAGCCCGCACGGCACGCCAAAGTGACGGCGCGCGTGCCTGGATTCAAATATCCGGGGTGACGACGCGCCATCTTCGATCACGATTACCGTTTTGTTTTTCTACATTTACATTTCCTTTCGTATTCCCTTTTCTTCGTAATAGCGTTTTAGCAAGGGGAAGTTCCCATATGAGGATACCCTCCCCTCCCGTTATCGAGTCCAACCTTCTCCCCGCCCCCTCTCTTATTTTCGTCTTGTAGCTTAAAGGGGGCCCATCCACCTCTCTCCTATAAAGGGAATGGGCGGGCGCCCTCCAAAACTCACTCTTGAATTTTTGTTGAAAAATTTATAACGTTCAGAAGTTGAAGAGTCCCTCGTTGAGAAAGGAAGAGGAAGGAGGAAGAAGGAGGAAAAAGAGAAGGAGCTGCCGCAGCCACCGCTCACCGTCACAAGCGCTGCTTCCGCCGCTGCACCTCGTCGCGAGCCTGCCATCGTCGCGAGCACCGCCGCCGCTGCCTGCTGTCTCAAGCACCGCCGCCGCACGCCGGTGCCCGATACCGCCACCGTCCATGTCCGCGGCACCCGCACCGGTCGTCCGCCCATGGGCCGCCGCCCCCGCACTCTCGTCGCCGCACAGCGCGCCCCACCGTGTGTCTGCGCGCGCCGCCGCGCCACCGTTCCCCCGATGCCGCCCCCGCGCTGCTCTGCTCCGCGTCGTCGCATCCCGTGCCACCGCATCCCGTGCCACCGCATCCCGCGTTACCATGCTCAAGACCCTGAGCCCGTGCTACCGCCCTCACACAGCCGCGACTAACCCAACCGTGTTCATCCTCTCCTCACCGACGCCAGCCCAAGCCGACGTGCTGCTGCCGCCCTCTGATCCTGCCCTTAGTGGTGCTACCGAAATAGCTGTCGCCTGATGCGACAAGAGGTACCCCCAACCTGCTCCTTTTTCAGTACACTTTTCACTTTTGAATTGCCTCCACCGCGCTCGGGTTAGACGTAGGTGAGAGGGACAGATTGAGAAAACGACGAAGAATTACTCGAGAGTCTTACCTGTTTGGTACGAATCAGGTTCGCCTGTCGCGTGTGAGCATCTTAGCGGGACATTCCCGTTCTGCTGCATAGTCGTCCTCGACCCCTCAGACGAGGTTCGAGAAGCCTGGACTATCCTTCCCTAGGCGACCCCATTGAATCCCGGGAACGACACGCCCCGCAGGTCGGCACTTGCGCGTACCACATCTAGGACTGTCGCATTCCGTCACATTTCATACCCCAGGCCGCCCAAGGCAGTCCGCCCTAGGCCGCCCAAGGCTGCCGCCCAGTCCGCCCAGGGCCGCAGCCCAAGGGCGCCCACGCCCGCCACCCCAGACCGCCCAGGACTGGTGCCCGCGCCCGCTTGCTCCGTCCGTGCTTGTTTGTCCGTCTCACTCTCCGCCAGGGCCGTACAACGCCCGGAACGCCCAGACTTCTCGTCCAGTGGGCTATTCAACGCCCGAATTCGTCCAGTCTCATCACAATCAGAATTCCCCGCAGCCTCTTCATGCACTACGGTGCCGAGGTACGCCTGAACTCTTTGGTATCGAAGTGTTCTCCGTCTAGTATTCCATGAGAAGTCTCAACCGCCGTCAGATTTGATTTGGCTTGGATTTTCCTATAATTCTCTTCGAGAGTTCTTTCGTGACGTGAATTCGGGTATTGATTTTGGTGCCTTGGCATCATTGCGGTGGGTGAAGACAATACTCCCGCCCTCGACGAGGATCAGAGCTGCACCACCAGTATTTCATCGGTTTTAAACTCCGAATTCGACCGTGTGGATTTCTGTGGTCTGTTTTATCCCTCCTTACAAACCCGTCTAGCACCCTTTCCCACCGTTGTCGTATCCATCCCCTCAGTCGCCCTTCTCACTAGCTGTCTTGCATCATAAAGAGATATTAATATGAAACATTAGATAAAGAGGTGAGAAAAATGTGAGACGAGGAGGTGATAAAGTTAATATGATTATTATAAATTATAGTAGATAGGAGACAATGATACGAGATAGATTATAATAATGTGTGAGACAAGTAATGTCAAAAGTGGAATGACAACAAGACATAAGAATTTATGCAAGTGGAATGGCGGCAAGAAGATAAAGATATGATAATGTGAAAAACACAAGGAGGTATAACCAAGGAAGGCCCTTAAAAAAATTCACCCATGTTAGAATTATTTAGGGCCCTACCATTCTTCTCCCTTCATCCATTTTCTTCTCTTTGCTCTCAATGCTATTAAAATGGCATAACGATGATGCAGGAGTGAGGACATGGCTCATCAAGATAAAGGAGGAGGTTCAACATGCTGAGAATTGGGTGGATATGTCAAGAGGTTGGACACACGAATAGTCCAACCTGTCTCACTTAAGGAACTAATAAATCATAGATTTGTTTCATGTACATGTGACTTGATTTTCATTTTTGTCTTACACTGTGTGGTACATATTAAGTTTCATCTCATTCAAGGCCTTAGAACCCAAAAAATATTATCATTTTCCTGATACCTATGATTTGTGTAAAGCAAGAGTTTTAGCCCCATATTAAAGAAATAATAAAGTTTGTCTAATGTATAATAAATGGACATAAATAATAGTGGAAAACTATACCTTTTGTTGTATTGAGCAATGAAGCATGTATTTATTTTTCTTCGACATGTACCGCTCGAAGAAACATGGAGAAGCACAAAAGATGAAGAACATCGATGAAGGTAAGGCAGCATGAGGAGCCCAATCATTGGTTGAGTTTCAAACCCTAGAAGACATAAAGAGATGTGTAAACACAATGATATTTTGGATAATGTTACAAAGTAGAGATCACATGCCATGACGAAACCCTAGAAGACACCAGAGATGTGTAAACACAATGATAGTTTGGATAATGTTACAAAGTAGAGATCACATGCCATAGGGAAACCCTAGAAGACACAAGAGATGTGTAAAAACATGGATAGTTTGAATAATGTTACAAAGTAGAGATCAGATGCCATGGGGAAACCCTAGAAGACACGAGAGATGTGTAAACACAATGATAGTTTGGATAATGTTACAAAGTAGGGCTAAAACAAACGTGACACAGAAATATCCCATACTCGATAAAGGAAAAACCTAGATATTTAGAGATATAGGATCTGATAGACCTAATGGACCCAATATAATCCTTAGGATTTGCCACACTACTTATAGGCCATCCCAAGCAAGCTCAAGTGGTGGCATTGGGTTATTCCTTACATTGAAGTGTGTTGGCATTGTCCGTGTAGCCAGTGTGTGATCTATTATTGTCCATGTGTCAGTACCCATATTCTTTTGTGTGCCCCCTTATAATTTCATCACCCTACTAATTTAATTAGTAATTGATAAATTATATAGAAAAAATAAAATGTAATTTTATGCTCTATTTAACCTAATCTTAGGTTGAGTTCCAAACATGTGAGTTGCCAAGCTACATTGCATGTTAAAGAACGTAGGAGTTCAATCAACTTTTTTTAGGACCTAGCTATCTGCATTTACCTTGTAGGTATAATCCCTCACCTGACAGACTCCTAGAATGCCTTTGGCATGATCAATTTTCAAGCCCTAGTCATTTGATAAAGCATCCTATTTTAGTTTGATACTTTAGATATTCATGGAAAACATCTTCCTAAATTCTAAAACCTCTAATTGGAAGACTAGATGATCCTATCTTCACTGCTTATGGACTCTAAAGATATTATCAAGACAAGCTTGTCCAACCATAAAATGTGATAACATGAAAACTACTATAGAAATATCAAGCATAATCATAAATATCTGCATCTAAATGTCTATATTCGCATGCTATCATACTTTAAACTGGTTATAAGTCCATTAAGCGTAAACCTATTTTTTTCTAGATTTTTTGGAATTTTTACAAATTTTTTCAACTTTAGATTCATGAAGAAATTAATTTTATAAGGCAAATAATACTTATTTAGAATTACTAAAGGTGTTTCCTTATATTTCTATCATTTTTTCCACATTTTCTCAATTTTTCCCACACCAGATTCGTAGATAGATTCCTTTCTTAATGTGGAAGGCAAGATGAGTTGGTGATAGCTGTAGGAGAGAGAAATAAAGAAATCGGATGGCCATGATTCACAAAATTTCAAACCTTGATATCTTATGATCCAACCATCAGATTGACCTGAAATTTCAGGGTAGTTGCATATTTTCATGCTCTTTCTATCAACCGGAGGATTTGTAAAACAATGTCAGGAAAGGGGGAGAAACCACTTTGAACTTGTCCCAACCCCAGTTGTCCTGGAAGGACACAACAAGCTTTTGAAGTTAATTTTTTTTTGCAGTTCTTGAGTTAATATGGTGAGTTTCTTCTTCCCCTATTGATCTTCTTCTTGTCTGTTTCCAAAACGCCGAGCGTGGGCAAAATATCCATGCTCAAGGAGGAGTTATTGAGGATGATCTTATATGAATCATATGATGAAGTACCACATGAGTGGATATATAGGAATCCAAATCTGCCGAATCACTCATGTTATGATCTTCTACATCCTAGGTCTCCCCGTTCCGTCATCTGGCTTATGTTATTCATGTAGCATTCAGACTGAGTGACTCTATGAAATTACGTCGATACTTCCACATATTATGGGTAACGTAGGAGACATCTCTATTTTTCCCCGGGGTCTCCTTATAATTATCACTGCTTAACTTTCAATTCACCTCTGACCATCAAATTAAATGTGAATAACCCGTCTTCCTCTCTTTGAAACAAGAGGCGCTTTCGGTTCTATCTGTGCTTCAAACAATTTTGTCTTCTCCATATTACCATATCCCTAGAGTCAATAATTTTCTATGAGGAACTATTGAACTCAATCACTTGCTGCCGTTACTCAATAGTTTTCTGTTGAGGTCTATCCCATAGAGGTACTCAATTTGGATCAGTGATCGATTTCTAGGTTTCGTCGTAAACCTAATTGGTTACCTCTAATTACGTAAATCAATAGTTCAAACCACACTCAAAGGTAGGGCATTTCCCATTGATAAAGGAACTTCTATACCAGAAACAATGGTATCTCCAATTATAGTCCCTCTGGGATGTAAAATATATATTTTCTCACCATCCCCATAGTGTATGAGACAAATGTGTGCATTTCGATTAGGGTCGTGTTCTATAGTTACGATTCTACCATATATGTCTTTTTCATTCCGTCGAAAATTGATTTTACGGTATAGACGCTTATGACCTCCCCCTCTATGTCCTGCGGTAATGATTCCTCTAGCATTACGACCTTTACCACAACGAAGCTGTCCATAGATCAAATTATTTCGTGGATTGGATTTCACTTTTCTGTCTACGGCTCCGTTGCGTGTGCTCAGGGTAGAAGTTTTGTATAAATGTATCGCCGTGTTATTAAGTATTTTGCTTCAAGTTCCTTTCTCTATAAGAGGTGGAATAGAATAACCCGGTTGAAGCGTAATGATCATACGTCTGTACTGCATTGTATGTCCCATAATAGGTCCCCTTTTTCTACCCTTTCTTGGGAGTCGATGACTATTTATAGCTATTACCTTGACACCAAACAAGAGTTCGACCCAATGCTTTTTTTCTGTCCTAGTTGATCCTGATTCGACATTAGAAGTATATTTATTGTTCCCTAATAACCGAATACTTTTTTCTGTAAATACTGCATATTTGATTCCATCCATAAATCCATTTTCTTCCCTATGAGTTTCCAGTATCGATAAGAATTCTAGTTCTTACTGTTCATATGTTATGGTATGAATATACCGTACCAATTCGTTATGTATGGATGATGAGATTCCATTGATACAGAGCCAATTCCAATAGACTTATTGAATTGAACGTTCCCATTGGCGTGCATCTAGCAGGAATTGAACCTACGAATTTGCCAATTATGAGTTGGGCGCTTTAACCATTTGCCAATTGAACATCACCTTAGTTCAAGTGTGAAATCTAAAATCATAAAAAAATTAGATGGGCCATCGACCATTGTTAGGATCATGTTTAGATTGAATCAACTGTTACATACATACTATGCAGCACTTCTTATCAGTTTGCCTTGAAGATCTTGCTTCCCCCAAGGGAGAATCAAGATCAAGAAGGGGTAGGATTTCTTTCCCAACATTTATTTACTTAGATATTGACCCTTTCAAGAGGATCAAGTCCTAAACATCACAACCATTCACACTATTTATTCTGGTGATCTGATCTTCAAGAGAAGGTTCATATCTCTTGATCCCCGTCTCTCCTTTTGCATCCTCTCGCTATTTATTAGGCATCCCATTTGTTTGTGAAATTTCTATTTCCTGGAACTATAAAATAGATCAAGATTTTGAAGATAGTTGTGTCTCGGTAGATCGACCCCTTTCTCATTCTATACTTTCTATATTTTTAAAAGTAAAAATTATAATTTTAATGCATATTCTTAAATCCAACGACACAATTAAACTTGCATTTAATCACACCATTTTTATGCTTATCAAGATGTTTGTGGTGACTAAGGTAAAAGAACCATTTTATAAATAAAGTAGTGACAAATCCACAAGGCTCTACTATTGAATAAATGAATCCTAAAAATGTATTTTTTCCAATTTTCTATTTTTTTATTAAGAAATTAATTATATAAAATAAACTAATGAAGTTTATTCAAATAATTCCAAAAATTCTGAGGAAATAGTTTTCCTACTTCATGTAATTTATTCAATTTTTATAAAATTAGGAATTTTAGGAATTTTACAGAAAAAATATCAATTAATTCTACATGAATACCTTAACCAGTGCTTTGACAGTGCCAGATGATGGGTGATGGAATTAGCATGAATGAAGTCAGCAAATGAGTTTTACCATCATGTATTGGAGGGGGAATGGTTGTAAATATGTGCCAAAAATAGGAAGAGTGGGGCAAGAGATGTGGATTTTATAATATCTAGTCAAGACTGATATGGATGCGGGATAAACATCAATGAACTGAAGAGTTAGTGATGGTATGCATAATGGTGAAAACATAGACTATTGGTGACATTAACCTAGGAAAAAGGACAAAGGTATCAGTTTGAAAAAAAAAAGTATCATAATAACCTTGTTTTCATGTGCCCAATGTGCTGATTGGTACTTTGTCTTCACAAGTCTTGATCAAGACTTCACTCCAATCATTCGCTGTTGGAATTCAAGAATGGACCCCAAATGACATTTTGAATGAGCAAATCCCTTGGTTAGTCGTAATTAGGGAGAAAAACCAAAGGGTACCTTTTTCATAAGGATTGGGGCCTATTTATAAATATGATGTGGTGGTTGGATTGAGGAGATACCGACAAAACTACCCTCATAATTTCAGCCCAAAACTCCTAGATTGTTAGAGAAATATGGGTCATTGATTTATTCTCTCCTCCTTGATCCTCATCATGGATCGCTAGCATGGCACACAATCATCAAATTACCAAATATTTCACTTCAAAATCCATGTTTAAGTAGATGCTTCAATCAATTACAGGCATGTGCCCTCAAGTTTTGCATAAATCACCAATCATATGAAAAAATTATGTGTTTAAAATGTTGAATACAAGTTGGGGATGCCACATGTACCCGAAAAGATTAAAAATAAGAAAATCAACTATTTTTATCGATTGAACCTTTTCCACCAATAAATCTTGTTGTGCCATGGGTCCTCGCACCTTTCAACTGGGTTAGTGTATTTATTGTAAAAATACGTCCTTTTTTATTTGCTTCCCACTTATACTGCCAGTTGTTTATTCTAAACTGAATAAGTTGAAGTGTGACATGTGGCAGGGCAGATTTAAATTGAAAATTTAAAATTTAAATTTTCATAATATTTAATGTATTTTACAACTTATTTAATCATTTTATTCATTTAATGTCATAAAATTAATATAAAATCAATAAAAAAATCAAAATATCATTTTAGAATATAATAGCCCCTAGTAGTAATTTAAATATATCTGAAAGAATTTTTGATGGTCAATAAAATTATTTTCTTTTTAAATTAATGTTATAACATTATGTTAAAATATCATTACTTTGAGAAAATTCAGAGCTTTGTTCTAAAAAATATAACAATTCATTTTATGATTCAATGATAATAACACCATAAAATAAATGAAATTAATATAAAAAATAACATTTTCGTTATGATTATTACTGGTAACATATATTTTTCTTTACCTTAATGTGATCATATTTACATGTTTATTTGCATTAAATTACTTATACTTGCACATTATCATTCTTAATGTGATAAAATTTATTTTTAAGATGATATTCTGAAGTTTCTGCATTTTTATGTATTTTTTGGGATTTTGATGACAATATATTATGAAAGAAAATAATTATTGGAGACAGAATATGATTTTATGGAATTTTTTGACATTAAAATTGGAAAGATATGAATTTTCTAAGTCGAAAAATATATATTTTTATATATTTTTTGGGTTTTATTTTAATTTATATGAACTTTAGAAGATATTTAAAGTATTTAATTTGTGCCGCCACGTGTGGTCGTTCGATTCGTCGAACGATGATGAATTATAACTAAAGATAATGATTGGCGTCATCCAATCATTAACCAATCATTTGGTTACTCCATTATGGGACACAAAAAGCGATCCCACAATGGAATTCAACTAACGAAGTTGATTTTTTTTCACTTTTTCTGCGCAGGGATGACATGGACTAATACAAAAAGGAGGCCTTTTTGTAATAAATGCGTGCGTGGGACGAGGCAGAAAATGACAAAAATGAACTTTTCTTTCTTTTTCTTTAGAGTAGTCAATAGGGACGACGGGCGACATGGTTGCACAACGTGGCACCACGTGTACATGTGGCACACACATGTACACATGGCACTCCTGTTTCGCCTACTGATTGGACTAAAAAGGAAGAAAAGTTGACGTGGTCGAGTTGACGCGCCACCATGTCAGCCACGAGCTAGTATTTTATTATATATATAATAATAGTCTATTATTCTCTTTGTTTTTTTCCCCTGCAAGTACATGTAGCGACTCCAAAAAGTGCGAGCATGGAAGATGCGAAGACACGGAATTTCAACGATTTGACAGTAGCAAAAAAAAAGGAAGTGACAGCGACACTAATGAAGAGAGAGAAATAAATCAAGGGCTAGGTTTTCTCTAACTTCAAACAGTGATATATGATGATCTACAGCTCTAACTGAGCTGAAATTTTCAGCACTCCTTCGTCTCCCCCTCCTCTTTCCATCCATACCCTTTGATCTATAAATAGAGGTGAATTTCATCTAGAACTTGCTTCCTACTTGGGTGGGCTGATTGAAAGATAGTGAGTTTTGAGATCAATCAAGTGTGTTCTTGGTGTCTTGGGTGTGTGGGGAGAAACATTAGAGAAGAAGGAGAGCTTACCGTCACTCACAAATCGTCGTGATCCTGGTGGAATGTAAGGATCTAAGGTAAGCTTCCTCGCCTTACGTTGTTTCTCTCCCGACGTCATCGTCATCATAATATAGTTTGTTATCATCTGTTCATTTATTATTTCACTTACTTACGTCACCATTATCTCACCTCTATCTTTACTATCATACCATTCATGCATTCGATCATTATTGTATCCGTCACGCCGTCTAACTTATTCTCGTAACACTTCATGTAATTCTACTTATGTTTACTCAATATCACTATCTCACCTATTCTATTCTCGTACTTATCTCTTCTCGTACCGATAATCAGTATAGTGAGAAAACTAAATCCTTAATCATTGTTCCATGTGGAGACGATCCAAAGTGCGGTTACATATATTTCTATTGGATAATCTCAATTACCAACGACAAATTAAAACTCCTAAATTTGAGGATATCAATTACCACTTACACAAATATGACATGAATATATGTGGTTCTCTATCACGTGCAATAACATCTTAGGATTAATAAAGATCACTTCCATGGACTATTTTCATAAAGAAAACCAACTGTCCCTCCTAAGCCCCTCCGTACAGATGGTTATTGGATCAATGTCCTCATCATATGATTAAAGTATATATTGATATTATTTTTGGACATTTTTCTGCCCTTCTTAGATATCCTACATGTGAGTTTTTTTAATTAATTTATATAAGTGAGAAGCTGCAATGTTAGAATCTTATTATAATGTAATCATCACTTTGTATGTCCTTGGACTTCACTACCCAATAATACTTGCACGCCATATAATTTGATCAATTAAATTCTCAAGAGTTTTCATGAATTTATAATATATACCATAATTCTACTTGTAGTTAATTAAAAATAGTATAATTTGGAAATTTTATGTACAAGTGGAATAATATATATTAACAGGAATGCATATCACTTTGGATGATTCATATCTCTAAAATTTCATTCATCTATAACCTAGTTTACCCATGAAATAATTTGTTGCTATATTATGAAATTTCAAAGGATTTTAGGGTTGAATGAAGCTTTTACACATCAGTATTTTTCTTAGAGGTCATCATTCTTAGAGAAGAAATAATATGCATCAAAGGATAAAGCTAGACAGACCTGGTTTGCAAGTGTGTCATAATATTTTACAAAAAAAGTTGAATGTCACTTGTCTTGAAAACTACTATTTCACTAAAAGGGACATCTGAATCCATCAAGGTGAGCTCTCAACACTTTTAGGTACCTGTGGCTTTATAATACAAGGATCCATAGAGCCAAGTATTCAAAAAATATTTAGTCATGCTTATTGTGCATGGAGCTTAATAGCATAAGAGTTATCGGGCTATTTTTATGTAATTTATTTTTTTCATAAATTTTTTACATGAAATTCACAAAGATATAGTTTTCGTAAGCAGAAAATTAACTTATATAAATTCGGCATTATATTAAATTATATATGAATTTATGAAGGATTTCAAGGGTTTTATTAACAATGTGCCATGAGTCATCACTCGATGAACTAGTGAATCAAATGGCAACCAATTGGTGATTTTTGCAATGATTAGAGCACCCAGTCACTACAAAAAAGGGCCATTATTGCATCACAAATTGGGATATCGTAATGTCAAATCATTGACTTAAGCCATTTTATTTTAAAGATGTATTGTTGATGTGAACCATCATAAATAAGATGCGATTAAAATTTCAACAAATATGTGTGTAGTCTGAGAGCATATATCATTAATTTGGATATGTTTTCTGAAATATAAAAATTAAAAAAAATTGTGTTGTGATGTGGCATCATATGATTGGCTAAAAATGGGGAGAATCGTTAATGTGGCCCCCTAGTTCACGTCGACGCATCACACAATCATTGCAATTTTTGTCTTGTCTTAAGCTAATGACACACATCCGCATGTTATTTCATAAAATAAAAAAAGTGTTGACGTGGCGTGCAGCAATGGATTTCCATGTCATGCAATCATTAATCAATCAAGAAAACATGTTTCTCGATGTCTTCTTTTTCTGTGCAGGACACACGATTCTCTCAGAGGTTCCATTCATGGAAGACAAGGAGACCATGCCAATAATTAAAAGAGAATTTATCAAGATTCTAAAAAAAATTATGGCAAATGATGAAAGTGGCTCTAGTGAGGAGATAGAAAAGAATGGGCGACCACGATTTATCCACCCTAAAAGCTTGATCTTTGACAATCCAAAAGGCAGATTGAGCTAAAAATTTTGACAGTATCTTTGTGTTTAACCCCTATCTATGTTCATGCACTTTGATCTTTAAACGGGGCATGTATCTTTGTAAAAATCATCCTTAAACTTGCTTCCAACGTGTGTGGGATATTGAGTTTATGAGATCCATCAAGTTCGTCCTTAGTGTTCATGCGTTTGACAGGAAGCAATAAAGAAGGGGAGGTTACTCCCTCTCACAAATCAGCGTGATCTTAGTGGAACACGAGGATCTACTGTAAGTGTCCTCTTTTCACATTATTTTTTTTCCCTAGTCAATGTTACTGTCCATCCATTTCATCTTCCCATTACACCATCAAATCACATCTTTACACATATCAGTCACATCTCAAGTATTTCGTGTCACTGTCTCTCATCATCTTACCATCCTCCCCTTACACAAATCATTTATATTGTCTACTCACATTCTTATCTCATTACCATCATTCCTTCTCTCTCTAGCTTATTCTTCAAATATCCTCAATATCACTCTCTACTGTAATCATCTTAATTTTATTAAATAGTATCACCCCCTCACCTTATATTTTTCTCGTCTCTTGATCATCTATTTTAAACTTATCTATCCCCATCTCATTAATCACTATTCAAGTAAGATTAAACATATAATTATCATTCTATCCGTAGACAATATGTACTCATCACTAGATAAATTTACTTGACTAGGCATTTATATTTTTATTGATTAAATTAAAAAGCATCAGCAATGAATCAAAACCATAATTTTGAGTTTATCAGATCTCAATAGAACATCCATGTTAAATTTCATATTTATCTCATTAATCTGACCTTCACCCAATATATGGAATAGAGCTGCATTTGTTAATAATCTGTCATGGATACTATAATAAAATAGAAACAAGAAAGAATACAAAACTTGACTAATAATCTGTCATTGCCTTATTCAATCATCTATCATCTTGAACCATAATGTTATATGGTTTCATTCTAAACTGGAGCATTAGAACAGTTTCACCAAACCCAAGTCATTGAATGCTGGAGTTGATGCCGCATAGAATAGGGTGATAAACGTATCCCCAATAATTATTTGTGAGCGTTTAATGGTTCCACATAGCACAGAGCCATA